>NC_139720.1:30663561-31086061 GCF_964211835.1 Anser anser | reverse complement strand
TTCAGAAGATGGTGATATCTGTACTCACCACCCTGCTGGTGAGTACGAGCATGCCTCTGATCATTCTCTTATTGGCAAAAAATATGAGGAGAGGTAAGTTTGGACTTGGGAACAAGCTCAAACCAGCTCTAGAAATGCAGTGGAGATCCTGCCCTGTATTGAAGTGCACACTAGGAGCAATAATTCACTTGAATGATTCTGTTTCTCTAGTTGCTCAGGATGGATAAAAAGAGGTGACTTCATTCACGGGTACCAAAGGAGTTGAACTGCACAATATACATCATTTTGTTTTCACATTTGTTTCAACTCTGTAAACTTTGGTGCCATTCTGACAACAACTGTCTCATAGTACGGTCTTTTAGTATCCATTAGATGGCATATGCTCTTATCTAAAAAGGCTTTTGTCATCTAGACCAGATGGTATAATTCATTTCTGTAATGAATGCTTTTTAATGTGGACATTATAAAATAAAGACATGACAAATATACAGAAGGATGGCTGGAAGAAGTCATATATAACTAAATGGTTCCAGGAAGATCAGATATGTCATTTCTGTACTTTATGTCAGCAGAAATTACTGCAATTTCATTGTCTTTTTTTATTTATTTTTTTTTATATTTTTTTCTGGCTTTACAAATGCACTGGGTTTAGTGAGCTGAATATACAAAAAGAGCACTTATTTTAACAAGTGAAATTAGAAAGTAAAAGCAAGATCTGCTGAGGGACCTTGTGGACCTTACCATAAGTTAGGTGGCTGGGAGAAGCATGGATCCTAGAGCACTAGTTTGGGGTGCATACATACTCTATGCAGTGCAAAACATTGGTGTCAATGCCCATACAAGCCAACAAGCAAACACTGCAGAAAGAGGTGGACATGAGATTCTTCTGTTCTATGAATTTGTCTCCAAAGCTGTCTTCTATTGGCGATGCTTGTCACCTTCTTCATCTTCTTTTTTTTTTTTTTTAAATCAGTTTTTTTTTCCTCACTCTCTTCTCTGACAAACCTTTCATATGTGATACTTGTTTGCTTGTATTGGTGGGCCCATGAGGTGGGCATTTAGTGTTTCTAGCTCTCAAATTATAGTCTAGAGATAAGAATACTTGTCCCCAAAGTGGAACGCTTAAGTTCAGTTTTCTGCTCAGATTGTGGGACTTCAAATTCAAATGGCACAGCATGGAAGAGTGACTCTATGGACAGTTGAGTTCATTTATTCCTGCTGGAAGTTTTAGTGAATTTACTCAAAGCTGTCCTGCAGTGTTCAGTAGTCTAAGTAGCAGGTCCACAAAGGACCTTCTCTAATGCTTGCACGTGTGTATGTGCGGATATTATTTGAACAGAGAAGTAAGATAATAGAAATGTTGCTAGTTACCAATACCATTAACAGTATTAGACTTGTACAGGGAAAGAACTATGTAATTTAACTCAAAGATACAAGACTTTCCCACCAAAGAAAAAAGTAAAAAAAAAAAAAAAAGAAAAAATATTTACTCTGCAACTTAATGAGTGATTAACCTATTCATATTCTCTTCTAACCTTTTATTTTTATTTTTTTTAATTTTTATTTTATTTTTATTTTTTTAGGGCAAGTGGAATGAAACAGCTCAGAGCTAACTACAGACTCTTTCAGATTTACTGTGGACTAGGATGCCTCAACTCCTGCTGAAGAACTCATGTTCTTTGAGAGACATCCTTAATCTTATTCTCTTGGGTTCCCTGCCTTTTGTTTTTACTGAAATATTGTGTTTAACATGAATATTGATGACATTACAACCCCTAACCTCCATCCCAGCCTACTAGGCTCAGAGACTGTTGCATACAATGCCACATCAAGTAGTGTCAGACTACCCATGTACAGAAGATAAGAGATTATTCTCTTCTGTCTGATGAAATGAAAAATGGATAAAACTTCATCAGCTTCTCAGGCATTTTGCTATCCTTTTTTTCTTTTTGTATGTGTCTTGAAGCCTTCTTTAAAAGTCTTCAGTATAATATAAAGCTTCACTTCTACAGAGGCTTTTACTTTTTCCAGCCTTCCACTAGGAGAATTATCTTGGTTTTATTCCTGTTATGTCACGTCTGACACTCCTGATCCCATGTTCAGTGATCGCAAAGAGCCAAAGGTCCAACAGAAGTATACCTCATTCCATGTTCTTAACTCACCTGAATACCTTCAACAAGAGTCTTAAAATTGCAGGTGCCTATTGATTCTATACTTTATTTATTTATTTATTTATTTATTTATTTGGAGGTGCCATTTCTCCATTTAATTATTATTGGCATAGACACGACAACTGATTTACTGGGATGTCTTCTGAGTGAGACCAGTTTTGTTTAGGGAAAATGAACTTTCCATAGCTGCTGCTTAATCATCAGAAATAATACCATTTAACAATCATTCATTTATTCCAGGCCAAGTTGTTAGCTTGGGAAATTTTAATTATTTCAAGAGAATGCAGTCAAGAGCAGTTTTATTAAATTTAGTTTCATGTTTGTTCAGATGTTTAAGAATTTCTTCTGTTGGTTGGACAGAACATTTAATTGGGCAGACAGAGCACCTGAAAGGGCTTCAGTTTGCTGAAACACTCCATCTACAAATGCACAAAAGCCCCTCTCTCTAAGCAATAGCTTCAATAGTTCCTTCCTGCCTACACTTCAGTTTCTGTTTACCCCCCATTCAAAGCCATAGTAAAAAGGTTGACAACACAAACAGAAGATCAGGAAGATCAGGACTACCCATTCTAGAGGTATTTTTCCTATCAACCTTAAAGAGAAAAATGTTTTAGGGATCTTGGGAAAGTCTTGTTAAAAAGATAAATGCAAAGACTTGCTGAAAGGATGAAATGAAGCCTCCTGAAGCCAGCTTCCTCACTTCCTTCCTTCACTTCTTCCTCACATCCTAACCACTGACACCTTTAAGCCCATGCTTGCTTTGGTTGTACATCTGCTTGCACTCACCATAACCATGTCTCAAAGGCATGATAAGACTGAAAATCTTCCTAGATTTTCTTCGTATCTTCATATCCAAACATCAGACTTGATGTTTCCTTCTAGCCCACAATGGATGCCTGAGGAGGGTGCTAGGTGTACTCAGGACTTGCAACTGACTACAAAAAAAACATAGAGCAGTGTACTGTTGAAGAAGGCTCTTTTAGTCTCCTTTTGTGACTGATTTACTTCACTCTTTGTAGCAAACATAAAGCTGCTGGTTAAACACGACAAGATCGCAGGTCATTCTAAAGTAATTAAGCATGATTTTAAGCCACAACATTGACAAACAAATATATATTGGGGTCTGGAGATTTGCTTGGCTTTTTTTTTAATTATTATTTTTAGTTCATGTTCGGGATATTTTATCAGCCCTTTGCTGAAACTAAGAGAACTAGAAACTTACCAGAGGCTTTCATGCAATGACTTAAATACAGAAACTTGGTCTTTAATATGTTATTTATTGCTAGACTTTCAAGAAAGTTGCAGTGACTAAAAATAATTTTGTTGTAGAGGTGTTTATGTGAGTGTATGCTGAAATCAGGAAAAAAAAAAAAATGCCAAAGGGAGGTCAGAACTTCCCTCTTGATGCATTGCAGACTGGAAGGTGAAAACCCCAAAATGTGATTTTTAAGTTCAGATATCCTAACCTTCCTCCACTGCTTCCTCACCTCCTCCTCAAATCCTGCCATTTTTAATTTGTTTCAAAAGAAAATAATATGCTCCTTGGAAGTATACTCACACATTTAGTAATACAACATTACTAGCAAAAATGGTTTTTTTGGGGGCAAGTGAAATGAATAGCCCTGAGTATTCCCTGGCAAGCTGTTTGATGCCTGGAGCTCACGCGTATAATTATCCTCTTTTTTTTTTTTTTTTTTTTTCCTGCCTTGGCTATTGGAATAAAGATAAAAGTGTCTTTTTGTCTCCCAAAGAAAATTTGGGGGGAAAATGGCGTTCATATAAGTCACATCTCATTTTTTTGAAGAGGCTTAAGGGAAGGGATTTTTGAAAGAAGCTTAATAACTGCCACACCACAGAAACTCTACAGACACACTGCTAAATAAGAAGGGCAAACTAATGATATCGACAGGGACAATCTATTTCAAAGGAAGAAAACACAGCTGATAAATATGTATCTAAGCAGAGTAGAAAGAACTGAAACAGTGGAATATGTCAGAAGGAAATGTTTTTCTTGCAAAACACAATAGATCTTATTTAGTTAAATAACTAGCGTAGCTTATTTAACTAAGCATTTCTTTTTACTTTCTCTCTCTTGTTTGGCAAAACGAGATTTCAGGGCAGATATCCAAGTAGGGGGGCTGAACTTTCATGGCAAGCAGTAACAGCTGGTAAGCTAATCAACTGAGTCAATGTTTCTAGTAAAGATGTTCCTCTACATATGCATTAGCTATCTATAAATATTTATTACAGGCATCCAAGTTTCGCTAACTGGGAGAAGTAGCAAGTGAAAATTAGAAGTGGTATTTCTGGTCTATCATTTCTATTTGGAAAAATATCCAAAGTAGTTTTTCCATGTGCTGTTTTCTATGCATGGAAAGGGATTTCTGTCCAATTAAAACCAATGGAAAAAAATCAGGATTTTGCTTTTGCTCTTGGTAATTTCAGAAAACATGGCACTGCTGTGTCACCTGTTAAGAAGGTGAATTATGCACTTTTTTTTTTTTTTTGAATCTAGGTCTCTGTGCCGGCTTGTGTCGATATTCCCCCCTTTTAGAACACACTTTCCCATTGATCAATAGCTAGATTAAATTCTTTACATATTATCTATCAGTGGTAACAAGAAAGGAGGCAGGTGAATTGGTTCTGTTATGCATATGTTCATTGGGTCACAGCAGAAGGGTGAAGAGACAATTTATATAGAAATCTTATTTCTTGATCCAAATTCTGCTAAAAGCAATGAAAATGAATGGAGGACTTATATGCAAACATCCATTGCATAACTGAGAAGATTGGCCTAGAAGAGAATGTGGAAATCAACACACATTCAGGAACAAGATCTGAGGTATACTGAAAAATGTCATTATAAAAATAATATGTTTTTTTTTCTATTATACTCCTGTACAAAACTAGGAAGATATGTCAAAGTAATGTGTAACACCTGAAGGACTGAGGGAGAATAAAACTTTTAAAAATCAGATTGCTTTAATACAACCCTAAAAGGCCTTAATTGTAATAAGATCCTCGGTGGGACAATAGCGTGTGTGTATGTGTGTATGTGAATGAACATTTTTTCTGTATTTGAACAGCTTACTATAAACTTTTTAGTTCCTGTGTTACAGCTATTAGCTGGGGTTCCAGGCCTTGATTATATCTAACTGAATAATACCTGAATAATTGCAATGGTTGAATGTTTGCAAATAGAAAGAGTATTCACTGTTAGATTGCATTGTGAATATTAATGCATATTAATTCAAGGGGCAAGCAAAGAGATAAATTCCCAGTGCTTTAAAGACATTTATTCTTGCCATTATTTATGATTGTATTTTAATATGAATTGAAGTGGATTTGTTGTCAAGGAAGTTTTTATCAAAAGTTCCTGCAAAATTGTATTTTTCAATATAAAAAACATTTCCTGGGGAGCTTATAGTTCAAAGTACCTAAGCACAAGAGATAAAAAGGGCTGCAAACATGTAGAAGCACTGTGTGGCTCCTCCTTGGTTATTTGGAAATTCTAATTATGTCAAATGCACATTCACTAGCTCCAGAGAAAAAGATCCCAATTTCAAGCTGTTGTCTGCCTGCTACATGGTTCCTGGCACCTTCTTTTAGATAAGTCTCATCATGGCAGTTCTTTGAGGTGGGCTGTGGGTCTGAGTGGGCTGGTCTGGTCTCCACAAGTAAGGCAGTGATTGCATTTCAAACTCAGCCTCAGGTTGAGCATCCTCACCCTTGCTTTCCCTAGGCAGGAGGTACGAGGGATCCACCACACCTCACTGCTGGGGCTGTTCACAGCCCCCAACAGCGGTGCTGCACAGGATGACTCGGAGCGGCCTCCTCTCTGCTTCCCTTTCCAGGCCCACACCTCCAGGAAATGCCTCCTCCTCCGTCAGCCACTGGTCTCTGAAAGCTGAAAACTGTTCTCCAGCAGCATTAAACTGAGGATCTGCCTCTCATGAGGCATTTGTCTGAGGCTGAAGGCATTAAAGGCTTTGTATGCATTAGTACATTCACAGGCTGAGCTCTGGTATGTGCTTGCCATCTGCTAAAATGTTTGCACAGATTTTGGCCCAGTTCTGGCCTCAGTCATCCAGGGCTTCCCCAGCAGTATCCGGGCTTGCGGCAGCTGGCACAAGCTGGACACCATTCCCAAACAGCCATATATTAATATTGTTGACATCAGTATTTAATATAGTACGCATTAATATAACAAACATTTTATTAATATGACTATAATATTAACATTATCTACCAATATTAGTGTATGTGATGCTAATGTAAGTGCTCTGTCTGGAGGGAGCCTGGGCTGTGTCATATTGCTTGTCTCAGGACCAGGCAGCGCCTCCCTCTCCATTTCACTTACCCACGAGGATGCAACCACAAATCCCAGCAACCTATCTATAGGCAGAGCAGTGACTTCTGAACTGCCGAGGGTTACGTTAACTTCTGAAAGCATCTACCACAAAACAGATGCTGAAGCTAGAGATACCTGTGGTCACTTTATGACAAAAACATGAACCCTGCTGCTATCTGCCTGTTGCCAGCAGTATGGCTGGGGGTCACTGGCCCCGAGGGCTGGATTCTTTTCTATTGTGATGCTTTTTCAGCTGGCTTTTGTTTTTTTATATATTATCATTAAAATTCTTAGAAGCGCAAATAAGCAAATAACAGGCATCATTTTCAGCTAGAGAACAGAAACATGTAGCCTCGTCAGTAAGTCTTCTGTGGTCAGTGTTTGCGTATGTGTGCAACACTGCTAGGGATCACACCGGGGTCTGACTCAGATTTGTAAACCACAGAAAAAGCAGGGGCAGGAGACTGGTAAAACAATACTTGTTCTGTCAGCTGTCCTAAAACACGTTTAATCAATTCCCTTTATCAGGACCATGCAGACCTCGTTTGCCAAGAGAAATTAGCTGCAACTAATTTACAAGCAATGAGTAATAAGCAATTTATCTAGAAGCTTACAACTGTTGCCTGGATACAAATCTGTTCAAATGTGTTTGTATATAAAATGCTTTCAGGGTATTTGCAGCAATTTGGATTGATGACAAATTGTGGTACAGAAAGCCAGGGCACACAACACAGTGCCTTTAGCCTCCTGTATGACTCAAAGAGCTGTCCTTACGCCACCACTGAATAGGCACAATGAGGAGCTGCCGGCTGTTGGGCACTGGTGACACAGCCCTTGCAGTCTCTGAATGTGGTGCTTGGCTTGCCTCTGGAGGCTTAGGAAGGTGAAAGCACAAAGAGCAGACTCTCATTTAATCAGCTCTCTACATTTATTAGCTGCTGTTATTTGGCACACTAAAATCCTGGAGAAAACTAAAAAAAATGAAATACAGTGGGTTAATAAAGGGTACTCTTAGGAGCTGAACTGTCAGAACTGATTGCAAGGATGTTAAAAATTTATGAGTAGGAACAAAAAAACACATGTAAAAGTGAAATGTGTAAGTGTACAGTCTGGAGAGGTGTTTTCAACCAGCTTTTCTTCTCATTCTAATGCGTGTTTGCATTGCCAAAGTCAGCCTCTGTACAGATACGTGCAAATAAAATACTGGAATTCCCAAGGTGAATGCCGAGCTGCATCCACATGTCCAGCAGCTGAACTGAGTCCCAGAAACACCAGACTGTGGTAGGAAACAAGGAAACCTCCTTTTCAGTGATTTGCTGTTCACTCATTTAGACCCACACCCTGATTTTGGTAGAATGAGAGGTTTGATATAACTGTGACATACCTGGTTATGAGCTAGAAGATCTGTTCTATTTGGCAGGAAAAGAAAGAGAAGTGGAAAACAAAAGAAAGAAGAAAGTACCACTGGGGACTGCAGTGAAGCTTCTGCTGCATTTTCCCTTCTGAATTTATTCCCTTTATTTCTGTACTTCATTAAAGGAAGAACAGCAGCATGTCCTTTAGGAGCTTGGGCCGACAGGAGAGGAACTTACTTTTGGCAGTTTGTGATATTCCTCAGGTTCCCTTTCCCTGGCACCTTCCCATGCAGAATGTGGGCAGACTGGGTAGAACAAGTGGGTTCCCATTCCTGAAATCTTCTGCACATTACTTTATATGAAGATAATACATGACAGAAACAATAGAGTTTATAATATTTTGTTGTTTGTTTTAGAAGTTTCTAATAATCAGGATTTTCCTTTTTAAAATTCTACTTAACATTTTCACAAACTTTAAACAAACAAGCAAGTGAATGCATAGAATAAAATATTTTTTATCCACTATATTACACTGCTTCCCTCTGTCACCTTCAGCCTTTGTCTCATTGGCATACATTTCCTAGGTTTAAAAGATCCAGATATTGACAGTGTTAAGAGTCACTACCAAGTCACTTTGGCCATAGCTGCATGAAAGTAGGACTAACTAAAACATAGGCTGTGCATATTTTGTGCTCCCAATCCTTTCAGTTCTCAATTGAATTTTGATATCTCATTTTCCTGTTAGTATTTGTGGATAACAAATCCACAAATAATTTGTGGATTGTGTATAACACCATTGCCGGCATGTCAAGTTTATATGTCATTCTTTGAAATACACTCTTATTCCGCTAGGCTGTTCTGGTAAGGAAAAAGACTATGCCATAAAAATCAGTACAGCCATATAAAAATTGCCTCTTTGCTTTCTCTTGGAAAAAAAAAAAAACTTTTATTTTTTTGGGGGGTGGGGGGGTTGGGGGTGGGGTGATGTTTAGAAACATGGCCCCAGCGGTCTCCTTTCTGGTAAAACGCAGTCAGCTCTGCATGACTGATGGAAGTACTGCCACTTGGCTCGAATACTTAGCCAGGATTCAGGGCCTTGCTAGCAAGGTTTTCCTTGGAAGACAAATTCTTGAAAGATTCAAGTATTTCTTTGGCACGGCTCTCTTTATCTACAGAAATGCAGTCAGCAGCGCATTTCCCGCAACACAGACAGGCCGAGCAGCAGGAGGTAGTCTTCTCTTTCAGAAGCCCAGGAATCACCCCTGCCAAGCCCAGAACAGATCTCTGTTGCCTTTCCCATGGTGGAACCATGCATCCGCCACTGGCTCTGTGCCAAGAATGAAAGCAGTAAAATGTTCCACTACTTTTTTTTTTTTTTTTTAACCTATAGAAACATCTTTGCCTGCTTGACTCACCTTCTATTTTGCCAAATAAAGCTAATTTGCCAATCACTTCGGTGCTAGTTGCTCCTGCTTAACTGCTGACAAAAGAGCAGCTTTCTTCTTTTAGCTTGAATAAGAAGTGGCTGCTGTGCCACCCTTTCAAGAATGAAAGATCAAAGGCAGCACCTTCTTAGCACCTATCATCACTTCAGAGCATCAAGTAATTGTTCACAGAAACCTTTGGCCACATCTCTTTAAGGTACAATATCATTTCCACAGCTTGAAATGAAGCTGCTCACTTTGAAACTGAAGAACACTCATCCAGACTTCTAAATGTGAGAACGCAGGACATTTTATTAAAAGATTGCATTTTATGGCTAAATTAAATTCTTTGGAAATTTTCTCCAGGATAGTTTTCTGTTGTAAAGTCAATGGCTAAAAGTTTTAAGTTGACACATTAAGATGCAAAGCAGAAACCCAACCTTTGCCTGTAAATGGTAGAAAGTGCTAGTGAGTAATCAGGCAGGAAGAAATGAAGACAGTAAAAGAGAAAAAAAGTTACTGCTTTTTTTTTTTTTTGTCAAATTCTTTAAGACCCTTGAAAACGCTGTATTTAAAATGAAGAATGAAGAAAAGAAGCTTACCCAAGTATGCAAGAGAGACAGCTGCAGCTGAGAATCCATGCAAGTTTAAGTTTAGGTGGCACAGAAGGGCTGCTGCCTTTGCCCAGTATTACCTGGAGCTCCGCTGCATCACTGTACCAAGTCCTGGAGCTGACGTGCATTAAGGGACCCACAGGCAGGAGGGAGCAGGGTGATTTGCTGCTGAAAGACAGTGAAGAACGTATGTAGGTGATGAAGCCATTCAGGAACAGAAAAGGGTTGGGGGGAATCCAGCACACTGCCACTTGATTTCATGCCCACCGCAGCTGGCTATGGTGCGAGGTGGATGTTCAAGCTGTGCTCAGTGGTGACGCTGTAGACCTGTCTGATTGTTTGTTGGGGGGCTTGGGTTGCAGGTTAGAAGAAGGATACTCTACCATTCTTACGAGGAACAATGTGCTAAGTGACCCTGCTTGGCAGGGCGATGAACCAGGTGATCTCCAGAGGTCCCTTCCGACCTTGGCCATTCTGTGATTCTGTGAATTCACTTTCAGTATGTCTGTACTGATAGCTTCAATGATATTGTCAGTATAAGATGAAAATTAGGAAGAGGAATCAGCTAAAGCAGATTTTAGGGGCTGCCTTCTTCACTGAGAATTACTAATTCATGGAGCGTATTAGTGCTGTTGCAGGTTTTGGAATAAAGAGTAAGCTTTTGTGCTGGGGAACTTGAATTTTGTAACAGAAATAGTTTTGATTAGATAACAGTCTTTAATATCTTCCAATGTCGTGATAGAAGGCATCAGCAAAGTGAAGTAAAAGCACAACTTGGAATTTAGAAATGACTTCAAGTTACTCTTCAGGTCACTAAGTTTGTTCCTGGTAAGTAAAATATAAATGGAAAATTGACAAGAGTGTGCCTTATGGTAGAGAGAAAATCTTAATCCAAGTGGATGTGCATTGGTTAAAATTACACGGGAAGTGCTGAAGCAGACTACACAGATATGAGCTTATTGATGTTCTATTTCATGGTGTCTTTTTTTTGTTTTTTCTCCTCTGCCTCTAGTTTGACTCAAGTTTCCAGAGATACTTGTTTTGACAGTTTGAAGAGACTTTAAGACAATACAAGGGTTTCAGTTCTGTGCATACCAGCATATTTTTCCATATTCTAAAGCATATTAGATGAAGACTGAATTTTGATTTCTGTAGAAAATAAAAGTATGTTTTATAGTTCCTTAACAAAACAGCTCTGGAATTATTGCTATTATATGACACCTATAAAATAAATTTGTTTGCTTCTTTATTTTTATTAAAAAGCATGGAAGATACGGCAAATGCCCAAAGTAGGGGTTTTATCTGCAAATATTCCTTCAGTAGTTGTATGTATTGTCACTAATGCTCCCACTGAAGCCGTTCTTAAATGTCATTAATGAAGCATTGTTTTTTTGATGTATACAAAGTCCTTTCAATTGCATTACATTTGAATAGTAATGAACATTTACCATAATAATTATCATAAATTAATGTCAGAGCATTGGAATATTTGTAGCAGCTAAAGTCAAAGGTCCACTTAATCTGGCATTCTGTGTCCAGGAATGGCCATAAGTGCAAGAACAGGATAAATATGTGTGACACTTCCTTCCTATTCTCCTGGATGTAATTTGCTTACTTAGAGGATCTAAATAGTAGCCAGGTGCCCAGTAGGTGTCTTTCCAATTCATTGTCAGTGTCCTCTTGAGCCTGAGTAGACTATTTGCATCCCATGTCCTCTGGCCAAGTTCCATGAAAGTACTTGTTCTAAAACAGGTTCCACCCATTGCACAAAACACTGCCTGCTGCTGGACATTTCAGACATTTGCAAGAGATGGGAAAGAATGCCTGTTCTAAAGAAAATGTAATAAAAAATATGGGTAGTCTCCTATTTTCCATCACATGTGTACACGTAGTATGTGTATTTTGCTGTAATCTTGATGTCATGACACCCGTAAGATTGAAACCTGCCATGCACTACAGACTTGACAAACAATCCGATATGTATCTCCATGGACAACATAACATCTGAGTAGCTCCTGCGTTTTAGAAGGAGAAACAATTGGCCAGGTTAAACTCAAGAGCAAGGCTTGACACACTTGGAAATAACCCATATGGCTTACTGCACCACCTCCACAGCAGTTCTCCACTGGTGGTCTTCTCCCCTCCTTGTGCAGGTGACAAGGGCTGGACCCCTCTGTGTTGTGGCCAGTGGCTGTTGTGGCTCTTCATGGGTGAAGAAAGCTTGGGTGTCGGAATTAAAAGAAAAACTTAAACAAACTCTTTCCAGGCAGATAATACTGTAGATGTACAAGCTCTCATTTTAGAAAGTATAAAAACAGTTGTTCTTCATTGGCCATGAAATTCAGATGCAAGAGGAAAAACTTGGTGGCCTGTGGAGCTGTACTGGGAAGTTACAGAGAGCACAGCAGTTGTCCTGGCATACATACTCATGTTCTTCTGGAGATGGCAGCTGCTCTGGGCTGATTAGCAGCTGTGAAACTGCTTGGGTGCAGGCCAGACTGATAAATAAAGTAACTCTTTCAATACCAAATCTGCCCTTAGATGTTAGAATGGAAATGTATCAAATTAACTGTTCCACTTTATTTTCTAGCCCTACTTACAAGAGTGTCACCTAAAACAAGAGTAAAGCTCTATAATGCTGAAATGTGCTATCTAAATTTAATGGACTTTTTAAGGAACTCTGAGATAAATAAGTAAATTACTTCAGACTGTGGAATGAAATCAGAATGACCTCAGTCCAGTTAGTCAAAAGGGATCTTCACTCCCACTCTGTTCTGAAAAATACTGCTGGCCGTCAGCAGTGTCCAAAACTGTTTTCATTTCAGCCTTCTTAGCTAAGCTGGGCTGTTAAACAGCGTGTTTGATCCCCAGAGCAGAATTAACATGATCCTAGCTGCAGTGGTTAGCCAGGAGTATCTAGGTTGCCCAAAGGAGCTACAAAAGCTGAGCATGCTGAAGAGAGGCTCCTCTAAGCTGTGACACACAAAGGATTTCGTGAAGGAATAACACTGACTTCAAAGGTAAGCAAGTTGCTACGAAAATTAAATCCCATTGAGTATGATGACAGCTGGGGAAACCAAATAAGAAGATTAGTCGAAAAATGTAGTAGTCATAAGATTTAGCAAGTCGGCAACTCACTATTTGATCCTGGAAAGCATTTTTGAGATGGTGGGGAAAATAACAACTCAAGGATATTTCCTAGGTACCCTCCATCATGGCATAAAACTGATTTACACTTAAATACCAATGGCAAAGAAAAAAACTCTAGAAAATAAGGGAAAGATTATTTTCACTTAAGGGGAAAGTGTGTCTGCAAGGTAATTTGTTCTCAGAGAAAACTAAAACCAAAAGACGTCATAAAATTAGTACCCATCAAAACATAATTTCCTATGGGCTTGCAGATTGCCAGAACCTAAACTCTAACCACATCATCCCGGTGCAGATCTCATGGTTTGATAGAGGTGGCAAGCTACTGCCTGCTCCTTGTGTTTGAGTATCGCTGTGTCTTATTGATGAGCTTGGCAGCTGCTGACTTGGAAATCACGTTGTGCTGCTGGTGGTGATGTCTGAGCAGAGCTGCTCAAGCAGAAAGGCTCTTTGTGTGGAAAATAGCATCTATTTGCAGCCTACCAGACTCGGTGAGGGTAGCTCAGTCTGTTAAACAAGAAAGCTTGCATATTATAACATCCGTGCTGCTAGAAGCACAGGTTTCCTTTAAAATCAAGTGTTCAGAGGTATTAATGTCTGCGAGTGTGTGCTCCAATGAAATAATTAGGATGGCATATGGAAAATAAGAGGATTTATCAATGACAAGATCTTTCTCTCTCTTTCCATCATTTAAGTTCTCTGGTACGTTTCAGTCATTTCTGGCCAAATACTGTGCTAATTGGTTTCAGTTTCCCTGGGGAAAGTATCTGACCTTTTTTTTTCCCTTCCCCTGAGAACATGTTTTCACACTTTTAATCAGAATATGCCTCAAGTCAGAGGAGTCTGTCAAAATACACAATAAAACCTGGAAAGTTGTAGTGGCAAGTTGGCTTTTTCTTTTTATAACTCTTCATATTTTTTCTTTTTAGGAAACAACTTCAACCTGTTCATAAACATATATCCAGATATATTTAAGTATCATTTGTGGAGATTTTCATGATTGACTTCTTAGACTGAATTAGGGAACTGGCAGACAAAGGCAGGATTTTGAGTCATTTTGCAGCCCTGGGGGATGCTATCAGAAGGAGAAGTGGTGCTGCTTACCCCAAAGAACATCAGCTGATACTCAGGCCCCTTTTTATTCTCCCATTGATATTTCTCTTTCAGAATCATCATGATCACAATCTGAAAACAAAGCAGGATTTAGTATGGGAGGATTATGCTGTTCCACTGCCACTGTTTCGAATGGATGTTCCTAGTTCTCCGTTAATCACACAGGGATGTCTCTAATGCCACCAAAGCCTGCATATTATAAGAAATGGCAAACAAGAGGCTCTACTGCCCCCTTGTCCCCCATCCTTTGACCTAGTTTTCATTCTTTTTTTCTTCTTTTTTTTTTTTTTCCCTAGCTAAATATGGCAAAGGAATATTTACAAAAGAATCATAAAAAATAATAATAAAGCAGTAAGTATATTTATGACCACAAAAATAAACTGCTAGTGCTTAAGTATTTGTACTAATTCTGAGAAGCTGTGTCAAATAATGGAAATTTTTTTATTTTTTCCTTTTCTACTAACTGGAGCAGGTACAGAACAGTGCTTCGCAGCCTTTCCATGGATTATGGTGTGTTTTGCATCATCATGATGCGCTCCTCACCCAGCAGAATTGGAGCTCTGCATGTCATCCTAAAATCAGAATGACTTTGTTCAGCCTTAAAGTAGTAGGGCTGGGACATGACTGGATGCCATTGCTATTCTTGCTCCATGTCATTTTAGTTTTCATTGATGACATGTTCTCACTAAAGGTAAAACCAGAGAATATTAAAAAAAAAAAATTAAAAAAGACATAAAAAGACATTTAAAAGTCTTCAGACGAAAAATATTGGTTGCTTGGTCTATACACTCTTGCGAACATGAGCACATCGTTGTGCCAATATTATATTCAGAAATGATAGGGAGGAACTTGTTACTTTTATTTTATGCAGTGCTTGCCCATAAAAGAGAGAGCATCTCGGTGTGGGGCTACAGGCTGTGCCAGCATCAGGGCCCTTTCCTCCCTCTGATGCTGGTGGGGAGCAGCCCAGCCCAGAGCCCTGTTGCATCAGGGATGCAACTGTAGGGCGGTAGGGCTGCTTTGAGAAGGATCACATTAAGTGCCCTCCACAGTCCTGGTGGAACCAACATTTCTGGGATTTTTTGGTTTTGTGGTTTGAGGCTAAGATACTGGATTGGCATTTGGAAGCTCTGGGGTCTTTTTGCACCTCTTCCAAGAGCTTCCATCTCCCTGAATGGCTCCAGCTCTGTAAATCAGGGGTGCTAAAAAAAACCATCTTTCTGTTACTTGCTAGCTGATTGGATTCATTACTGGATATGTTTTTGGGGCCCATAGTCCCTGAGACACGTTCCTTTTGTAGTAGTAATGCAAATTACTGCTAACCCCCCTGGGCAGTTGTGCTGTGGTTGTGATGGGTCATGGGAGATGGAATTTGGATAAAAGTTGAATGTTTTATGTTACTTTGGCCCCCACTCTCTCTTTAACCACTTTCAAACTATTTTTGCAACATGTTTTATAGTCTCTACAGGATCTTCAGGATCACGAGTTAGTTCCTTTTCTTCTTTTGTGTTTTTCATTTTAGATATATGTTTTGGCTCAAGTTTTAAATAAATGTTTTCAGTTACAATGCTTACTATCAGTTTTAAGAGTATTGTTTCCCTCAGCATCAAACGTTCAGAACAGAGCTGTGTTATACATGAAATTAAATCATCTGAATATTTATTAACAATTACATGTCTAAAGAAAATATTACCTAAAAAAGGAGTTAAAAAAAAAAAGTAAAATGGAAATGTGCATGATGTGTTCTTGTGGAGCTGCTCTAAAAGCAAGGAGTTGGCAGTAGAGGAATAATGCATTTTGTAAACTGTGTGAAACTGGCAGATTATCTTCACTGGCTTATAGAGCTGTGTTTTGCATGTAGTATTTCAAAAGTTACTGTTCTCACTTTTCAAATTAATAAAACGTCTTCACTGTGGGGGGGAAGGTTTGCATTTCTTCCTTTAGGAGCTACTTCACAGTGACTTCTTCCCAAGAGAGGACGTGACACTGATTTCAGCAGAGTGCAAATATTTGTCCTTTCCTGGGGTTGCTCCAGTGCTCTTTGGAGCAAGCACTGATGGCAGGCGGCTCGGGGGCAGCTGCTGGTGCATAGTGCCCTCATAGGGGATTGTGTTTCAAGGGGGGATTCAGGGAGATGCATTATCTGCAGGGAGAAGAGGGGGCAGCATTTTTCAGAAGAAGCACAGGGAATGTTATCTGAATATGAACAGTTTTCTGCTCTCTTGCTATCTCAGATCTGCATAAGCTTTTCCTTAGTATAGAGCTGGAGTGTTTTGATACTAAATTGTGTCAGGTGACAAAGGTACCAGCCCTCTCTTTTAGCATTTGTAGAGTCCTCCCAGCCCCTAGACTGTATAAAGTATGCTACCTGCTCCTACCAGCTATTGCTCTCCCTTTGGGGCAGGTTGTGTGTGGGGGAACATGCCTGGGCTAGAAACAGTATGAAAAACTGTATGTTGAAAATTCAGCTTCACCTCCATCTTATTCTGTGTGAGGAGGCTGGGGAAAAGGACAGCAGAAATTTGCAGTCTGTACTTTGCATTAGAAACAGCAGCAGTAAATTTCATACAGGCAATGAGGTCCCCAGTGCGTCATCCCACTGCTCGCGGGATCCAACGTACTGCTGCCTTCCTGAGAGTTACTCATGGAGTTTCTTTCATAACAGAAATGTGCTTTTGCTGTAGAGAACAGGAAATTACTAGTGTAATAAATAAAGAGTAGCAAGGTTGGTTTAAACTTCAAAAAAATCATGACTGTTTACAGTCTTCACTCAGATCCCTTGAAAATCACAAATCTCCTGGGAAGAAAAGCAAAATGAATAAGCACTTAGTGTAGTTAATATTCCTGCAGTTCTTAAGTATTACCGGCTTCTGCTTCTTGCTGCAGAAACCTGGACTGTTGTGCATCTGTCAATATTAATTTCAAATTGGACATCCACAGCTACAGCGAATCTGAAAGATAACTTGTTTCTGTTTGAACAGCTGTCAGTTTTGCTGATTAGAATGCAGTAAAGGGAGTTTCCCAGAAGGCTATTGATCCTGTCAAGGTTTGAGGTATCATGAAACAGTGATTTCCAACATTTCACAGTGTTAGAGAAGTCCTGCAAGAAAAGGCAGGATATGTTGTTCTGTCACATGCCTTTTTATTACTGCTTCATGTTCCTTTGCTAGAAAGTGTCATAGAAAGAATAAAATGTGTGTTTGCCATAGATGCTGAGGAGCACTTTTTTTTTTTTTTGTATGCTTAGAGGAAGAAGGTATTGATATAACTAGGACTGGTTCTGGCAATGTTCTTTCTTTCTTTCTTTCTTTCTTTCTTTCTTTCTTTCTTTCTTTCTTTCTTTCTTTCTTTCTTTCTCTTTCTTTCTTTCTTTCTTTCTTTCTTTCTTTCTTTCTTTCTTTCTTTCTTTCTTTCTTTCTTTCTTTCTTTCTTTTTCTCTTTCCTTCCTTCCTTCCTTCCTTCCTTCCTTCCTTCCTTCCTTCCTTCCTTCCTTCCTTCCTTCCTTCTTTCTCCCTCTCTCTCTCTCTTTCTCTCTTTCTCTCTTTCTCTCTCTCTTTCTGCAAATGTGGTACTCTGAGTGTTTTGTGAGTGTGCATGTATGTGAGACAGTGAGGCAGGGCACTCTATCACTCCACACCAGTTCTGCATTGTGTTCATATCAATGCATGACACTCATTGCATCACTTCATATGCAATGAAACCTACACTGTGTGCTCAATTTTTTATTGTTATTAAACATGTTTATTTAAAACCCAAAGAAAACTTTCATGGCTAACTGGGTTATTATTTGGCAAGCTTAAGCATTTCTTTAACTATCAGTCTACTGTGTTTTTTTTTTTTTTTTTTTTTTTTTTCTGGAGTATGTAAGTAGAATATTAAAAAAAACCTGCAGGTGTTTTTAGAACAAGGAGTTCTTAAAGCAGCTTCCAAAAGCTTTCTAGCTTTTATGTCTCCTATGATGGGAAGTAAACCAGTAATTTCTATTATATTATTTCTACAGCTGTTAATTGAGAGGGGAAAGTATACCAATTTTCGAACTCTGTATTTGTCAAAGAATCAGATCAAATAAACCTAATTTTTTTTTATTTGCATTTTATTCTTCCATTCCCATGTATTTTCTGGTATAAACAATGAGGGAGCTGGAGCTGCAGACACCACAGTTGAGAGTTTATTAACAGCAAAATCATTCAGACATAATAGGTTGTTTCTTTTAAACGAAGTGGGTTAAAAGATACACTATTCATTAGAAAGATCAATACAGAACTTATTTACATTAACTGGTGGAAAATAATTCACCTTACCAGCCAAGGCATAGTCAAAGGAAGATGAGGATTTCAACATAATAAGCCATATGCTTGCCCTTAACCTGATTTTAGTGTGAGCTTGGAGTAAGACAAAGAGATGCAGGCTGAAAGCAGTGCCTGTTAAAAGCTGCAGGCACTCAGAAGCTTGGCTAGGGATTTTGCAATAGGAAGCCATATTCCAGGAGTCCTGAAATGAGATTAGTGCAAAAGGTGAACAGAAACAACAGGAAAACCAGGGCTCTGCCTTCTTGCAGTGACTGTGCTTTGTAAATGAAGGTAAGCAAAGAGTGTCTGCAGTCCCCCAGCGCGGAGTCTCTCTGAATGAAGAATTCATCTAATTTGTGAGCCTGAAGCTTTCTTGTACTGTTGGGAGCTAGGACACTGTTACACATCAAAACCTGTGGATAAAGCTAGAAATCCATTTCAGATGCTAAGTGCAGGAAAGAAAAAAACAAACAAAAAAAAACCACACCACTGAATCCTTGCAAATCACAAATGTGTAAATACTTTTACTGAAGTCTCGTAAAATGGATCCCTAAAGAGAAGAGTTGATGGCTTTAACGTCAAAGCTGTAAAATACAATTTAATTTGGATTTATGGCTGTGATATCATTATGGTGAATTATACATTTAAAAGTTGTGAAATTAGTCAACTCAAGTGCAACTGTGGCTGAGTGCATATTTCTGTAGCAATTCTTCGATAAGTGTCAGTTTCTAATATAATTTTAATTAAAAATCTAATTGGGATTTGTTAGTGCTTCTAATTAATCTCCATAAATGAAACATAGTTTTCTGCTCATTATCTGCCTGTTATTCTCCGCGCAGCATCTCGTACCCCAGCAAATCCCAGGAGCTTGGCTTATTGGTCCCTACATAAAGCAAACCAAAGGGACAGGGGGATAAAAGCCAGCATCCATCCATGTTTTGCATCCTTGTGGAGTCCCTGCTGGAGGCCTGATCCAGTTCAAAGCCACGTCCTCTGTGCCAGCCAAACCTTGAATATTTGGGGCAAATTTTGTCCTTCTGCACCAGAGGACTTGCAGAGCTGTGCTGGGGTGAGCCCCTGGCACCTGGGGCTGTGGTGCAGTGCCCTGATGTGGTCCTGTGCAGGAAACTTCACAGCAAACTTTCAGGGCCAGTAATTTCACAAGGCATCAGATAATCTCTCTAACATCAGCCAGACAAGGCTCTAATTCCACCCCTGGACTTCCTGAAGGTCAGACCCAAAGTAGGAACTGCCTGATTTAATCTACTTTCGGGCTAGGGACAAGAAAAGCCAATTTCCCCCTTTTTAAGGGACTGCACAGATAACAAAGAGGTGGAGAGGAGCTGCTGCATTGCTAGCGAGGTGTGAAAGGCTTTCCGCAGGAGTCTGCTGGGGCTGTGACCTGGAGAGAGCATGAGTTGTTGTACACCCTTATCTAGTGACAGCAGAATATTGGGCATTTCCTGAAAACTAATGGTCAGTCTGCAAGGCCAGATAACGCAGTGCTGGGAGAGTATCCATGGCTGGTCAATAGGCATCGAGGCCGTATGGGCTTAGTGCTCTGTAAATGTCCTGTAGCCAAAGCCAGCTTTACACAGTACAGGATTTCTCATCATGTAAAACACTCAATAAAGGACTTTGATGTAAATTTAATAACATCTGCTTGCAAGTATGAGATCCAAAAGGTTTGATATATTTTGCATGCTGTGAAACCAACAGGCCTTGTATCTTTATTATCCCCCATCTCTAAAGAGTAACTATTCTGGTCGTTGAGAGCTCCCAAACCTGTTCTTGTTTGTCCTCATAGTCTATTGACTCAGAGTGAAGGTCAAACTATCTACATTTGCAATCTATAATGTCCTTACCCAAGCAGGCATGGCTGAAAAAGAGCTCAACATGGTGTTTTATACTACTTTGGCATGAGCCTACAGTGGGCACAAGGTTGTTTTCCATCCCAAGGGGCTATAAGGTGTCTGATGATTATCAATTTATGTTATCCATGAAGCAATGCAGAGCTCTTAGGTCTGATGTGCACCTTGTGAGGATGTTCTGCAGCACTGAGAAATGTGCCTTGGATACTCTGACTAAGCTAGGCACCTGTTGAATCAGTTTTCCAACTTGTCCAAATTTTCTATACAGAAAAAAATTCTTTCAAAATCTTCAGAAAAAAATGCTGCAACTGCATGAATGATATATCTGAACAGAATCTCCTCTAGAAACTTTGAAGGACCTTCCTCTTGTCGCTAGCTGTACAAGAAATCGAAGCACAATTTGGACGGACTGCCTTGCCAAGAGCTTTTGAATTAGGACTTGGTTTTCCTAACCTGCCCGTCTAAAAACTATGTGACTATCAAAACACAAGGTCACATTCATTTTAGCTAACTCCAGGTATTTATAACAACAACAACAAAAAATCTAAATCTAACATATTTGTCTACAACATCCCATTGGCCATAATCAGTAGATAAATGGGCATTTCCTCACTTCCTTTCTTAATGAAGATATTAGATATTGGTTAATGGAAGAACAGCTCATGATGGAGACAGGTGAGATGCCTTCTTTCAGGAGGCTGTGGAGGAGTTGTGTCTCCCTGGTTCTGTTAGGTGGCTGGATCTGATCAGTGAACAACAGGCTGAGTACCGCAGGCTGTACACCCAGAGAAGATGCAACCAGCCTTGAGGCAAATGGATGCTTCCAAACCAGAGTTTACCTAGGCATGGCTTTCTTCACTGTCTGTTTTTGCAATTCCTGTTTTAAGATCTGTTCCATACATTCAGAAATTCACAGAGTGCCATTGTTTTGGCTGGGATAGAGCTAATGCTGCCTGCCAGGGTTGAACCACAACACACAGATGCTTCTAACCTGCTCTGTAATACCTTATTACCTATTATATTTTGAAAGTTACACTGGAATAAGCAGGAAAAAAACCATTTGAGTCTACAGGACCAATGTTGTCCTGTACCAATGCAGTTTGTACCATCCAAAGTTGTATATTCTCTGTACAAAGTCTGTTCCACAATATTTTAAGAGAGGACTAAGCCATGCATAAAGCTGATGTGCATGCATCTTCCCAGTTAGAAAAACATGGCCACAGTGCTTGTGTAGCAAAACAGACATTCTTGATGACGGCTGTGATTAAACACTCACACCATTACCCTGATTAATATGCAAATGAGCAATGCTAAACTCTTTATGGGATTCAAACTTTAATCACTGACCCACTTCAACATATGATGAATGCAATCATGCTCCACAAAAGGACAATGAATAGATCGTCTTTTACTACTCTCTTGAGCAGAAAGCTCTCAAATTTCATGTTTTATGCTCAGAATATAAATGAGTTTCTTCTCTGAAGCTTTACTTCTGTAAAATTGAGGAAAATTAGCCATAATGTTTTACTCAGATACTACCCTACTTTATTAAAGACACATATAAATCATAAGGAAAAATCCCTGAATAGTTAACTCGTTTGCTTGTTTCTGAGTAAAAATAAAAATAAAATCAGCTTTAGGCTGATTCTACAGAGCAATCCAGTAGCACCACCTACTGTTTATATGGAGCGCTGCTTTTTTATATATGCAATATATATACACGTATAAATGCATATAATATTATGTATTCTGCAATAATCTATATAGTTTAATGTCTTAGAAAGAATGAGGCACATGCTTCAAAATTGTGTTTATGCTTTCAGAAATGGTCTTCTAAATGTCCTCTGCAGGAAAGGCAGATATTAAAACAGTGACAGGCTTTTAGCAATATGCCCCATGACATTTAACGATGCCCAGAGTTACATTTACTGGAAAAAAAAAAAAAAAGTTTAATTTAGAAAATATTTTGGGAGAAATTCATGTCTTTACTGCAGGAGTAAATGGCCTGGTAAATTAGAAAGTCATCACACTGATTTCAGTGAAGGAGAAAATAGAGCGGTGATATTTTTATTTAATTTAGTGTGAATAATATTCTAAAATTTCCAGCTTGTGTCAGTAAGTCATAAAATTCTTGGGTAATTGAGCAAAAGAAAATATATTCTGTATCTAAATTTAAGTCCAATTTTAAGTCACAATAGCATGTAATTACCACCCCCCCCCCCCCCCCCCCCCGCCTTGCCTTGGTGCTGGTAGCTCATGCGTCCTGTGGGATCCTGAAGACAGAACTTTCCCCAGGCAGCAACCCTAAATGCCAAAGCCTGCTCTTTTCTCCCTGTCCCATGCATGGTGCTGAGCATCTCTCACAAGGTCTCACACTTCCCCTCCAGCCTTGCAGTACGGTGCAGGGCTTCCTGCTGAAGGATTTTACAAAAGGGAAGCGAACAGAGTTGCTCAGCATCACCTGTGTCTTGCATGGCTGGATGTGGACTTTTTCTAGTTCTGCCTGGGAAGATAGAAAATGGTTGAGCTGCTGCCCACAGTGTCTCCTGGGTGTGCCCCAAAACCACGTGGGGCTTTCCCACTACGTCTCGGTATGTTTTCTCACAGATGCAGCATCTCAGTTTCATTGACTTACTGCCCTGATGAACTTCTAAACACGTACGAGTGACGCAATTTCAACAGTCCCCTCAGTAAGTCTGGAGATAATGCGTCCTGGCAAGCAAAGTGCACCACCGTCACTGACACAAATAAATAATTAGGGCTGTAGCAATCCAGGGCATGCAGGCAACCCCTGTCTGCACAAGCCCTCACCTAGCTACGTGATGGGGTCCATGGGTGTTACACCACGTCGCTGTGACGCAGAAGGGCTCTGCAGGCTGTGCCTGGTGCTTTACTAAGCCAGCACTGGATACAGGCTGAGGTGCCAGAGTGATGCATTGTGTGTGTGAGACACTGGCTTGCAGATAAGCAGCATTATCTAGTGAGATGAAGCATCAAGTAGTATGCAAGGCATTTTCACCAACGTGCAGTTAGGTGTTGAGGAAATCAGGCTACTAGAGAAGGAGTCCGGAGATGGAGGTAAGTGTAATTTTTAAGATGCAACATGTAGCTTTGAGCTTAAAGACAAGACAGCACCTAGTGAAACAGTATCCAGGTTTTCGAATGTCCTACTCTGAGACCCACATTTCAGAGCAGGACAGGATTTAAGTAGAAAGGAAGAATAACTACAACCTCACTAAGGTAAAGGAGAGTAACGAGATACTTTAGACAGCTAATGACAGGTCTTGGCAGACTCCTAACGAATGCCCTTGAAGTATGTAGGAACGATGTCACTACTGGTGGCACTGATGCAAGAAAGTACAGAAGAGAACTCACAGATACTGACAGAAAGAAAACATCCTCTGCTGCATCCTCTACTGCATCCAGATTGTGTTAAATAAAACATCTCACTCCACCTTGTAAAGAAAATGAAAAACTAGGGGAACTGCAGAGAACTAGGAGAAATGGGTAGCAGTTCATTCCATGTGGAGCAACACTGCTCATCCATAACTTTATTAAAGCTGGTAGAATTTAAATGAAGATCTAGGAGAAAGCCAAATGCCATATTTCCGTAGTAGTAGAAAAGATAAACTGCTTAACAGTTCAATATGTGTATTAAACTGCTGACACCTCTTATATATGTAAAATTTTGAAATAATTAATTGAATCACTGGAAAAAAGCAGTCAAAAGTAAAAAAAAAAAGATGCAAATGCAAAAATATTGAAAAGACACATAAGATCATTTAATTTTGATCACTGTAAGTTGGATACATTACAAAATGTTTAATGATTTAATGTACTATTACCACAGTGAGCTGCAGCTGCTCAAGAGCAGTTTCCATTGGATCTGAAAGAATAACATAGCATCTCTTAAAGTCCTTACGTTTAGTGGAAAAGGTTACACATTTTTATGATCAGGAAACACTAAGAACAAGACACACGTAACACCTAATCAGTGGAGTGTGGCAATTTCCAGCGCAGTTTTTCCTGTATTTATACTGATTAGCTTGAGTAAGTCAGTGTCAGCATATTTTGAAGCTAAGACCTTAGTCATATTTTTCTGTAAGCAAACATAGTCAGCTATAATTCTAAATGTTTTTAAATGAATACAAAACTTCTCTGCCCAAAGTAATTTATTGGAATCAATTTGCAACAATGATTTACAAAACACAGCACTGATTCTGGTCAAACTGCAGACTGTTTCGTGGTGGTTCAGCCTCTTCATCACTACAAGGCTGGCCCTGAGAAAGGCTACATACAAAATCATCTCATTTTCCATCTCTGGCCTTTTTTAAAGTTAAGTTGGTGATGCTGGCTGCTACTGCAAAATTCATGAATCTGGATGAGAGGGACTATGATCTAGCAGAGAGCAATCAAACATAAAATTCAGAATTAAGGAAAACTGGTAAATTTACACAGCTCTACTTGAACACTCAAGGTTAATAGGCTGGCATGTTATTTAACATCTATTGTTAGACACAAGAAAATTAAAAAAATAGAAAAATAAAGCTGTAACATCCTGCTTGATAAGAGTAGAGGTTACTTTGGGCAGCAGTTAAGGTAATAGGCTCAGCTGAGAAGAGCTAATTGTACGCCTTAACAATGACCTATCTGGCATAAAAAGTTGTGTGTGACGTAGAAAGGCAGAGGACCATTTAAGCCCACCCAAGCCTCATTGGCTCAAATCATCCTGTAGGAGAGAAATTCATAAACTTGGTGACATGCTTACTGAGGTGAGTTTTTTCTGTTATATTCCCAAGATAGTCCATAAAAAAAAAGAAAAAATATGGATCTTTTTTTTTTTCTCCCAAGTTTAAAGATATCTATGCCACAAAAAACATTTTTAGTATTACTATCAGGAATTTTTCTGAAATTTTACTAGTTTATAACTTCTCTAGTTGCAGGTCAACTTTATAATCACTGTTGCTTGGATCCTCAATTTAATAATCAAAAAATTCCCCAAAAAATTTCAGAATGAATCCAACAGAGAGCACAGGTAATACACTGCAAAGAAACACATTAGGTCCAGTCCTATACTGAACTGGTGGTGGGGGGAGATGTGCAAATATAGGAAAATACATGGAAGCCCCTCAAGAATTACAGTCACTACACACTGAACTCTAGCTCTAATCCGTAGCATGCTGAGAGAATAAGCAGAAAGTATTTAAGCAAATTCATGCCCTCAAAATGGATTATATTTCCAATGCACTCATGTCCTGCACACTAGAAACAGTTAATACAGGGGAGCAAATTTCTAATCTCTATATCCCACTTCTTGAAGAATTAGCTATAGAAAAATAGTGTGACAGATTCTGTCGCTTTGCTCCATAAAGCATTACTTTCTTCAGTGTACTATTAAGTGTACATGAATTTATGCAGATATAGATTGCATCATGATCAAAGCTGAGCAGATAGCACTCACTGAATATTTACAATTTTCCTTTTTACTAACCACAAAAAATCACTATTTGTCTCTTTTCATTTGAGTGGAATATTCCATCAGCACAAAAGAGGAGAGGGACTTGTTCATTGCAGCAATATTCTCAGAAAAAAAAACAGGAAAACTAAATGAACAGACACACCTTTTATTGCAGAAAAATTTAATAAGGTCAAATTTAATAAGGTCAAAATGTACAAAAAGCTATCAGAATTAATGCTAGATGAACAGAAGACCAAAGAGTAATTGTGGCCTCACTGGACAATGTGTATTACATACCTCCTTACTGGTTTGAAAGAGAACCAGGAGACTTTCTTTTCCTTTTAGACAGCTGTTTTATAATTTTCCATTCTACCCAGTTACACTGTCCATTCTACTGCTGCCCCAAATGCAAGATTTGCATGTTTCAGGGAAACCTGCACCTGGAAGAGTTACACTTACTTTTATTGATTCGCTTTACATACTTTAACAAGACTAACAGGTTTAGCTTTTCTTTTAAAGCTCACTTGCAAGTCATATTTTATGGGCAATGGTCTACCGTCTAGCATTGATAGGAGTTGATGTAACATTTAGGGTATTTGCTATTCACACAATTTGCATTAGATATCTAAAATACCATGATTGAATCAAAACTTATTTTGTTCAAAAGGACAGTCAAGAAGCTGTAAAGATACTGTAGAACAATAACTGAAAGCCTTTACTGTATCATAGTCACTTCCAGTGTTGTGAAGCAGTTTTCTACCATCTTGAGCTTTTCCTCAGAAAGAAGGTTTTCTTGCTTCAGTTGTCCAATAAGAGCTTCCAAGGACCTGAGTCTCCCCAAAGTCTTTATCTCCTGCATTTCAAGTAGAGTTATCTTAGAGTGGAGCTTTGAAATTTTTTGCCAGAGGTGCTCTCTGTCTATGTCTTGTTTGCAGTATGAATGCTCAGTTTGTAACACTTCACTTCCACTATATGCATTCATATACACAGATTTATCTGTTTCTGCTTCTTCCGTGTCGAGAAATTCTTGCTTAATAGGTAGGAAAGAACTATCTATTATTTCAGACTCTTTTGGACTCTCAGCTGGTAGGATGATGGCAATGACAGATTCTTCACCTCCACTGAATTGTTCAATAGTTTGTGTGACTGTACTGACTAAAACTGTGTTTTCACTTGTAGGCTGTACTTCAACAGCACAGCCTAAAACATGAGAGTTTGGGTTTTCAAGTGCATAGTCAGTTATTGAACCTAAAGCGCTGTTCAATTTCAGAGACGAATTCAAGTAATCAGGGTCTGAAAATTGCAAGACTGTAGCTGTGCAACTTACTGAATCCTCTACAGAAGTATGAACATTGGCAGTTTCCATGTTCTGGACTGCTGTTGCCAATAAAACAGGCTCAGGTTGATGTATATGCTGCTGAGATGAATTATCGAGAATAACACTGTCTGCCTGAAAGTCTTCTCTGTTTTGAAGTTGTAGTTTTTGCTTTTGTAAAGGTTTACTCAATGCAGTTGAGCAAACTACTTCTGCTTTTTCATCTAGATTTTCTGCCTTTGCAGGACTTTTCTTTGGTCTACAAAGTTCAAGTGATACAGGTACTTTCTCGGACTCTACGTTTTTAGTTGTTTCTTCCAGGTCTGCTCTCTTTATCTCTTGTGGGCTGTTCTGAGAAGAGTCTTTTTCCTGGACAACAAAAACAAACAGAAAAACCCACCAAACTTCAGTCTTAAGTGACTGAAAAATGTATGCAAAGATAAAATTAAAGAAAACCAAATGAATTCTATCATTTCAAATGTGATACTTAACATCTCAGCAATCCTAGGGATTTTGAAAGAATGAATCAATTCACTTCTGAATTAATTTCAGCAACCTGAGATTCCCACGGGCAGTAGCTCTTCAAGAACTGCTCCCACATGGCTCCATACCACGGGGTCCATCCCCCAGGAGCAAACTGCTCCAGCACGGGTCCCCCACGGGCGGCAGCTCCCCCCAGACCCCCTGCTCCTGCGTGGGCTCCTCTCCACGGGCTGCAGCTCCGGCCCGGGGCCTGCTCCTGCGGGGGCTCTCCATGGGCCGCAGCCTCCTCCAGGCCACATCCACCTGCTCCACCGGGGGCTCCTCCACGGGCTGCAGCGTGGAGATCTGCTCCGTGTGGGACCCATGGGCTGCAGGGGGACAGCCTGCTCCACCAGGGGCCTCTCCACAGGCCGCGGGGGAACTGCTGCTGCGTGCCTGGAGCACCTCCTGCCCTCCTGCTGCACTGACCTTGGGGGCTGCAGGGCTGGTTCTCTTACATGTTCTCACTCTTCTCTCCCAGATGTTGTTGCACAGCATTTTATTTTTAATTTATTTTTTCCCCCTTTCTTAAATCTGCTCTCCCAGAGGCCCAACTAGTGTTGCTCACTGGCTCAGCTCCGGCCAGTGGCGGGTCCTTTTTGGAGCCGTCTGGAGCTGGCTCTGATCTGACGTGGGGCAGCTGCTGGGCTCTGCTCACAGAGGCCACCCCTGCAGCACCACCCTGCTACCAAGCCCTTCCACGTAAACCCAATACACCAATTCCATAACTCTGTGAAAGACAAGACGGAATAGCCTTTGTGGCAAAACTTTAACAGCCTACACTCCTGAGCTCTTAGGTGTTTGAGGCTAGGGCCAGGAAAGAGAAATGCTGAGTTTGAAACAAAAACATTTTGAAGTCAGTATTTATGTACAGTTAGTTAAGAGAAGACCTTAAAAAAAAAACCACAACAACGACAACAAAAAAAAAAACAGACTAATAATAGTAATCACACAGTAAAAGAATTTTTCTATGGGGAATTTTCTAAAGAACATGCTCTTGGAACTTCCAATTAAAAAATAATACTGAACCTCCACTCAAAGTATGGGTAGTTGTTTTTCCTTTACACTACGGAATCACATACTAGTTTTATGTCAGTTCTGTTGGCAAAACATTTTGATGGATGGGTATTTTTAAAATAAGCTATATTATACACAGTTAGCACATCTTTATTACATAAATAGTTGGTTAGTTTTCTATTATAATAAAAAGATAGGAACACATTACCTCATCATCTGGGGAAGAGAAAATTGTTGGTACAGCTGTATGTTTCAAGTATCGTATACCCCATCGCACATCAAGGGAATCGGGGGTAAAATGATCACTGCATAGAAGCTGGTGTTTACTTGGAGTCCATGCATCTCGCTTCATATTCCGCAACCATTTCTCAAGTCTCTCTTTATCATGGAGTGGAAATCTTTTTTAAAACAGTTGGGAAAAAAAATAAAAAGAAACAGAAAAGCAAAGAATTGTTATTTTTTTCTTTCTTTCTGTTTTCTTTTTAAACAAAGAACTTTCTGTTGTTCCTTACCAGGCTGTCCTTCCTTGATTCTCTTGAAAGGAATAAAAAGAAAGTAATGATTTTAATTTCTTTCTTTTTTTTTTTTCCCTAAATATGAAAAGCTAATCAGGATGTCAATTACATGTTAATCTAACAATCATCGAAATGGTTCCTATTTGGATATTTGCTCCAGAGTTCAGCAGCAGAATTTCTATTGATTTCTGCTGGTGAAGGGCTTCAAAACCCTAGGCCAAGGCATTTAAAAAATCTTGATTCTGCAATACTTGCTCAAAAAGTAATTCTCCTGAAGTCAGAGGAAATACTTAATTAAAAAAATGTTAGATCTGACCCTCGTTTTAGAAATAGTATTTTTTTTGTTGCCTTACTAGACAAAATTAGTATCCAACCCTTTTGTTATTATTTTTCTTTGACTAAGTGTCGCTTAGCATACACCATATTCAGGATTGTCTGATAACTTATAAATGTGAATAGTATTTCCAGTGCAGGATCTAAATTTTGTTCAAAAAGTAAAAATGTTTTGTGTTGGTGTGCATTTACTTTTTGTTTCAGAAATTAAGCTGTCTTACAGTGTTGAGTATCCCAACGATGTCACGTAACCCAGAACTAACTTTTCAACCCTCTAACCTACTTGCAAAATACATGAAATTGATTTTGAAAGTATATACAAACAGTCATATTACATGGGAAAGTGAGCTAAGTTAAAAGAAAGTGAGCAAACGCATGTAATCTACCCAATGAATCACGATACACAAAAATTAAAGGGAAATTAAAGGCTCGTTATGATGCATGTCCAGTCATGCAGTTAAGGTAATGGCAACACAAACATAGAGACCACCCTGAACTCTCAGCTCTTACTAGACGGACATCAAAGTACTTGAAATGAGCTTATAGATTTCTCTGGGAGTGCTAAGTTTCTTTCTACTCTAGCCTACAATTACATATGATACATAGAATGTAACTTGATTTCTGAACACTCAGAAATGACTCCCGTTAAGAAAGCAATACTCTAATATTCCTTAGAATCATGAACAACAATAACTTTAAAAAAACCCTACATTTTTGAGTAAGAGACAGATTCATTTGGTCATCAAACCTGAGCTGATCATAAGCATAGGACGTAAAGAGTATTTATTAGATGTTGGCAGTAAGAGGGACAACAACCATCCAGATGTGACAAGTGCCTATAGCCTTGCTACAAACCAGTTTTGTCTCTCTCCCTAAATAGCTGAATTTTTCCTTTTAATTAACAACCAGTTCTTTCTATGATGTTTATTACTGTACGTTAATTGACCAGAATAACATTAACTGAATTTCAATGCACAAAAAAAATGGCTCAGCAGTGAGGTATTCCCACAAAACAGAAGCTGTGGAGACAGCCTGGTGTGCCGAGGGGCTGTGTGTCACCCAAATTCTATGAAAGGCTGGTTACTTCTTGGCAAACCCTAGATCCCACCCCTGAAACTACAGGTTTCTTCTCAGCTGCCATACGTGGCAATGACTCTCCTCTGCAGGCCCACAGTGTCCTAAAACTGCAAGTAGCTGCACTTTTTCAACCTTTATCCCACCTTTTGAATTTGCTGCCATTTAAGTTTTCAAGTTACCAAGGAAACGGTGCAAACTGTTGATCCACCTAGCTCTTTGCAGGAATGCAAAGAATAATGCTAGTAAAAGGAAGATAACCTCTCAAGGACAGGTCAGGGGTTCAGCCTTTTCAATTGCTGCCTGCTTAGACTGTGTACACCCAATAGCAGCATTACACATGTTATACAGCATGTTACAGAGCTCAGCCTGGGATGTTACTACCTAGGTCCAAAGAAGGTTCTCAGTAAGAGGACAAGGTTCTCAGCAAGAGGACAAGGTTCTCAGCAAGAGGACAAGGTTCTTTCAGTAGGAGATCACACCACCAAACACACCCTCTCCAAGAAGACCTTGAGAGCGTTTGCTTCCACTGTCATTACCCTTGCAAGACAGCACTCACTGCCTTCCCCACCACCAGCCAGCTTCGGACTGGGAAGCAAAAAAAAATCTGCAGTGAGAGACAAAGTCTGGTTGCGAAATGTATTATTTGGGCTACAGAATAACCTGCTCCTGCTCTCAAATACCCCCTAAATCATATTCAGCATCTGTTCTCTGGTATAAACAAGTCTCAGCACCTCTTCTGCCAGACTGTGATAGTTTTAACACAAAACAGTTCAATGGCTAGATAAAATGGCAGGGATTTTGAAATCATAGAATCATAAGGGTTGGAAAAGAGCTCCAAGATCATCTGGTCCAACCATCGCCCTACTACCAATGTCACCCACTAAACCATGTCCCTAAGCACCGTGTCATATTTACATTGATGCCGTACACTTGAATATGAATATGTACCAGCACTCCAACTTGCTTTAATCATCCGTGTGGCACACAGATTATCCATATCACTCTAGAAAATGTATTTCCACTCGTTTTCATGATTGTTTTATGATGCTAACGTATTTCGGCTGAATCATGCATGGCATATGTTGTAGGCGAAGTAGTTTAATTTGATCTAAACTAAAGCCCTTTTGAAGGTGTCTTCCTGTGAGCTTTCCGGATGTTGGAACAACGACTGTCGAACAACACTGACCGCGCAGTGAAACAAACTCACGGCTCAGCTCAGGTCTCACCAAAACGAAGTCTCGGGCTGCCTGCGGAGCCGACCCCTCGATTTTCTCCTCAACGTTAGACGATTATCTCCACGCACCCGCACTTACTGCGCCTTAACTCGACAGCAACCCGCCGATATCGGCGCCGCGCTCCTCACAGGGCCGAGCGGCTCGGCTCTGAGCCCCCACAGCAGCGCTGCCCTTCCCTTCCCTTCCCTTCCCTTCCCTTCCCTTCCCGTCCCTTCCCTTCCCTTCCCGTCCCTTCCCTTCCCGTCCCTTCCCTTCCCTTCCCTCTCCCTACACCCTTCCAGCCCCAGCCCCGTCCCCCCAGGCCCCCCAGGCCGCCCACTCACGGGTAGAAGCTGAGCTTGCGGCGGTCCCTGGCGCTCTGCCCGCCGCGGTTCTTGCAGCAGGCGGCGGCGCAGTACCGCGGCATGGCGGCGCGGCCCGGACCGCCGCCGGAACCATGGGCAGCGGGGGCTGGGGGGGAGAGCGGGGGGGGGCGGCAGTCACGGGGACAACGGGGAGGGGAGGGGAAGGGAAGGGAGGGGGAGCGCCGCCGCGGCGTCACGTGGGGGCGGAGGGGCCAATGGCGCAGCGCTTCGTGTAGCAGCGGCGGGAGGGCGGGGTGCGGAGGGGAGGGGAAGGGAAGGGGCTGCGCGCGCGCTGGCGGCTGTTGGGCGGGAGCGGCGCGCGGGGACGGCGGCGCTGAGGTGAGGTGGGGGCAGGGGGGAGCGGGACCCCCTGAGGGGGAGCGGGGAGCATGGCGGGGTCGCTCGGTCCTGTCCCGGGCACTCGCCCGCCGCCAGGCCCGCAGCAGCAGCGGCCGGGGCATGAGCAGGAGGGAGGCCCGCGGCGTGAAGGGGCGAGGGTCGGGCACCTGCCGGTGGCAGCGTCGGTGGTGGTGCCCGGCTGGGTGGTGGTTGGGGTGGGGGCTGCTCGGCCGGCAGCCTGGGGGTAATTACTTCTTGATATAAATCTCTGACCGATGCTGGATGTGCCCAGCTAAAACGGGGTTCTTCAGTGCTCTTCGTAAGAGTTATAGGGGCTGTTCTGTTGCTGAAGCCTGTTATCAGGAAGCATACAGAGCTTACCAATCCCCAAACAAGTCTAAATTCTAGGTAATTACACTGCAGAGCCTGCGAAGTGAAACTTACCTAATGGGGAGGTGAGGGAGGAGAGGCATACGCAGAGTAAGCATGGAAGAGAGGTTTTGTAGCGAAAGCGATAGCAAAGATACTTGGGGAGGGGGAGGAGGTCAGGCCTGGCCTTTATTGTTAACTAAGATGCCAGTAGTAAGATGCTGACACCATATCAAACACGTCTTCTGGCGAAAAAAATCAATAATTCAAAATACATCGTGTAAACTTAAGACCTGTTATCAGGTTAAAATGCTGCTTAGCTTTGGGTTTCCTTTATATTTGCTTTTCATTTGAGTTTTATTATTACGTTCGAGTTTCACGGAGTTCTTCAAGGACAGCGTTAAGTCTGCCAGTGTCCTGAGGTCTTTTTTCTGTAAAACTTAACAGGTTTGATAGAGGTTTTGGGGAATTTTTTAAATGCAAAGAAATGCGTCCTTTTATTATTATTATTATTGTTTAATTTAAAATTAAGTTAATTTTCAGTACAAATTTAAAAAGACTAGAAATCCAAGTAAAACTAGGGGCAGTAGAGCATGGAACTGCATTACCGAAATCTCAGTGTAAAACTATAGGGAAAGGAAAACCTAGGTATAATTCATTATCAAAAGTCATAGAAGTTGAGGGGTGTAAACAGAGCAGAAAACTTGGGTGACTTGATGTTCTCAGGCTCTGATAAATGTGGAAGTTATAATAGAGGGTTTGGCCCTTAATGAAGGAGTTAAACAACTCTTTTTAGCATCTTTTGGTGTTTACTTGTAGAAGCATGGAGTTGAGCCTTCGGAAAGTGGAACAGATTGGTTTTTATTTCATTTCCTCACACCTACATCATGCTTATGTAATATTTGGCATGACAGGAAGGCATGAGTCTGTATCTGCAAAGCAGAAACAGAAAGAAGGTGCATAAAGTGTGGAGGGATATACGTGTGTCTTGGCATCCAGGTGGCAAAGTTTCAGGTTAGTGAACTGGTGGGAGAAAATATGTGGAAAAGGCTTGGAAAGCTTCTTGTACTAAAAATATGTTCGGAGTCATGCAAGGGGAATATGGAAAAGAACCGTCCATTTGGTATCCAGATACAGTGCTCAAAATACAGTTTGTTTTAACTGCTACTCCTTACCACTTGATATCACGCGGGCTGCTTGCCAAATAAATGCTTTAGAGGGCATGGGAATGTTAATCGTACATGAGCTTTTTGCTCTGACCTCACAACATTCGTTTTAGCCCCCTGCCTTACCTATTGGAAATGGTGTTTTTGCCAGTTTTGATGCTTAGGTGTTAATTTTCTTTAGAGGGTGTGGACTTCCTATTAAAGGCTGAGTTGTCTCATGTGCCTGATACACAGAGTTCAAAACCTTTGAATGACAAATGTTTAGGCCACGTACAGTCTAAAAGTATAGTCAGAGTACCATTAAAGCTAGAATAATGTTAGCTTATTCAGCTTTCAGGAAAATGATGTTACTCTTAGCTATAGAATTCTTCTCCTTGAGTTGTGATTGTGATGCTGTCATATCAGTGCAATATGATGGGGGCTGGGGGGGGCAGGGAGCATGCTATTTCTGGCATGTTCAAGGCATTGCCATACATCATACTGGTTAGGGGACAACCAGCACTCTGTCTTTGAATGTTCACGGTTCTGTACTGTATGTTTTATGTACCTCTTTATATACATAAGTCCTCCAAATATCATTTAAGCTTGTCTTCTGGTAGGAAGAGCCCACTCTTGTCATTTATAAAAAATCATGTAAGATGATATGGCTACGTGGAGCTGATTTTTTCTGTTTCTTATCTATGCCACTGCTTTTTCCCTGAGTTTTAGTTTCAATTTGTTTTTAAATATAAGTTTTTGACAAATAAATTTGTTAAAAAATGGTTAAACTTTTAGTTATAGTTGAAGCTGTTTGTATAGAAGGTTTTTTTCGAGCTCCATTCAGACATTGAGAATCGCATGTGTAAATCTTTATATGCAGTGGCATTTATTAGATAAATTCTCTGATATCAGAGGTATGGTAGGTGTTTATATTTAGAATACAGTCTAAAATGAAAGTAAATTAAGCCCAGCCTGTTATAAAATAGTGTTCTACTTGACTGACCTCTGTACTCTAGATGAGTGTTTCCTTGTATCATGCTCACCTTAGGTCAGTTAGATGACCTTCTGAAGCCGACTGTGAGCATCTAACAGCCCAAAGTTGATTTTCAGGCCTGTTGTGTTTTCAGGTTCTTATTATTGCACAAGCTAATCAATGAGTTACTCTACCAGCATATTCAGTAGGTTTTGAAACCTGTGCTCTAATTTAGAGCTGCTGTGTTTATGATCCTAGAACTTAGGGCTTAGTTAAAAGCTAGTCTAGGTATGCCAGCATGAACTGTTTGGTGCAGTGAAAGGTACTGTATGTTTAATTCAACAGCTGGAAACAGGACTGGGGGGAAATGTGTGGGTAAGGATAGCTGTAGACCAAAGGTGAACACCAAAGAGCACTTGAGATGGATGTGAAATGTGAATTTGCAGCATTTCCATTCACGTTTTCTGTGATTATGAACCTAGGGAGGTGGGGTTTGTTAACTAACAACACAGGTGAAAGAACCTGCTGATGTGTCAGTCACAGAGTGACTCCTAAAAAATACACGTCTTCCTCTTTCAGTTTATGGTTGTGCCTTTTTAAGCTGCTGTGGAACCTGAAATAACCTGTTCAAGTATATTTCTCTTTCTTTCTAGGAACCAGAGAAATGGCAACTACACAATCTGTCTTCACGTTTGCCCTCTGCATTTTAATGATAACTGAGTTAATACTGGCTACGGAGAGCTATTACGATATCTTAGGAGTTCCAAAAAATGCATCTGACCGCCAAATCAAGAAGGCGTTTCACAAACTGGCTATGAAATACCACCCAGACAAAAATAAGAGTCCTGGTGCCGAAGCAAAATTTAGAGAAATTGCTGAAGGTAATATACGCTAACCTCAGTCTTAATAACTGGATACGTGGCTTATATCTGTGAACAAATGCAGTTACTTAAGCGTACTGTTTTTACTGAATAAGAGATGATTTTTTTTTTGTTCTACTTCTGTGGTGGCAAATGCCCTGTATCAATTTCTGACTGGTTTCCATTTTCTTGCGCATAGGCAGGCCTTTTGCACAGTTTATGCATTCCTGCCTATTAGACTTTAGGCTCGTGCCTCTTCTCACAAAAAATTCTTGGCAGGAGGACAACTTTGGCACTAGAAGAGTATTTTAAATACTGTTCTTGTATTCTGGTCTGTCTAGTAAGATCCAGCTCAGGGTTACTAGGGCTTCGGGGGACCTAATGGAAACCTTACAGTACTTAGGGGGAGTTTTTGTGTGTTTTTATTAAAAACAACCTGCAGCAGGGCTCTTCAGTGGTTCTTGGTAGGAATACGAGAGACAGCAGTTACAAGAGATGCAATGTGGCTGTAAAGAAAAACTTTGAAACTTTCTTCACCGTGAGGACAGGCAAGCGTTTGAACAGGTTGACTGGAGAGGCTGGGCACGTTCCATCCTTGGGGAGTTTTCAGGAATGAGAGGATAAAGCCCTGAGTAACTAGTCTGATCTCATAGCTGACCTTGCTTTGAGCAAAACATTACACTAGAAACCTGAGGGCACTTTCAGCCCGAACTATCCTGTGATCCTAGGAATACACCATTCATAAGTGTATTGGGATTAAAATATATTAACAGAAATGAATGATCAAGAACATGAAAAGGCTTGCTGAAGAATAAAGTGTTTCCATTTCTGCTTCCCATAGACTATTATAACATAGGTGTCCATTTTGTCTGACAAAGCTAACAAGACTTCTGGGTTTTATCTTCATGTCTACAGAACTGTTCTTTTGAAAGAAAGGTAGTGATTAATGTAGTGTATCTCTTTAGATACTGCAGCTGTTAGCACCTACTAAAGGAGGAAGCGGGGAGTTCTAAAGAAATGTTGAGTTATTTAGAACAGTTGGGAAGCCAATGCCAGGTAAGAAAATGGAGGAGTTTAAAATACCCATTCTAGTAACAGTATGTATGTTATCTGTCAACTGCTGCCTTGGAGCAACAGTAGATGTAGTTTTGGACCAAGATCAGATGGAAACCTAATTCCACTTCAGTTTTCCCCAATCACAAAATCTAGGTTTATTGTTAAACTTCTGCAGAGTTGAAAATTTGGTATGTGGTATTATATGGTAATTATGGTAATATATATGGTAATTAATTTCCTTTATTTTATCTCCATGCTGTTTAGCTTGCCACTTAGCTGTAACTGCAGCGTGGCTAGAGCTTACTGTGCTGTTGTTCTGTGTATGTGTTTGTCTTTTTATAATGGGCATGCAACTGAAGTTTTTCTGCTTTTTTCTTTTTAAACTGAAATAGCATATGAAACATTATCAGATGAGAATAAACGAAGAGAATACGATCAATTTGGCCGTCATGGAGGACAAGGAAATAATGGAAGCCCATTCCATCAGTCATTTAACTTCAACTTTGATGATCTGTTCAAAGACTTTGACCTCTTCAGTCAAAACTCACGGTCAAAAAAGCACTTTGAAAATCACTTCCGAAGTCATCGGGAAGCTCACAATCGGCAAAGACGTTCTTTCCAAGAGTTCTCCTTTGGAGGTGGACTGTTTGATGATGTGTTTGAAAATATGGAAAAAATGTTTTCTTTTAGTGACTTTGAAAACGCACACCGACATGCAGTGCGAACTGATAGCAGGTTTCATGGATCCAGCAAGCACTGTAGGACTGTCACTCAGAGACGAGGAAACATGGTCACTACATACACGGACTGTTCTGGACAATAATGTTTCCGTTCCTCTTCTTTCAACATCTTCATAATTTTCCTTGGTTTTGTGCTAATATGGAAAAAAAATCTTTGTGTTCTAAACAACACTTAACACAACTGCTATAAAGAAATTATAGATGAAACTAATCCTCAGAATAGAAATAACATGCAATTGGGAGCTAAATGCCTCAGTAACTACTTAAAATGGGAGAGAAATAATCCCATGTGACAAAAGAACTTGTGTATTTCAGTTTAGTAAACACTTTCCGTAAATTTGAACTTTAACTTTTTAATTTTAGATATGTAATATAATTCTCCTATGCCAATTTAAGAATGTTTGAGTTACTGGTGCATGGATTTCAGCAGAGGAGATACTTTATTCTGAAGTGCTGCTTTTTTTATCATGACTTTGAGTTTTCACTAGCAGTTTTTACTCGATGTGGACTTACTGCACAAATTAGACAACTTGCACAAAATAGCAGCAGAAGTATAACTTACCTGGGTCTTTATTTGTTACTGTCCAGCACTGCAAATCTATTAAAAATAAAACACTTGTTATTTTCCAACTTAAAAATGTGTTTCACCTAGAAGAGTGATGCAGGAATGACTTCTGTTTCCAAGTAACTTTTCATTGGCCTGAAAGTATTTTTAGGATGTGAATAACCCTTGACTTTCTTAAGGGCTGTTCATGTATACAGTTCTGTCTGCACGAGGTTAGTGTGTCTCTCCCCTCTCCCCTCCAAAACAAAAATATCCCTTAAAAAGTTTTGGAAGAACATATTGAGTACACGCTTGCTTTATGCTGATTATATTGTCATGTGTGCAATGTAGTTTCCATATCTCAGTTTTTTGAACTTTAATACTCCTCTGTGCTTTGGCAAACTTAAAAAAGATAAGCTTACCTACAGATTCCTAGTGTTTCTGGAAGGGCCTAAATAATAATAATAAAAAAGGTAGATTGTTTAAATTTACTACTTGTCAGCAGGGAGCTTTTGGCTTTGTGATTTGAAAGGTAAACTCTTGGCATAAAGAAAGAGTAAAACTGAAAATTACAATCCACGTTTTCACCTAATGCCTTGTGGTGCTGGAATCTGATAATAAAAGCAGTACTAATGGGTAACAGTTTCAGTGCCGTGGAAATCCATAACCAGTGTAAACTATTCAAAACATAACAAACCTCGTAATATAACTGATGCCAACCCAAAAGTTCTGTTTTATTTCTTAACTGGTAGTATAAGTCCAGTATATTAAATTGATTCCCCTTAGTAAGATGGCTATCATACACACATTGCTATCTTTTTAAACGTGTGAGTGAAGAATTTACCTTTCAAATTGATTGCATGAGCAAAATGAGCATTTTGAACAGCAATATTGCAAATAGGTTTTGAATTCTTAAAATCTTTAAAGAGATCTAACCATATGTTTCTTGAACTGATACTGAAAGCTGACTGTTTACTAAGTAACTTTAACCTTTCCCGTAAGGGTGCGTGTTATTGCTTATTCAGTTCTCATTCACTAATTACTTGGATTATTGCATTGTATTAAGTGCTTTTCCATTTCCATTTTTTCTTTATTTATTAATGGACTAATACCTCATATATGGTCTTTATAAAAAGCCAGTAATTTGTGCAACATTATCGGAATGTGCAATATTCTTGTAGTAGGAAAAGTGCTGGGGTGAGCGTGTATGTCTGTTACTTCCACCCTCTTTCTGTGTAAGTAGATATTAGTTTCTTCTGTATAAGTAATATGACTGAACTGAAAGTTGTAATTCATGTAGATTTCTGCAGCTGTTTTAACAGACTCCATCAGTCCTAAGCATGAATCAAATTGTCTGATTCGTACCATGTGGGCATCCAAGTGAACAAATTACTAACTTACAGTTATGAATTATTTTCTCACAAATATCAGTTTATTTTTTTTTTTGAGAGAACTTTTCTGTATGCATTTGGGGGGAATTGTTCACACTGATAAAAGCTACATCCTTTCAGTAATGCTGTTGTATTTAAATATTAAGTAATGTTCTTTAGGGATGAGAATTTGCTGGAATTTGCAGGTGGGAAACAACTCTAGAAGCAGGCTGTAAAGGTAAAATATTAATGTATTTCTTAGCCTAGTGAACAGTTTCTTAATTGCTTAAAAATAATTTGGGAACAGCAGAATGAGCAGTTTTTAAGTGTTGAAGAAGGAATACTTAAAGTTCCTGCTAGAAGCAAACTACTGACTTCTCCAAAGGTAGTTTTTTCTGGTTATGAACTTGGGTCTGTTCCCTAAAATGAACTCTTTAAATTGTAGGAAGCACAGCTACTGCCAAAATGTAAATATCTTAAGTGGCTACACGAGTTCCTCTTTCAGGCAAAGGTGGTTTTTTTTTTTTAAGTGAAAATTAATGAGTCCTTGGTTGCTTCTGTGTTAGCTCCCCCTCTTCAAGGATGCTCCAAGCTTTATTAATAAAAAGTGTACCCATTTTCCTTGTCTCTTGAAAGCCAAAGTATCGAGCTGGTAATAAAATGATTGGATCACTAGTTTTCTTGCTGATAATACCTTAAAAAGACTTTTGCCTAGTCTATTTTTATCTGCTTCCATATTAGTTCTCTTAAATTACATGTCATAGGAAAGCCAACAAATACATCCCATAATTCCTGTGGCTTCTCAGAGTGACCTTTTTGCTTGCTTTGGTTGTTGATCAAAGGTAAAATCCAAAGGAGAGCTTGTCAGGATAGAAGAGTAGTGTATTGCTAGCCCTATGGCTTTCTGTGATGGGTGTATTTTAAGAGGACTCAGCTGAAGAAATTCAGACAGGCTTTCCTCAGTCAGCAGTCTGCAGTTCACGGCTGTCAGAGCACAAGCTTGCAAAACATGCAGTGCCTCTCACTTATTCGGAGCCCTTGCACATTCTTTTCCTATTTATAGGGTCTGCTTCACGGCAGGCTCACTAACGGAAGTCCTGATATAACCTTATGACACCCCTGACTTCAGGAGTTTCTCAAGTGCTTGAGTCTTGTCATCTTTGATTTCCATATCTCGTGAAAAGACCCAGCGAAGGTTATTTTTTTGTTATGTAAGGGTGAAAAATACAACTCTTAGTTTTTAAGAAGGCATTTATGCATATGTATCTCCACATGGTTGAGTTTCTAACACTTTATAAAAGACTAGTGTTCTACTCACATTTGTTTTTTCCCATTATGCTTTCGAAACACAGTATCTAATGGAGATGAAAGTACTGTAAACATGATTAGGGTGCCATTACATTAAATGTGTGAAAATTGTTTGTGTGTGGAAAATCTTTTTTCTCTCTCACAGTAGTTTGTAGATTGAAGCCAGATTAAAGGGCATTGTATAGAACTTGTGTATTATAGGGCATCTCGAGTGCTACATTTTCTGTGAAGACATCAATGGGATTGACAGGGAAAAAGAATTGGAATTGAAAGAAATAGATGTGATTTTCCCTGGTCTGTTTTTCCTAGAGTTGTTGGGAATCAGTTGGAATTTAGGGATTATGCCAGCAAACTAAGCAGACAAAAAAAGCCTGTGTAAAAGGGTCCTCTTTCTTCCTAGAGGTACTAGGTGTATCAGCAGAAAGCTTCTGCCTTGAACTGTGGTCTTTCCCTGCTGTCTGAATTGTCTACCCTGCTGAGCTGCATGAGAGCAGTATGACCAACACTAATGGTCCTCCACTGAATTCTGAGGGACAGGTTAGGATGGTGCCATGTTGGTTTGAAAGTTCTTGGTTTTTCAGGCCTAATCCTTCAAAGGTGGGGGATGTGGAAGTTTCAGAACTCAAAATGTCTCATTGGGCCATCTATCATTAGAACTGTCTTTCCTGGAATCTGAGCAGGTCTTCCATCTTAACGGTGCAAAACCAAATTTTTAGGTCTAAATGTATTGGAGATGATGGAAGATCTCTGTTTTATGCTGAGGGATGGTTGTTTGTGCTTAACTCGTATCGAGAGTGTCTCTTAAGAGCTTTTTTGGGACTTGATTGTCCAAAGTCCTCAGCTGAAGACCTGTGGATAGCATTACTTCTGGAAGCCAGAACCACACGCAGAGACAGTTTCAGGCTGGATGTAAGGGAAGGAAATGTTTGTAGTGGTTGTTCTAGTGTTAGTGTTCACCCAGCTCCTTACGAATCACAGCACTCCTCCCTGCACAGGGATGGCAACCTCTACCCTGGAACCGTTCTAGGAAGTAGTCAGGCTGAAAATGCGTGTTTGTGTTTCAGTTGCGCAGTTGTGTTCAGGTCCCAGATGAAACACGAATAAAGGACTCTGCTTTCTCCTGATATAACTGCCTGACTAGGGAGTGTGTGGTGTCTCCTGTTATGCATGCAGCTGGTCTGAATCGATGGAGACTGAGGTCCACTGGGGATACTGGCCTGGCTCCAGGGAGAGACTGGGAATTGTGGAAGACCCAGGGGACATGCACTAGTGGTGCAGCTCATCTTCCAAAACAGGAATCTCATCCAATGCAATGTTTATAATGTTGTTGTAGAGTGGACAGTGTGGGGGACAATATACGGAGATGAGTCTTCATGTGACTTCAGGGATGTTATGGATGTGTTGCAGGATATTGAGCTACAGGATGGTACCCTCAGATGGGGTGTGGAAGGATTTTTTTTTTTTTTTTCCAGAGTCCAGGACATCTGCTGTTTGGGGTGGATTAGGTCAAGAGATGCAGAACATTAAGTAGTCCCCATCAGCTGACCTGGGCAATGTGACTGTATTGCTGTTTCCTGAAGCTGTGGTTTTCTGTTTCACAACAAACCTCTTGTTAGGCACCACTTGTTACCAGAATTTTATCTAAACACGAGGAGGAGAGAAAATACATTTCAGGTGGTTGCTTGTTGATGATACCACTATCATCTGTTCCTCATCTCCCACTGGCACAGAGGTGAATGTGCTAAATGGGAAATAAGAAAGATGAAGTGAGCCTTGTCTGAGGGGTCCCACTTGACTTCACACCATTTTGCTTCAACACCTGGCACAGGCAAGACTTTTAGCTTTGAATATGCAGGGCTTTGGTTAGTGATTTGATGAAAAGTTGTATATTATGCCCACGGGGCAGGGGTAACATACGTTTCTCTTCTGTCATGCAACAATAGGCACTTTAGAGAACTCAATTAAATTATAAAGCAAATTTGAAATGCCTGTCCTGGGGCAGTGTTCTCCAGACTCCACCTGGCTGAAGAACAAGAACCCGTTGTAATGCCATGATCATAATGCTGAGCATGCAGAGTTCCAGCAGAGAGGGAAGATACTCTATCCTCCACCCAAATTCCTTAATGAGTCCAAACAAAGGCTTTGATTCAGTCATTCTGCTTTAATATGTAAATTTGAAGTCTTTTAAAATAACGGGTCTTTGGCCTGCTGGGCAGCTAACCCACCTGCTTGGGGGTTGATGGTTCTGCCACCTGTCTTGGGGACAGGGCAGTGTGGAGGGAGCGCTGGCTGTGTCGCTGGGGTCAGTTCAGATGTTAACACTTGTGTACAAATAAATGAAGTAACTACCTGTGCAGGTGAAGCGTATATACAACATGCTCCTGCTAGGAACTGAATGCAGAACTCGTGGTTTGTTGTTAAAAATGTTGTTAATCACAGAACTGTAGTGGTTAGAAGGGACCTCGAGAAATCATCAGGTCCAAAACCCCTGTCAAAGCAGGATCCCTAGAGCAAATTGCACAGGTAGGCATCCAGATTCTTGATTAAAATCAAGAGACACATTCTCTGTTCCTTGTGTAATACCTCCTCCCCCGCCCCCTCTTTTTTTTTTTTTTCTTTTCCTTTGGATGTTTTGGCCTCCACTCCTTCTACTTTTCCCATTTGGCAATTGCTGTGGTTATCATGTTTCTACTTGCGTTTTATTCTGTGCATATGAAAAATATTTTGCAACCCAAGGAAGTTTTTTGAAATGGTACAAACCACTTTGGTGCAACCTGATTTCCTCCTGTCTTTCCCCATATTCTACTGAGTTAGCCAAGCGCACAGCATGGGCTTTTATACTGACTTTCTGCTTTTATCCTGTCAGTGGTAGGACAAATGATACCCAATCTCGCATAAAGCTAGACAGGTGCTGACAGAGGATCTCTCACATGAAATCTGTTGGTATAAATTTAACCTATCAACATTTCAAAAAGAAAAAAAAAAAAAAGACCTGGCAGAGCAAGTTTACACTAAAGCAGTACTTTGCATGATAACCTTGAAGTCAAACAAAGAAACGAAAAACTTTGGTGAGTGTAGACTAATGTGAGTAGGGTAACTTTTATCTTATAAAATTCCTTTAGTGTTGAGGGAATCAGGACATTTAATACTTGATTAAAACAAAAACAAAACAGAATTCTGTATGAGATACTGGAAATAAGAGACTTAAACACTTAGACTTTTGTGCTCTTTAAAAACAATGATTTATTTCAACTTACAGGCACCTAAGAAAAACAGCATGTGGCACTTCATGAAGTTATCCCTGTCATAGGAATTTTGTTAAGCAAGTGCTGTCTTATGCCCAGTTCCAAGGCACTGGGATCAGCTTACGTGTCCTTCACTGGCGATGCAAGTTGTTATCGTGAGTTATCGCTGCTGAGACACACAGTCACTTATTAGATACTCATAATTCAGTCGTGCATTTGAGCCCTGACCTGAGTCACCCCTGGTTACGTAAATAATCTGAGATACAGCTGCAAGGAATGGCAAGGTTTCTTGTCTCCTGACGCTGTAGTCTTATCATGAGTTACTTCTGGCTTTACTCAGCGTGTTTTTACTTTGGTAAGGTACCGCCTGGATCAGAGTCAAATTAACATGCTGCATCAGATAATGACTGTTGGCTGTGTTACAAAACATGTCCTGTTTACATGGTGCTTCTGTTGAAACATTTTTCTTCTGTTGTGGCAAAGGTGGATGTGGTGGTTTCACAGTGACGGGCAGCTAAGCTCCACCAACACCAGTCTCTGTCCCCTTCCTCAAAAGAACAAGAGGAGAAAGTGTGATGGGAAGAAAGGCTCATGGGGTTGAGATAAGGACACTGAGATCACTCACCAATTACTGTCATGGGCAAAACACATATATAATTTATTGCCCATTACTAACAGAGTAGAGCAGCGAGAACTAAAAGAAAGTTAAAAACACCTTCCACCCATCCTCCATCCTCTACCACCTCTCCCAGAAGCGCAGGGGAACAGGGAATGGGGGCTGCGGTCAGTCCCTAACGTTTCATCTCCGCCGCTCCTTCACGGTCACTGTCTGCCCCTGCTCCACGCGGGGTCCCTCCCACGGGATGCCGTCCTTCCCCAACTGAGCCTGCGGGGGCTGCCCACAGGCAGCAGCTCTTCAAGAACTGCTCCCACACGGCTCCGTACCACGGGGTCCATCCCCCAGGAGCAAACTGCTCCAGCACGGGTCCCCCACGGGCGGCAGCTCCCCCCAGACCCCCTGCTCCTGCGTGGGCTCCTCTCCACGGGCTGCAGCTCCGGCCCGGGGCCTGCTCCTGCGGGGGCTCTCCATGGGCCGCAGCCTCCTCCAGGCCACATCCACCTGCTCCACCGGGGGCTCCTCCACGGGCTGCAGCGTGGAGATCTGCTCCGTGTGGGACCCATGGGCTGCAGGGGGACAGCCTGCTCCACCAGGGGCCTCTCCACAGGCCGCAGGGGAACTGCTGCGGCGTGCCTGGAGCACCTCCTGCCCTCCTTCTGCACTGACCTTGGGGGCTGCAGGGCTGCTTCTCTCACATTTTCTCACTCCTCACTCTACCAGCTGCTGTAGCACAGCAGTTTTATTTATTTTTTATTTTTTATTTTTTTTTCCTTCTATCTGTTCTCCCGGAGGCCCAACCAGCATCGCTCCCTGGCTTGGCTCTGGCCAGCAGTGGGTCCCTTTTGGAACCGTCCGGAGCTGACTGTGATCTGACATGGGGCAGCTGCTGGGCTCTGCTCACAGAGATCACCCCTGCAGCCTTCCCCCACTCCTCCCCCCAAGCTACCAAAGCCTTGCCCTAGAAGCTCAATATGTTGGATCAGGAATTATCCTTGTTTTATGTTGATATGTGTATTATTATTTTATTTTTCCAATACACATCTTTTATAGAGAAGACATAAGTGGTTATTTTCATATCTGTGGTTTTACTGGTAATTCAGTTGGTCTGTGTTTTAAAAAGGATTCAGGTTGGAAAAATGGCAAATGCAACAGGACTGTACATTTGAGAAGGCGTGGGTCCTGCCATAAAGAATAGCAAAGCGTGAAGAATGGGTGATTTGTCATGGAACATCACAGCTACCCAGTGAGCAGTCTTGATGTGCCAAGGCGAGTACATCCGAAAGAGGGAGTGTAACTACATTATTGTGTTTACATGCTGGAGGAATCATGTGGATACACATTATTTATGCCTGTAGGTATCATTTCCAGTGTGTGGCTGACTGTCACTTCACTCTGACTTAAATAGTATGAAATAACAGCTGTCACACCTCATGAGAGCCACAGTCTATTCTAACAATACCATAAATCTGCTTATTTGCCATCCATGAAGTCTGAGGACCAAAGAAGTGCTGCATCACACAGCAGTACTTCCCTATGAAATAAAAAACAAGCTATCCTTTTGTGCATTATTGTACGCCATACAGTGCTTTTCAAGGCAAATAAATTACATAAATTAGGTTCAGAAAATACATTAGTTACCTATCATGTTCTAGAAATACAGGCTTGTTTCTTATGAATATGCTTGTAGGTTTTACTCCATTTCAAATCTTAAAAGTCAACCAGCAACCATGTCTCCAAAACAGTGACTAAGAGATTATTGTGCCTAGGAAAGCTTATTTTTCTTCAGAAATCCATTGACATGCTGGTCTTTCTGCAGAGACTATGTTTCTTCTTGCTGGAACCACTCTACTGAACATTTGTAAAAAATTAATACCCCCCCCCCCCCCCAATTTGACTGCATTGAAAATTTGAAGGGCCGGCTATAATAATGATCTCTTCACAGTTATTTATTATATAAGTAAATTAGTAAATATTTTGACCAGCAAAAATTAGCTTCCTGTGAATAGAGCAGTGTCTTAGGGTGTAAAATCTTTCATATTTGCTCAGCTGATCTGTAGAGGTCTACGAAGCAAGAGTGTACATAAACCAATATTAAAATCTTGAAAGAGTAAAGAGAAAGATTTGCCATTTGAGGCACATATAACTGTGGATAAATTGTATGAAAACAACAATTTCGCCTGTACAGGATTCTCAAGTGTATCTTCTATAGCACTCATTGAAATTAATAGTTTTGCTGATGCCATGTCAGATTTATTTTGTATTTATTACTTGGAAAGTCATTCTGATGCTTCATTCCTTATGAGTGTTTTTGAGAAACTTCTGAGAAGCCTGGATAGCTGAACAGTAAAATGGAATTCAAAGTAAATAAAGTGGTGTTCAGGGGGTAAAAAGTAAAATAATGGGCCTGTGATGATTACTGTTAACAAGATCTTGTAGGGAATAGGTTTAGGAAAGCATCAGCTCTGTGCTTAGGAGCAATGAGAAAGCAAAACAGATGTTAGGAAGGAGTAGACAACAAGAAAAATATAACTATGACACGGACCTGTAGAGTACTATGGTCAATTCTGATCCCCTTACTTTCAAGATGCTATAGTAGAATTGGAAAGAATTTGGAAAATGGCAGCAAGGGTAATTAAATGGTAAGGGTTTCCATGTGATGAATGACTAAGAGGCATTCTTCAGCCTTGAAGAGATGGCTACGGTGGGGATGAGCAGAAGCACAATCATCGGTGATAATGAGATTGTGTATAGAGATCAACTGTTGACTGTCTTTTGGTGTTACAAGGACCAGCCAGTTCCAGGAAAACAAAGAAAATCAGCAATGTTTCATGGAAGAGATAGTAGATACACAGAACTAGCCAAAAAATAGGGTGGAGACGAGAATATTAGACAAATTCAAGGTGAAAATGGGCAAATCTTGGAAGAGATTTCTGTTGGGGATAAATAAATAGATAAACCTCTTCAAACTCAGGAATTTCCTGAACAGAAAATATTTGGAACTGGGGGAGTAGAAGGGAAAAGCATGAAATATGCTTACTCTGTGCTAACATTCCTATGTATTCCCTTATTGGAGTGGCTGGAGACAGAGTACTAGACTTGAAGGACCCTGGGTTTGAGCTAGTACAACCATTCTGATGTTCTAAGACTTAAAATCACAGGCTGTACTAAAGTCTGCAATCAACTTACAGCTTGTTAGTATGACTTTTTCTAATAAGAATCGACTTGCAGATGCATTCCTACTCAGCTTGATGTGATGCTCTCTATGCAGATACAAGTCTCTAATAGTAGTTTCTTACAGCCTCATTGTATGCATTCAGGTTTCAGTTCTGTCTTCTGTCACTCCTAATTCTTTCTGCACTTTTTCGGGGCAAATCCTGTCTCCGCACACGAAATTTTATTTTTCATTAGAAGAAATAACTTCGGTCTTGTTCTCTTTTTCACCCATACTCATCATCACTTATGATTTAGACTTCTAGGCCCCCTCTTCTGAGAGAGAGAGATTACAACATAAACGTCCAACTATAAATTATACAATCTAAATTATACAGCTTTAAGATGGACATATCTAAAGGAATAGTATAAGAAATTGAGTCTTATTTATATTCTTCATCTTTCTTTTTACAGTTTGCTATGAAATGGCATATGCATGAGCATAGAAAATCAGAAAAATTTACGTACCACGTGCCAATTTCACACCCAATCCTTGCTTGTGAAGTTAGAAGTGTTATTAGGAAGGTTGGGTCAATGAACTATTGCTAACCTAAAATGACTTCAGCTAATTTGCTGGGGCAAACATTTAAGATGAATTGCAGCTTCCCCAGTTAGTATATTAGCAATATGTTTTCTGAAGCCTTTATCATATGGAACTGTTAGAATTACATGCATATTTCTCTCTCTCTGAATAGCCAAACAGATAAAAAGCTTCTCAGAAAAGACATCTGGGTATCAGATCCCCTTTTGTAAATAAATGTCTGTTCAAATTTGTTAGGTTTATAAAGCCTATGGATTGTTCAGGAACATCTAAGATGATAGTCCTCTCTTTTTTTACACACACGTATGTGCACACATAGTACCTTGTGCTGCTGCCTGGTGTTGCAGGTGAATTATTGAAAATATTTTTATCTTGAGGTTAACCAAAAGGATTTATTAATCAATGATCAAGCAGAATTAATGATCAAACATAGATGGCAGTCAAGCATTCTATTATGGTTGATTGGAGGTCAAACCTGCTACCTACTACAAGCCTAATAATTAAGCTAGGTTGATGTATACAAAATGTCACTTAAACTTGGTAAATTTAAATGTTGCAAGTATATAGCAGTGCCACTTACCCTGCTGTAAACATCAGATGCCAGGTAAGGGATCTCTAAGCTTTGAGGAACAACCCTGAGAGGTGTCCCTGCTCAGTGGGCTCTAGTGGCTGCAAGTATTTATAGTGTAAAGTTGTTGACTTGTAGTCAAATTCCTTCCTTCAACAGTCATCCAATACAGGCCTTTTTTTTTTTCTTTTTTCTTTTCCTTCTTTTTTCTTTTTTCTTATTAGTAGTTTCTCAACTACACCAGCTCTGCATAGGAATTCATGTCCTTGGACAGGCAGCTTAGTTCCTGATAAGGTGTGACTCTGTACAATTTTACAATGTCTGTGTCCAATTAGGACTGCTTATCAGCAGCAGCTGAGCTAGAGTGCTGCTAGCACAAAATAGAGGAGGGATGCAACTGTCACACATGCCTGTCAGGTCTTCTAGTTACTGTGCAGAACCGTGTACTCAGACTCTGTACTGCTGTGATGCAGAACCCGTAAGTATAGGTATAAGCCAGGCAAAGCAGCGAGATATGGGGAGTGCCTGTCAGCATGCCCTGTCCTCCTTGCAGCCCCCCTCCCTGCCCTAAATAAATCTGTGCATGTCCAGAATTAGTGTTTGTTCTGGGAGAATGGAGGAGGAGCAATGGTGAACTGAGTTCCCAGAAAAATAAACATGTCCTAACCTGGGAAAGTTGGAATAAAAGTGGAGAAATCCCAGCTCCCAGTGCAATAATGATATGTCAGGAAGGATTTCAGATGATGATGATGATTATTATTATTATTTTTTCTTCAAGTACCCATTATTTATCACAAGCTGTAATTGTAAGAAGTTAGTCTCCTAGGCATAGCAAGGAAGTCAATGTTGACCAACTCCTGTAGCTAATGAAGGGCTCAGAATATTTTTACCTAGCACAGGATAGCACAGTGATACCAGCACAGATGTGGAAGACAGGCCACAAGCTTTAGTTTAGCATTGCAGCCAGCTGCAAGGGAGGGATTCTTTGGCAGCTCACTCATGGTTGCTGTTGGCTGTTCTTTACTGTCATTTTAAGAGACTCAGTGTCAAGGTCATCACCTGGACTGGGTGGGGGGGATGGAGAGACCCAGGAAGGACTTGGGGGTTTTCCCTAGCAGGGACTAGGAGGTTGACTGGAGAGAATGATGGCCACCAGTCTCTGCACGCTGGGGGTAGGTATGTAAACTCTCCAACTCTACTGACCCTTGACCCTGGAGCTACTTGTAATAATAAGAGAGATGACTGAGAAACAGAACTAGGTAGGGATCCAATGATATGTGGTGGCTGCTAGTTTTGTTACTTACAAGAAGACTGTTATGACTTAAGAGCTGGTGCTACCAACCAGCTAGGGTTAAGCTATTAACCTGGGTTAAGCTCTGAAACATTGCTTTCTGACCACCCACACACATATAAAGCCATGAACAACTGTGCATATTCAGGAGCATATAAAGTGATTTCTGTGACTCCACATCAGCGGCACCACTTTAGAGCCTGGCCAGGTGAATAGGGCTGATCAGACCTAATGGGACTTCAGTGGGACTGTGACATGAAAGGATATGCAGCATAAGGGAGTCATCTGATGCTGATTTCTGGTGTGGATGAAAAGCCCTGCAAGGCTGGCTGGTCATACATCTATAAGTTACTGTGGGAGGCTGGAAACTCTTCAGTCAGATCTGTACAGAGTGTCCAGCCAAGAAATGGGTGATGGCTGCCTTGACTTGTTTAACAGACAGAAGAAACTTTCCATGAAAGCACTTCTATGTTCTGAAGTTTTCTTTCCTTGGACAAAGGGTACACGCATAATTCCACGTATCGGAGGATTTAAATGTGGTGAATGACTAAGAGTTTGGGCGGTTCAAGGCCTTTTCTCAAAGGCATTGTAAATTGACCAGAATTACTTCTGTGTAAAAGATGGTGGAGAACTCTCGGGTCATTGCAGGCTGATGGGGCCAGAAGATTTGTGAGTTTCAGGGAGCAAGGTTAGGAACTGATAAATCAGCTAGATATCATAGTCAGCCTCCGTCTCATCTGTGGGATTGTCTGGAAAGGTAGTTAGGTGATTACTTGTATCTCTATATGGCAAAGGTTTAAGAGAATGCATCTGTTAAAGAAGATGAAAAATGGAGGAGAGAGGAAGGACAATAGATGTGATGTGATGGGCTAAGGTGCTGAGCCTGATATCCTTACCCAGTGGATATAATCTGTTTAGGAAGGAATCTGTATTTTACCTGTACTTACTGGTAAAATACACTTGCTGGTAGATCCCACTTCAACTGATAATTAGACCACGTCCTTGGCCTTGTACTTTTCTCCCTGTATGACAAGGTTAGTAAATTTGTTTCCTTTCTGATTGTCTTTAAGTGGAAAAAATAACATACTTTTTAGGCAGTAGAGTTCATGTGGCAAACATCTAAAAAGAAGCAGGGGCAGGAGCCCCTGTCTAGATGCAAGTTTGCTCCAGTAGCGCTGTTGCTGGACTTTCAGGACTCCCTCTGAGCAGAGGAGACTGCTCTCTGTCTCCTGTTTCAGGTGTGCAGATGTCTTTTGGCCTCTTCTCTCTTCTTCCAAGCCAACAAAACAGGCCAATTCTAGCCTGAATGCTTTCCTTGAAAATGGATCCTGAGAGTGGAGGTGTGTGCTGGTAAAGACATGGCCAAGGAAAGATACAAACAGGTCGTGGAGATCTGGAGAACTTTTTTTTTTTTTTTCAAAATGTCGTGTCTTTTTGAAGAATTGAATCATTTATTTTAAAGAAACCTGAGTGGAATTAAAGGCAGATTGTTTAATTTTTAGTCTTACTAATGCTTTTCCTGAGAGAGAGAGATTTTCTTCTATATAAATTCATAGCTTTCTTCAGCACTTCAACAATGAAAGAAGAAATAACCTCAGTACTTCCAGGTTTGCAGTCTAGTTTAATGAGGGTTTAAAACTAGATTATGAGCATATGTTCACACATAACTTCATGTGCTCTTAGTGTCTTGTCGGCGCTGTTCAGTCTAGAAGGGCCATTTGAATGAACCAAGCTGTTTGCTGAGGCTGTAACCTAGGAACAAGGAGGTGGTCCAAACAGTCCTGAACTTTCTGGCACGACTAATTTCAAAACTTTCTGGAATCAAGGGTATGACCTGGCAGCTGATGCGAATGGCAACTGAGCATTCAGTAGCAAAATCTTTCTCCAAATGTTCCAGGCACAGCTGTGCTGCCAACTCTTTTTATCGACTTCAGAGCTATGATGCCTTCAAAAGGGAAGGGACCATGCATGGATTTAAAATTCTGAAATGTAATATTGAATAAATTGGTTGCTTCCTAATCCCATACTACAGCTTCACACATGCACAGGAGGTAGGGTGCATCTGTACAGACTTCAGCAACATCCTCAGAATACAAAGACCTCCAGTCTGAGCTGTGCCAGTACTGCCTTGAGGGTAGTCCAAGGAGATGGGTTAAAAATGGAGTTGCACTGTTTTTCTGCTCCTGGTTTCTGGAGACCGGCCAGACCTTGGCATACTTGAAAGCAATTAGGGAAAACAAAACTAAACAAAAAGCAGGTCAATGTAACATTGCTGAGAGTCTGGCACAGACCATTTATCGTCTGAGTTAACCTTTCACACCGTTTTTTGATAAAGTTGCTCTTGCCTTATTCAGACAGCATCATTTTTTCTCTTCTTTGTGAGGAGAATCTGGGACCAAATGTTTGCTGAGGCCATGCCAAAAATGAAGAGAAGGGAAAAAAATAATGAATTCCTGAAGAGCAAGGTAAGAGTCAAGCTGGGGCATCCTGGCTCTAAAATACTTAAAGCATAAGCTGCTACAGTGAAGAATAAACCTAGCATTCCTTTGGGTAGTGACAGCCGACTCTGTCTGAATTTTTTTCTTTTCTATCCATGGCAGCTAAAATCAACATGGCAATGAAGCAGGATCTTAATTACTGAGTGTCTGCTGGTGAAGCTGCGTTCGTTCATTTAACCCAGCACACTCTGTAGTGGAGTCCTGCTGCTGCCACACCTAAGAAATGTGAACTGCCAGAAGTACTCCTCTTTTACATTAGACAAGAGGAGGTTATTGATGTAGCTGTATGAAGCCGGAGGAGGAACAGGAGAGGGAGGTGGGTGAGTTCCTCCCTTCTTGTCTCCAGACACTGTTATATTGGCAGAAGAGTATCAGCTTTCAAAGTGAATGTTGAGAACTGAGGGAGGATAAGAATTAAAACACACAGCAGTTGCTGTTGAGATTTTTGTAACAAAAAAACCCTCATTTTATTATAGGAGTGTGCATTTTTAGGTTTCATATGTGATGTTTCAGTGTAGTTATCCAGTTAATAGTTTTTGCAATTTATGATCAGCACTTAATGTATTTCATGCTTAACAAGAAGTCTGAAATACTGTAGCTCCAGGAAAGCATTTTTAAAGTTTCACCACTGGATGGAGACAACACTCTAAGACTTGTGAGTAATTACTAGTGGGTCTGTAATGAAATCCCTTGTGATAAAGAGATTGAATAGATTAGCAGACACTGCAGCAACAAACAGTGGAACACCAGCAAGATTTATGGCAGAAAATGTATTGAAGGCACATCCTTTAGATTTGTGTTTGACCTATTTTTACAGAAAGAAGAGATTTAGTTTTTTTAAAAAATTAATTCTGCTTCTCTTTCTACACACGCACAGAGCTGTGATGACACAGACCAGCAAGAAACAAGGGAAGATAAAGTGAGGCTTTATAGGGCCCTCTTTATTTTTTCCGAGGTCACAGTATATTTTTCGCTGACAGGTTCATTGGCAGTGGGATCCTTCAGCCTTGTAGGTCCGGCCTTGAGGGCTCGGTGCTGCTGGTAGCAGCTGAGGTTGCTCCAGCAATGGATGCCTGCAGTACAGATACTTCCCTAGGGCAGGGACATGGGGAGGAAGTCACTGGGTGGGAGGCAGCAGCAGGAGCCATTCCCACCAGCCAGCCTCTGCAGGTCAGGGCAGAAACATCTTCAGCAGAAATCACTGCAGGTCTGGGGTGAAAATACAGATGTGGGAGAACCTGTCCTATTGAGGTTAATTTCTCTCCTCAGATATTTTAAGGTATTTTTGCACATTTTCTTCTCTCTTTGCATGCCAGCGTGTAGAGAAGCAAGGAGGGAAGGGCTGCGGTGATTCTTAGCTCAGTCTCTTATGTAATCCCACTGCGCTTCTCTGTTGCCAGCAATAACTTTTGAATTTGTTGGATGAATTAAAGTGAAATTAAAAGAATTCAGGCAGCCAGATAGTCTTGAAGTGCCTTGACTGAAGGAAAGGCTGCAATGTGAGTTCATATACAAGAGAACCCACTCTGGAGAGAGCTCTGATAAGTGCCCCTGCCCTGGGAGAAGCTTTAACCAGAGTCTGCAATCAACCACAAGAAAAAAAAAAAAGATAAAAAATGGCAGACATACTTCATTAGTTCAATAAACACTAGAACACTTTTTTTATGAAGCAACAAATCTGACCTGCTCCATTATCATCTCTCTTCTCTCTTCAGGTCACAGAGTCCGCATGAAATATAAAAGCTGAGAATTTTCACAAGTAAAAACAGTCTCAAAGAAAATAGTATCCACTGTAGCTGATTTTTTCATGGTTCTGCTTGTTATATACAAGAGATGTACTTTCAGACAGCTCTGACATTGTGTAGTGGTTAATGGAGTGGAGCTCTTTGGGGAAAGGGAATGGGGAAGGAAGGTTGAAAGTAGGTGTGTGACAGCTGCTGTTGTATGCCTGACACTTTTGTTCTCCAAATACAATTTCCGTTGCATCAAGTATATGCTGATTTACAGGAAATTTTCTTAATTTTCTCTTAAATCGAGGTTTACCAGTGTAATTCCTTTACCTACAGCCAAGTTATATGTAGATCTTCAAGGCTAGATCCTTATAGGGAGTGAAATTCTCTGCCCAAGTTCAACAGCCAGGATCAGTAGGGAACAAAGGGAGAAATCTGGTGCTGGGGTAAGAAAACTGGTCAGTTGGATGAGCAGAGTCCTAAACTACAGCAGAGAAAGGCATAGACAGTGCTCAGGCACGAGGGGGAGCTGACCTTCCGTGGGTAGGGTTTGTTTGCAGTGACAGACAGATGTCTGCAAGCATGTGCCTTGTTATTTACTTGTTTGACTGCTCTGCTATTGGATATGTACCCACCTCATCTGTTATTCATCTCCTATGCTGCTGTTTGTAGAAAGAGGTGAACACAGAAAGTCTGGAAAACAAGCTTTCCCTTGCTGTGCTGTGGGAATGCTCTGACTTGCAGAGGTTTAAGGTAAAGGGAACCAGGTTAATTTTTCCATCCCACCATCTTTTTTACTGTTTGAGAGGGGATATGCTACTACTACATGATCAGTCAGTGTGAAATTATGGACTGCAGCTTTGGTCAGGGGTGATAGACTTTTTTTTTTTTTTTTCCAGAAAAGAAGCCTTCTGAGGAAAGAATTATGTCAAAAACCCAAATCTGCTCTAGGTCCTTGGTATAGAAGCAGGAAGGTTTACTGGATGGGATTAAGAGGCTAGATTTAGACATGAGAAATGGAAGAAGAGGTGGGCTAGAAACTTCAGCAATATGAACTTATAGTGCTGATAAGCACAGATGTGCTGTAGATGCACTGGAAAAAATATGTGCAGGGTTGGTAGAGGTAATGCCAAGGCCAGGTCTGTAAATGGTGAGGTGCACAGGTTCAGCCCTTGGTGATGGTGAGACATGACCTGCAAGTGTAGGAGCTTGCGGGTGATTAGCCACAACAGTTGGCAGGGACTTGAATGTGTTTGATACGCCTCATTTTCCTAATCCCTCTTCAGTGCTCCCATATTACCTCTATGGTTATTTCCTGGGTATGTGTGAATTGACCAACCGATCCATCAGTGCCCACTTCCACTCTGTGTGGTGTGGGTAGCAATTTGCAGCTCCACAGACACCTCGTAAGGTGCCACAGAGTGATCAATCATTCTGGTTTTGCTTCTTGGGCTTCCAGGTGACTGCAGGGCAATGTCCTGCATCTCTCTGGGCACGCACTCCAACATTGTTCTCCAACTGCCAAAGGCAGGACTGAATATCTTCACGCTTCTCTGCTGTTGGTGGGCCCTTCATGCCAGAGAAGCATCACAAACCTTCACTCTGGCAACCGGCTTTGCAACTGGTTAGCCAGAGCCAAGTAATACCCTGGACTAACCAAACCATGTAGAGGAGGGCATGTGCAGGTATGATTTTTTTATTGGTCTCCCTGTGCTGTAACCATGGCACAGGCGATGCAGATAGGTTTATGAAAGTTTACATCCTCATAACGAAGATCTGAGGCTGGGTCTACAAAGCAGTGGTAGCTTGCTATTCAGTGCCCTGTCTCCTCATGTAGAAATGCCAGTGAATCCCTGAGGAGAAGGAGGAATTTGTCACAAGCATAATCATAATCTGCAAATCCTAACGTGGATTTTCAAATCAGTCACATCTATTTCCTCCTCCGCCTCTGCTTCCGCCAGCCTGGCCCAACTCCATCAACCTGGAAAACCTTCCCAATCTTCACCAAGCAATCACTCCACATGATTAATCGCTCCGGACACAGCCGTAAAGAGGTCTGCCAGATCCATGCTGGTTCCATACCTTGCAAACAGTCTTAACCAGGCAGCATGCCAGCCTGATAAAGATGCTTATTATGGCAAACAGGAATACCTCTGATTTTAGTGCTAGAAAGCTAAACCACAGATTTTCTTAGCACCTAGGATGCATCTGCATGTATGGACAGATAGAATATAATGAATTCACAGACAATACCATAGCATATGGACATCTGCCAGAACAGTCATACTAACATGAATCTAAACACTTACTTTCAATTGCTTTTTTGGTTCGTATGCTCTGTTGAGGGGCTAGCTACTTAAACTCAACTTTACTCTCAGTAATGGAAAGAGAGAGATGGAGACACTGTAATATTTAATAATCATCTGCTTAAAGCATTCTTAAATGGTAGGGTAGGTCCTACTGATGGCATCCAGGGATTTTATTTTACTTAAAAGCCTTCCTCCTTTGCCTTGCACTGGATCTTCAGGTCATTTATCAGGCAATGTTATCACTTCAACACTGTTCTGCATGATGTATGATGAAAACATAATCCTTACTGTGCTTAGTGGCCTGTGTGACATCATAGATGCAGTACAAGGTTCTTGAGAACCTACATGAGACAGCAATAGTAAATCTGGATGTCCAAAGAGTAAGGTACTGAATATCCCTGAATATCTTCTTTTACTACACAAGGTGTGAATACATATTTTTGTTTCAATTGGAATCAGAAATGTAGTTTTGATGCACACACTTGTCAAACTTGAGTTTTAGAGTTGAGTTTAGAGTTGAGTTTTAGAACCAACCCAAAGCTGAAGTAAAAAACTTCGGGTTGGCCATGAACCTTCAAAGTGAGATATGAGCACAATGTCCCTTGAATTGGACCTAGATCTGGGGAGTATAAAACTAGCATACTATAAAACTAGCAGTGTTTTCCCTAAACCCACATTTTCTCTGACTTCGAAGCTTTGCAAGAAAATATCATTACAATTTTATTGGAATTTTGCATGACAATTTCATCTTAAAAAGTTAATGTCAAATTATGAACACAAATACATCCTAATTTTTATTTAATTATTTTGTAAGAAAAATAGTTGCAGTGTTGAGGAGCTGTAATCCAAAGCAGCAGCAGCCTTTTTTTTTTTTTTTTCCTGGGGTGGTCATTTACCTCCCTTAAAATAAAAAATTTAAGATTAAAACGGAGATAAATCTTGAACTGTACATAGAAAAAGACATATATTTAAAAATGCATGAAGATGATGGTAAAGTGTTTTTGCCTTGTTCATAGCAAATTTCCATGATTTTTATGAATCTATTAAATTATTTCTTTTGTTAAATATGCTTCTACTCGTATGTAAAATGTTGATCACATAGGGTATTTCTTCTATTATATCTAAAGCTATGCAAAGTGAAAATGTAGGTACATTGTTTCATTGTCTTGTGCAATGCTGTATTTCTACAGATGCCCTATTTACTTGCTTTCTGCTACTTTTCATTATTATAAGGAAGTACCCTTCTCTCATCCATTTGGCCTGGAACATAATTCTACCTCTGCTTTTTTTTTTCCCTTTTTTTTTTCCTTTTTTTTTCTTTCTTTTTTTTTTTTTTCCCCTAAAAACATGTCCTTGTTTGGGTTGCATTCCTTCAATACCAGCAAGATTTAGGTCTTGGTAGCTCAGTGCCCCCCAGGTGAGGGATGTGCAGATGTTTGACACGAAGATGCCTGGCCTCTGGGGAGTGAAGACTGATGGAAACTCTTGGCCCATTGATGGCATGGCCAAATGCAAGAACCCCAGTCTGAACACTTGTGAATATTTGTGAAAAATCAGACTGAGCATGACCTTGTCTGCCTGAAAGACCCTCCTCTTTGCGTAGGATTTCTGTTAACAGGAGATAATGGCAGCTTCTCCTAGGGAAAACAGTGAAGGGTACTTCAGAAACACAACAGCTATTGAATGTTATTTTCTGATTAGTGCAGTTAAATAATGAGAAGGACTCGTAGCAGTATTACCATTTCCACTTGTCACTCAAAATCATGGCAGTATTATTGCAAAAGAGAAGTTCCCGCTGCATTAGCAACTCGTGTTTCTGACGCAGGAAGAGGAGTTAAACCACCATGCGCACAAAGTCTTTCTGCCTCTGCCCCAGCATATTGGTACGTATTCAAAGATGCTAAGATGCTAAGATGATCTTTTCAGAGATGGTGACACCCTATCGTTTCCTGACAGAACCCCCTCATCGTGAAGCCCACTCAGGAATGAGTCATTGCTTGAAAACTATTTTTAAGTAATCCTCAACTGCCATACACAAAGTTAAGCGCTCCACTCTGCTAATGTTGCAATTAACCAGAGCCACACAGATAATCAGTGGAGATCTACAGATGGGGAATACAAATGCAAGAAAAGCTTTCTAATGTGCCATACTAACAACAGAAGTAGAACAGAATAGTGCCTTAGGGAAGGCTGCTGCTTTTCACCTCACCCTGCTCTCTTTTACATTGTATTTTCCATGCATTATCCTGTGAAATTAATTCCTGTATAATGACAGTAGCACAGCCTTAAATTCAGTGATTTTTCCTTACAGAGCAGGAATTAAGATTCCAATCTGTAGGTCTTAGGGCTAATTCTGGAAAACATATGTACTTCCTTGAGGCTTGCAATATAAATGGTATCAATAAATTCTCATGGTCGCTCTTGTTCTAATTTGAAAAGCAAATACATCAAATTTGCAAAACACTAGTCTTCCTACAGGTGGTATTGGGATCCCATTGTATAACATTTACCGTAAAAAATAATATGTGTTTATACATGCAAGTGTCTAAGCTATATGCAAATATATACATATGTATAACTACACATTCTCTCATGCATATACAGCAGCTTTCTCTCAAGGGCTGTTATACTTTAATGGGTCACAGACACACAAAATGTAATAATTAGGCATGGAAAAAAAACAATTAGAGAGAGTTCATTCCCTTTGCAACAGGAGGTTATAGTCCTTGGTGGAGAATGTGGATGCTATTAAGCTGATATCTTAGAGCCTACTGGAATTGTTTCCCACATGAGGATGCTGACAGGATTATTTGGTTTTAACATATCTGTGCAGGATTTAATAATGCAGGGTGGAAGAGCTGTCTGAAGAGGAAGTCACAGTTCAGCACAGTTTATTTCTGTTCTTTGTACTAATTACATATATTTTATTTTTGCTTTCTCTTACCTCCTTTGCTCTATTCACTTCTTTCTCTTATATGCTAGGAGTAGAGCAACCTCTCCCTTTTTAAACCTCTGTAGAGTGCCTACTGCCATGGAGATAACATTAGGCTTTTATGTTAAGGTTAAGCTATGTCTTTTCTGAAATTTGAGAGTTCGGCAAGGTGACATGATCAGTACCAGAGTAGCATTGACTCTGCTTCAGTTTATGCCCATGACCCTTTGTCCTGTCACTGGGTATCACTGTGAGGTATCTGGACTCCATCTTCTTTACTTCTCCCCTCAGATATTTATACACACAGATATGATCTTCCCAAGCCTTCTCTGGGCTTAACAGCCCACCTCTCTCAGCATCTCCCTCCGCGTCAGATGCTTTTTGCTTTTTACCATTTTCATGGCCTGTCTGTGAACTCACACCCATATGTCCATGACTCTTTTGGGGATATGGAGGGGGAGCCCAGAGGTGGACCCAACGCTCCAGGTTTGTCTCACCAGTGCTGTGCAGAAGGGAAGGATGACGCTCCTCATCCTGCTGGCAATGCTTCTGCTAATGCAACCCTGGATGCAGTTGGCCCTCTTTGTTGCAAAGGCACGTTACTGGTTGATGTTCAACCCTGGGGAGCTTGGTGCCCGCCAGGACCCCCAGGTGCCTTTCCCACTGAGTGCTTCCCTCACCCTATCACCCTTATTGATACATGGTTTTTTTCCTTCCCAAATGCAGGGCTCAGCGTTTACATTTATTGAACTTCATGACAGTCCTGTTTGCCTACCTCAAAGGGAAATGTTCAGCCTTCACCCTGCTTTCAAGCATGGCAAAAATGACATTCAAGAAAAACAAAAGACCCAAACAAACAAAAAACCAAACCAAACCAAACCAAACAAACACCCCCCAAAAAAACAAACAAAACCCAACCAACCAAACAAACATTGCAAAATTGTTGTTTCTGGCAAAGGAGGATTAAAAAAATAAACGAGGAAAGCATGGAAAGACAACCCATCTCTTTAGGTATAATAGGATTTGCCACATGTACTTTCCTTCCTAGTGTTAGACTTCATTGGGGTAAATCCCATTATGCTTAATAACTGTGCAGATTAGAGAGCCTTCCAATAGGGAGTGATCGGTATTAAGTAACACAATATGAATACCTTACGTGTATGCTGAATCTGAAAATTGAATAAATAACAAGCGTTCTTTAAAAGGATTTTTCTGTGATCAACACAGATTTCAGTGTCTTTTGATGAAAAATACCATTTTTTCCAGTGGAAGAAAAGTGGAAAAAAGGTTACAGTTTCAAGACCTGAAAAAGAAGGCTGAAAAAATAATCCCTGTGGAGAATCAATTAAGAAGATTATTTTGCTGTATGAAAATCTCAGTTATCATAATTTGCATGAAGTCTTAAGACAAATAATTAGAAGAGCAGGGTAAAGATGTTAGTTTGCATCACAGAAGACCTCATATGGTTGGAATCAGTGTAGAAGACACACAAGTAAAAATAACTTGAATGTGTATTTTAATGTAATAAATATTGGCAGTGCAGTCTGTACTAGTACACTACTACTAACTTGCATTGCTCATAGTAGTATCCTTATAACCCCAATGGCTTCAATAACACTTCAGGTATGATTTCAGAAACATCAAACTTGCCCTTCATCTTTTTGTTTAGCTTTTTCAATTTGACACAACCCTTCTCTTGGTACATGTCCTGAGGTAACTTTTTTTTTTTTTTTTTTTGGTGTACTGATCCAACTTCACTGAAATGAAATGATAGCAGAATTTAGCTTTAGGTCTTCTGTTCATTTACTGTCTTTTGCTTTGTTTCATTTGGAACTACTACTTACAGGATTTTTCTTGATATAATGCTGGCTTTTTCAAGTGAAAATCTTATGCTAAAATCTCAAGACAAAATGTGTGCAGAAGATGCCTTTGTCAGGAATTTTGCTTGGGTATTCAAAAATTAAACAAAAATAAGCAAAATGGAACTATACCAGTGTGCTATCTATCCTGCAACATCATATTGTATTCAGGCACTAGTGGACATTGAAGACATTACAGCCTAAAGAACATATTATGCCGTAGAACACTTATGTCTGTCTGCCTGGAAATTGGATGCAAAGAAGGCAATGGCAACCTAGAAAGAGCAAGTGAACTGGTGTAAATTGATATAACACTGTGGAAGTCAGTAAAAAATACAACAAACTGAGCATCTTCACAGTATCTCAAAAGTATGGCTTCCTGTTCAGGAAATGGTATTTAACTCTTTGAGTGACTGTTATATTAAAGTAGTCATGCAGCCACACATTTTGCAGAAACAAAATTCTCTGATATTTCTATGAGTCTTTTTTTTTTTTTTTTGTAGTAAATACTAAAAAGTGTACTGGGTTGACATATCTTTAAAATGTATGGTAACTGTCACCTTCAATGTAAATAGTAATTCATAAGAAATTACAATGTGGTTTTCTCATTCAGGGACACTTAGAGGGCTAGGAAAGACCAATGAGTGCATAGTGTAGAAGCTGGTATCCAGGCAAGGGCAATGCAAAAATGTGATGAAAAATAGGGAAGTTAAAATATTGAAAAACTGAACAGAAGGCTTTATTATAGATGCATGTGTTAAACATTGTGTCTCTAGGAAGAGCAGACATAGAAATCTCAGCACATAATTAAAATTATTACTTAATTGGCATAGCAGAGGCTCTAGGGGACAACTCACATGTCTGTAATATTGATATATGGGGGTATAGCTGGCCCAGGAAATTAGGATTGATAAAAGAAGGAAAATGTGACTGTGACTGCAAATATATAGAGAAAGAGGAGACAGAGACATAAACACACTCTAATGGAAGTCTCTGCTAACAATAAAAAGAGGAAAGAACCAGACAAGAGTCTGTACAAGGGTCAGCTGTGGTGATCATTTTAAAGAAGTAAAGCAGATAGAGTAAGAGTTGCACTTCTCTGGGTGAAGGAGTGCACTGGATATGCAGGTTGTTTCTACTCCGCTAAGCAGGAAAGGCTTCCTGGCCAAATTCTCTATAAATTATTTGAAGTTGGCAGATGACAGCATTTACTCCTGGCAGAAAACTTGGAGTATCTTTGATCTTTCTTTCCACGTATAGGGACTTCTTACTCTGCACATGTTCTCACCATGGTATCAGGTGACAGATATCATCAGACGGGCTGTCCTGGGCCCTAGGAGGGCCTCCAAGCAACAGTTAGAGTGGCATTCCTGGCTTCCTCCAAGGAAAAGTGTAACGAGATGGAAGGTTGTAGGAGTGTCAGAGACTATCAACTGAGCTGTAGACGTTACCAAACCATACGGAAAGCTCTTGCACTATGCTGGGAGCAGTTTCTTAACATGGGAACTTAAAAGAAAGTAATTAAAACCAGTAAACCAGTTATTCTTGCTTATGAATAAGAGGGAAAAAATAAATGAGAATGTAAAGATGAAAGGCTTTTTTTTTTTTTTTTTTTTTAAGGAAGGACAGAAGACAAAAGAATAAAGAAAATGAACAGGCTTTAAAAAGTTGGGTCATAGCCTTCATATAGAAGGTAGGTCAAGCAAAAATATTTCTAGAGAGCTAGCAGCTTTGGAAAAGAAAGAAATGTGTACTGTGTCTGTGCAAAGGATGGATAAGGAAACAACTTCACTAAATCATGTGTACATGCTGGAACTGAACAAAATCTTGAGTTGACAGCCTGATATTGAGAATAAGAAGACATTTTATGCATAGCACCAGGAGTGCAAGAACTGAGACATAGGGAGCAAGGATGTAAAATGTAATGAGAAAACATTTTATGAGTACACTAATAGTAAGGGGAAGACTAAGATATTATTAAAAAGAATGTGTTTGAATGTTTGGGTGGGTTAGAGCCTTCACACTGAATGGACTTGAAACTTCTTCAAGAGTACCTGGAGAACAAACATGAACGATGTTAAAGTCATTAGCTGTTATTCTGGAAAATTATTCAGAAAGGGTGACATTCTAGAGAGGGCAAACATATTTACCTATCTTTAAATGCAGTAAAGAAGAAAAAGAAAATTACAGACCAGACAGCTCAACTTGAATGTCTGGAATGGTCACAGAAGAAACAGTCAAAAAGCTAGGGACATAGCTAAACAACAAATAACAGCCAGAATAAATTTGGGGAAAAAAATCACATCACATCAACTAAATTTCTTTCCACAAAGAATAGTAGGCTTTTCAGATGGGGAAAAAGTCAAGTGACTTTACTAAGGTGGTTGGCTCTACGTCATATCCTGTTCTCTTAAAAAAACCCTAGGCAAAATCTGTCTTGATGAAACTACCATTATGTGAGAAAAAAGGACTGGAGAAATGGTTCACGGACAAATTAAGAAAATATTTCAATTTATTTCCTAAATGGGTTTTCGAGTATCAGTCACTACTTCCATTAATGACATTATTAAAAAGTGTATTTACTTCATATACAGATGGTAAACTGGAAGCAGCTGGAAGAACTATGGTGGACAGTATTTGCAATTCAGAATAACTGGCAAATTGGATACATGGTCTGAAAAATACAAAAGGTGTGTCGTGATGTGGACAAATACAAGTCCAGCAGAGAGCAATAGGAACAGAAAACGTGGCCCATGAGGGAAGATTTGGGAAAGCTGAGTAGAACTGGTGTCATGGTAACTCTACAGATGTGCAAAGGAACCTTCAAAGAAAAAAAGGAATGAACTGTCTTCATGTCTGTTAGTATGAAGAAGAGAGGTGGTGATTTTTAAATTGTGTCAAGGGGGATTATAGCTGTATAGCAGGAAAAAAGGTCTGTAATAAACACTGTTAAGCAATGAGCCTGCGTACTAAGAAGACACTGGACAGCACAACCTTTTTATGCAAACATGAGTTAGATCTTTGGGTATTACTAATCTTGCCAGGGCATGCGCCAAACAATATCCCCACATCTATTTTGCATTAGAGAGCAATCACTAGCTATTATCAAATTGTAATTTCATTCTAGTTCAGGGCCAATGAAACTTCTGGAAGACACATAAGTGTTGAGTTTATTTTAAAAACATGCAAAGTATTCTTTTCTACATCTTTTCTTCCATAAATCTATCTAAGTAATTTCCTCTGATTTTACCTGTAGAAAATGACCAAGAGCGAAATAAAACCAGAGAAGTATTTAAAATAACTCTAAAAGTGATTCACTGTATTGATACTTAATCACTTTCAGAAATGCGGTAGGTTGTTCTAACAGGGAATCTGCATTTTTAGTGGTATAAAGCTCCTATACCAATGCCTGTGTAATGTACTGAACATTAAACCTCTCAGTTCGGGCAGTATGTTTTATTTCTCTACGATCTAAAGCTAGTGAATCTTTGATGGAAAAATCTGTAGGTTGACTTGGAAAAGTCAGCTCCTCTGCTTGGCTGGTGAGAATACGGAGAAGAGCAGGTGTGTGGGCAGGTGACGCAAGGGACTGCGCATTGCTTCATGGGGGAAGATGCTATCCAACTGCAGAGCTCTGGGCCAGCAAACCATCTCATTTACATTTAGACTACACCTGAGTGGGGCTCATGGGCTAACAGGCTTGGCCAGGGACAGGTGCTGCCCCTTCCCATGTTTAGGGTGCTGGGGGGTTGCAGAGAGTGCTGCTAAAGCCATGTATTAAGGGGGAAGCCAGTCGATAGCTGGGATGGCTGCAGCACCGCGGTGTCTAGGTAACGGTGTTAGTGAAGCTGGTGTATGGAGTACTTTAGTAAAGTGCAGAAGATGGGATGAATGACCCAAGTTGTTTTTTTGCAATGTGATCTTCTGTAACATACTGAGCAGCAATAAAAATAACCAACTAGGAAAACTGTGCAATTACTGCTTGTGGATGGAGATCCTCCTTTGAGGCCTGTGTAGCCAATTTTGACTGAAGTTCGGTTCCTCTGGGATATGCTGAACTCCCAGCAGTGTTCACTTGTTCCTGGTAGATCAGATAGAAGAATTTGCTGTAAATGGTTTTATAGTAGGAAAAGAATATAAAAGGGGTGGGGGGTAGGGTGTAGATGGCCATTCTAGTTTGCTTTAGGTCAGTAAACTTAGATTTTATTTTTCAGAGATTAATACTCTGTATTTAAATGCCCCTTCAGAGGATAAAAAAGAAATATACAAATGCTCTGAGTTTATTTGCCATGCAACTCATTTACAAGTGACTTGTAAATTTAAGTATCCTAGCATCATATAGAATAGATATGCTTGTTCTCTTGGTGGCTGTATTGGAATCTAGTGAATAGGGTCGTCTCTGGAGTTAAACTGCTCCTATTTCCACTAATAGCAAATTACTATAAATTTTGTTAAGTGATCTCTGAATAAAATCTTGTCCCTTTCATTGTTCTTTATGGATATTTTTGTAACTGTATTTTAAAATGAGCAAATAGTTTCAGAAAGAAATACGATCTCTTCTAGTGACTAGGATAAAAGGACATAAAATGAGACTGAGATAAACTGTGATAAAATGCAGGGATGGAAGTCATGTCTCACTAATCAAGAGGGAATGATTTAGTTACTCTGTTCCTCTGGCTTTTTTGGTCCTTGTTATTTAGATACATGTTACCAGCTTTAACTCCCATTGTAAATAGTAGGCTTCTGTGATGAGCTTCTGTGGTAATGGTACATACTTTTTAAACATCTTTGCATGAATCTCTGCATCAGAATACCTGAATATCTACTGTAGATGATGAAATAAAATTAACTGGAATTCCATTTCATTTCTGGCTTTGTAGGCTGCCCTGTCCAACTCAACAGCTTTGCCAGAGCCAAAGCTTAACAAAATTCAAAGCAGCGGAGTGTGTTTCAGACCTGTCATCTGTTGCTCTATTTGTGTATTCTGTGCCATTATTTAGTTTCAAAGTCTTTCGGTCTTGTGGAGTTTTTTTGGTTGTTTTGTTTTGTTTTGTTTGTTTGTTGGTGCAAAATTAAAAATATGGATGAAGAAGTGTTTTACACATTCCTCACAGAAAGAAACATTTTGCCTTATTACTGTGATCTGCTTCAGTCAGCTGCATTAGGAGGTGCAGGAGGGTTAAATGTCCTAAGTAGCCAGCAGGCAGAAGATAAAATTAAAACTCTGCTTGAGGTCTCTTGCTATCATGTCAAAGATGAAATAAAGTGCCTATTAAGCTCAAAAGAGTGTCAGAAGATTCAGGCTAGCAGGCTCTGGGGCTGTCGGGTACGTACATCCTCCTTGCATATAGAAGGGAAAGGGAGTGGTGCTGTGTGTTAGCTGTGCAAGCATTGCATCGCTCTGCTCATTACCTTGCTGACCCCTGGCTCAGAAATGCCACTGAAGACAAGCCTGCAGCAGCCAGCAAGGTAACAGTCAGCTGGTCTAAAACCACAGACTCATCCCTGTCAGCCCCGACTGCAGAGTCATAGCTGATGTTGTGTTAGTTAACATATTCCCTCAAATCTTGTTCTCATACAGCTCATTAGGCACTCTCCAGCTTTTTATATTGACTGAGATTCATGCTGCCAAATGCATCCACAGTTTGTAACGTTTTTTTTTTTCTTTTTTCCTTTTTTTTTTTTTTCAGGTCAGCTATTTAAAAGGTATTTATGCCCTTTCACTGGCTTGTACAGATACCCTAAAATTAAACCAGTAAACAAGTTGTTAGGTATTCCTCCACAGTGTGATACAAGTTCATAAAATGACCAAGATCAGAAACAGAACTGCTCAGACTATTTAACCCAAAGAAATTCCAAACCTTTGTAAAACAAAGAAAGATCTCACAGCAAGCTGAGTATTTGTCACTTCTTGCTTGGAAAGTATTCACCTGGAAAGTTGAAAGAGCTTTTTCTAGAAGCTGACATTTTGCAAGGCATACAGTGTTACCCTCACCCCTTTTTTTGGAAAGAATTTATTTAGTCAAAAATCCAATTTTCCTTTGAAATAGTCAGGATGGAAAATTTTCCACAAGTGCAGCAGAGAAGAAAAAAATGGTACTGAATTCCTTGTCAGATTGCTTCAAGATAACAGCCTACTATCAAGTCAGTATAAGGTGAAATAATTACAAGTATCCAGCCTGGTAAGGAATTAAATGCCTGCAGAGCTCATTTGCATCTGGACACTATGGCTTCAGAAAATATTTTTGATAGTAAATGTTCCAGCTTCCTCTTTTGTCAAAAGAGACAGCCTATGAATCCTATTTTGATCTTGTAATAGCTTTAAAATGATAGAAGTCTAGTGGTCCTCATTCAGTTGCCTTCTAGTCAGTATTGATTCCTATATTTAATTTAAGGGACGTTAAAACATTATTAATAGAATAAATCATCATCTCTCAAGAATAATCTCTGGTTTGTAGGTAGAGACCAATTTATTTTCTCAGTCAGAAAAAACAGACAAACATTTGGCCATTCTTTAGGTCTGAAATAAAAGCAGAAGTCTTCAAAACCAAATACAATTTGAGAACAATTTCTTAGAGTTAGTTCATGTAGCAAGCGGACCATCTTGGAAAGAAAGGGTAAAAGGACAATGGTGAAAAGATATTTATATCTTTGAAAGGGAGAGGAGTGGTCATCAGGCTGTTGATTGCATTTCTAAGGGGGAGGGACGTTATGGACTGTACAGCTGCTAGCTCTGCTGCGTCTGCATTTTTTGTATCTAGCAGAGTTATGAAGTTGAGTTCCCGTGCTCATTTTTGGAAGGTATTTTGTGGGTTTTCCCTAAGCTGCAGGGCTGAGGATTAGGCGCAGATTGATTATTCTGTGAGAAATGTTCCTCCACTGGCAACTGCCTAATCCTTTATAGATTGTCTGGGTGAGTTTATTCTGCTGTGAAGTGTTTGCTTAGTTTCACTGACATAATTACCCTGAGAGCATCTGATGTGTTGGGTGAGGAATATAATGTGTCTGGATGCACAAGAGCAAGTCTGGTAGGATATTTAGGGTGGTATAATGTATGGCAGTTGTACACCCGTTGTCCTGCTGACTCTGCCAGCAGTTGGCATGACCTAAAGGCTGATCTGGTAAGAGCAGCCTCCATGTACTAAAGGAAAATGAACTTTTCAGCTGGCTTAAGGAAGCCATTGTGCTCAGTTTTGCCTGCTGAGAGCTGTAGGGCTGCAGCTTGGCACTCATTGCTCAATGGCATGGTGTCTCACCAGGGTGCCTGGGGCCAGAAGGAGCTCCCCATGCCTGCCAAGTTACCTTTGCTGATGGGATGTGTGGGACTCTCCTCTGAGCATGAAAATGATTCTTTCCTGGGAAGCTCAATGTCAATCAATCACAAAACAAGAAAGCCATCTGAGCTGGCTGTAGCCCCTTTATTACACTCTTAATCCATCACTTTTTCTCCAAAGGACAGCCAAGGGGAGCTGGGAAGGGATCAGGTGGCACTGGCAGAATGTGACAGCTGTGGTGGGAGAGCAGGGCCTGTCTGTAACCCCAAGATACTTTTATATTTAATATTAATGAGGAATGATCCATCAGCAGACAGAACAGCTAATAACTGCTCTATTGTTTGGTTAATTATTTCAAGCTGACATTTTTTTGTGACCATGGTAGGCAGTTTTTATTTAGAGTGTATTTTGGCTAGAGAAAGAGATTAGTTGCCACAAAGATATGAGGAATTGTAAACAAAGTTTATGAGGATTAATTAAGTTTAAATTTACCATAGACCTAAGGTCTTGAAGGGCTCTTTGGCATCTGTTGAGTTACCCTTATCAGCTGGGCACTTTATTATCCAAATGGAGCATACCAGCTCACATGGATATGGCACTAGCTGGCTTGGATGTTGATCCTTAATTTTATGTGGGTAGATGAATCTGGATCTGTGTTACTTCCTGAGAATGTAGCTTATCAGATACTATGGATGTAATTCTAGCAGTTTTCCCCAGTCCTAACTCTAGGACTTTCTTCCCCTCACTCATAGATACCATGATCAAAGAAAGGGCCTTCAAATGACACCTGCTTGTCTTTTTCATAGACATGTAGACACTAAACACAGTAGACACCTAATTTGTCAGCCCCAGACTCTCTATGGACCGAAATGTCTGCAGGCAGATGGGATGTGTCCCCAGAGTACCGCCTCATGGAAGTTAGTTCCTCTGACAATCCCCGTCTGTGTGAGAAGCTCCCTTGAAAATCACAGAACAATAAGCTGATAACTGGAGTCTCTCTGTTCCTCTAGACTGGCATCTACAGTGACTGTGAACCTGAGGTGTCCTGAAATAGAATTTGGAGCTGGGCTCACAAACTATAGCTTTAAGGGGTGGTCTAATCATCTCTTTAAGAAGGACTAAAAGGATAAACAAAGGATTGAGATCTGGGGATGAAAAAAGGGGTGTGACAAAACGAGCTACAAGAAAATATTTTGCTCATTCATTGAGGTAAGTTCTCTATGTTCAAAGCTTTCCCAAATGTGCAACATAAAGTGTACATTCTAGAGAAGGTTAAGCAGAAATGGGGCTTGACATACCATGCAAGACCAGACTGATGAGCATGTTTGCTTTGGAACCTGGGTGTGAGGTATGGTCTCTCATTGTCTGTAAGTACATCAGGAGCATGTGCGGTTTTCCATATGCCGGCTGCCTTGTCTCATCTGGAACCTGACTGATGAGCAAGGACTGGAAACAGGCTGAAGAATCTTCCATGAGAAATCCTGGGAATATTCTGTAGCAGTGGATGACACTAGAAAAGTTATGGATTTGGCTATTCAAGGGCTGAGCTGAGCCAAGCCTGGAATGAGCAAATATCAAACAGATCAAGAAATATTTTCAGAGCGATGGAAGTGGCCTGTGGCCATCTGCCTGACTAGCTCAAAACACCCATGAACTTCAACTGTTTTTCATTGGGAAGCATGGTGTGAAGAAGAATACAGATTGCCTGGATGCACTGAATTTGGCTTTGGTCTCCAGTAGTGCAGTAAGGGCCCCCTGTTGGGCTATCTGTAGAACAAAATCAAAAAATAAAGGCAATAAGTAGACACCAGTTTGTCTCATAGCTAGCACATGCAGTGAGGTCTGACGTCTCACACTTCCCCATGGATAAGCTTTCCCTACAGAAAATGTCTTTAGGTGATTTTGTTTGACAACAGAGGTGATGTCATGCTATGGAAGTACTTGGTACAACTGTAATAGCTTGGACTGTTCAAGAGACGGTAGAACTGAACCGAGTCCCCTTATTTTTGACAGAATAATGCTCATGAATATTCTGTATTGTGACAAAGGCTCCAACAAAGATAAAGATTCACTGATGCTTTATAGGACATGCAACAACAACAAGGCTGCTCCAGGTCTAGACATTCCTGCATATAGGGACATCCAAACATTTGTAAGATGTTATATGTTGTCTATATGAAGAATTTTTAAGGTTTTCCCTTGGCATACTCTGTCCTCTCACATAACATCCCTGACATGGCTCAAGGCCAAGAGCATGTCGATGTCTAGAAAGTTTGATTTTGAGATTGATTAAAGGGGAGCTCTTTCAAGACAGAATCGTTCAATCTTCAGTGGTCTTGGCATGTGGTGAATGGATTGGTTTATCCTGGCATCAGTTCTTAAACAGTGGATTTCACCTAGAATTGTTTGGGCTTTATTACTGCGGTAGTGTTTTAACCCTCAGTTAAAGACATAAACAAAGACCTGGAAGTAAAAAGTTACTCCAGAGATTAGGAAAATCAGAAATCATTAGAATGAATTGTATGAGGACTAATGTCCTGGTTTCTTTGCAGAAATCAGTTGGTCAAATAAATTTATATTAAGCATCAAAGGAACATTTTCCAAGTATTTTTTTTTAATCACCTACCGTTATTTTTTACAATCCACTTTAAAGTTTCTGGCAGCCTTAATATGCATCACCAAGATTTCTGGAGTGCTTTGCCTAATTAGTTTGCAGAGGACTGACAGCTGACACGACTTCCATTAATCAGTTCTGATACTCTACATTAAATTTCCTTTTACCTTGTGTATTAATTCATTGCTGAGGGGCTGTCAGGAAGTGGTTGAGAATCTCTCTGGGATTGTACATTTGCTAGAAACTGAAGTGTAGGAAGATAATAAATCATGTGAATTTCTGGCACTTCTCCCCCTTTGTCATTAGACTTTTGGAACAATTAATGCCTGACAGTTCAGCCACACTGATACACTTGTTTTGCTTCAAAATGAAATGCAAGGATTGACTTTTATCAGACGGAATTTATTTTTTCCCCCTTTTTTTTTTCCCCCAGCTGCATTTGTAAACATCTCATTCCCCTGCTTCATCAATTGTTTTCTGTCATTAATATTTTGTGTGTGTTTAATAAAAAAAAGGAATAATCATGAAAATTGGTGAACTGTAGAAAGAGAAGAACACTATTACTAGCCATGACCAGTTAGAATGCCACTTCTTATCTCATTTGCATAATACAAAGTCAGAATGTTTATATATATATATATATATATTATTTTTGTTTGTGGATATAGTTTCCCTTAGAGTCCTAAGGAACTGAGCACCCAGCTTCAGTGGGACTTACATGTTTATTTTATTTCTTTTCCTTCTTCAGTACATGTAAGAAGTCACAAAATAGAAATATTGCTTGATGAGCTGATTGTCATGACTGCCTGATGGGCTTTTGCCTCAGAGAGTTGATGTCAAAGCTTTTCTCTCTCATCTGCTATCAAGATGTGTTATCTAGCTTACCTCAAATACATCAGAGTTTTTTGGTTTGAAGGAAACACACCTTTAGGTTCTGGACTAATGTCCTGCACAATGACAGTTATGTTCTCCTCATTTTTATTCACATGGCTGAAACACTAGTAACAGTAAAGAGATGCTACTTATGGGACTGAGATCTAGGCTCAGATGAGGTACAATAACCTTATTGTATGCATATATAAAATATCATTGTATAGATATATATTCATGTATATATTGCATATATATCATATCATAAAGATATGATAAAACATATGATAAAACAACACTAAAAGATAGAGATACATTTGGCAGTTCAGTTAGCTTCAGATAAGGATATCTTTGTATAGACCTGCCTTCACTTTCACAGAGCTAAACATCTCATCCCCACTGCCTTTAGACAGATTTTATGTTCTGGCAAACATGTAACATATATAACTCTTTTGGCAGTCATTGCACTTTGCTTTTTGCAGTTCCAATGATTATCACTTTCTTCCTCAAGTTTCAGTTGAAATGAAGTCTCACATAACTTATTGTTACATATAATTTCCAGTATTAATGAAAAAAAAAAAGAGTGAGGAAATGACTGCTTAAAATCCAAGAGAATTTGTCATTCCTTGGCCCATTTGACAGAAGGGAGATTTCCTAAAAAAAAAAATATGAAAGAACATTTTTTACTTAGCAGAACTTTTGGCATATACAGGTGTTTTCAAGGAGACAAGTGAGCATTGAAAAAGTACCTTACCTGATATTCCAGGTGCAAGCAGTGTATATAAATTGAAAAGGAGCCCAAATCCTTCAGTGATTCATAATCTAACATTTCTACTAAAAACATATTATTTTATGATTCAGAGGACAAGATGGTTGAAATTATTAAGCTTTTCATGCTAATTTAATTACAAACAAAATGAAGTACTCATAGCTGAAACACCGAGAAAGAATCTTTAAGAAATCCAGCAAGTTTAATATTTATTATTAATTTAGGGAATTGCTAGAAAAGTCAGCTACAGTACAAATTGAACCAAATATGGAAATTGGTTGCATTCAGTAGTTAAGAATTTGTCAGATTCAGAGAGCTTTCATGAAGTATTAGTTGCAACTATAAATATTTTGTATGCATCTGAACCGCTAACAAGTTACGGGCAAATAAGAATTAGGTTATACTTGTACATTATATAAAATATACTTCCACAGTAATATATAAATATAACATAGCTGAATAACATCACTTCTGGATTAATATAGTTAAATGATGAACAGTGTTCTTATGGAATATAATAGATAAGGTTATGGATTCAATCAGATATTGGGTAAAGATATGTTTGTGTAGGCTCTGCCACTTTCCTGGGAGTAACTAGTTCATCTCTATGTACTTTCAGATGTAGTTTATACTCTAGTGAGTTTATGCATCTTCTTTTCTCTCCTGTAGCTTAACATGGTTATTTTCAATAACGCTGAAGATCAAGTATCCATGCTGATGCTGCATGTAATGTAGCAGGATAAATAACCTTAAAGTTACCATGACCTTTTCTTACACTTCATGTCTCTCAACTGAATTTTAATGGAGAAGAATGCCATGCAGTTACTTAAGCTATTTCATATTATAGATGCAAATCCAGAATATTTGTGAGTTATTTTTGTGAAAAAATGATGAGGCAGTAACTGGCATTTACACACTGCCTTATGTGACTGCTGTCACCCACATTTAATTGTAAACTTTACTTTGCTAAACACCATTATTTTTTTTTTCTGCACAGGTAACCTTCCAAGTCACATGGTGCCATCAGCAGGTTGTATGCCCCTTGAGTTCCCCATCCAGAGGGGAATACCATCTTCATCTCTCTCCCTTCCAGCTCCATCACAAAGCAAATTGAAGACACTGAAATATATTTTTGAAACAATGATGTTAAATCAAGCTTTCAATCCAAAACAATGATGTTTTTGCTCTGTTTATAGCATATTTGAACAGGTTCATAACCATGGACAACTCTCTGGAAATTCTGCTATTAGCAGGGTTTAAGTGTTTACCTAAGTAAGGCAGAATGTTTTGAGAGGAAACAATTAAAAGGAAACATAGAATATTTTATTAAAATTTCCAATATTTTACTGTTGTGATTAAAAAAAAAAAAAAAGATAAGAGAACTCTCCTGTGTCTACTTTAAAAGCTGTAAGTATCTTGGCTGAGTAGTGAAATTACTGAGCTTAGTAGATGAAGTTATTCCATAATATCTGCAAAGTATCTTGAATGTAAAATCAATCAAACAAAAAGCACCACCCCAAAACAAATATAAAAAAACAAACAAACAAACAAAAAACCCAAAACTGTGGCACTTAAATTGAAGAAATAGATGTTAAAAAAAAATGAAACATTACTTAAGCAAAAAAAAGTAACAATGAAAATAGGAAATACTCACTTAGGTCCCAGACTTCCAATCATTCAGCCATAGAGACGTTGGTTGTTGCTGGAGCATGGCATATATAAACCAGAGATGATCAGTATTTACTGGAGCTCTACTAATCATCTCTGCTTTAGATATGCCATGCTCCAACTCCGCTTACAGAAATTTGATTATTTACAACATGAAATGTGGTGGGGAAAATGTTCTAATTTTTTCTTCACATTGTGGTTTAACCTGGCTAAACACCACAAAGCCTTTCATTCAATCCCCACCTACAACAATGCGATGGAGGAAAGAATCAGAAAAAAAAAAAAATAAAAGCTCATGGGTTGAGATAAATATAGTAATAGGGCAGAAAAAAAGAAGGGGAAATAATGATAAAAGAATATACAAAGGAAGTGATGCACAATCCAATTGTTTACCACCTGCTGAATGATGCCTAGCCAGACCCTGAGCAGCGGCCCCCCAGTTTTATCACTCAGTGTGATGCGATATGATATGGGATATCCTTTTCACCAGTGTGGGTCAGCTGTCCTGGTTCCGTCCCCTCACCCACCCTCCATGCTGGCAGGGCAGCATTATAAGCTAAAAAGTCCTTGGCTATGTGTAAGCCCTGCTCTGCAACATCTCAAACATCAGTGTGTTATCAACATTATTCTCATCGTAAATCCGAAACACAGCACCATACCACCAGCTACTAGGAAGAAAAGTAACTCTATCCCAGCCAAAACCAGGATACCCCATCACATGAGATTTGTTAGTTGTCATGATATTACTTAAATAATTAAAAGCCAGTCAGTGAAGAAGACCTTGAAAAATTGGAAAAAAAATTGCTTCAGCTGAAAGGGAAAGATCAAGATTTTAAGTAAGCCCTACCAGTTCAGAGAATATGATGTCCTTGATAATCATTCTGAGGAGTAGAAGTTACTTAATATTTTGGATGGGAGTGCTAAAAGCCTAAAGAGGCTTACTAGGGCATACAACTTTATGTGTAAAATGAAGACCAACATAGCATGTATACTATAATCCAGTTTCAAAGCTGGTTGCAAGGCTTGGTTTACATTCAAAATGGTTTGTAAAGGCAGGCAGATAACAGTTCATCTCACCAAGAGGATACACCTGTCAATAATATTCTAATGAAATAAATGCCAGTTTTGGTAGCTAAGGTTTTGAGATTTACCTTGAAATGAATTTTCAGCTTTGTTGGTAACTTACAGCCTTCACTGACACAAAATAAAGCTTTTAGTTCTCTGCTCTTCTCAGATTTAGACATTTCTAAAACCAGATAGCTAAAAGTGAAAGCATCTCCCACACATAGCCAGAGAGATCTTGCTACAAAAGAGAATCTGAAGACTGAAGTTTATGTGCTCTTTGAAAATGGATACCTTAGTGCAAATAATTGGCAGTGGTACAGAAATGAATCGATAACATTGCAGGATTGAGGAGAAACAAACAGAGTTTGGACTTAGTGTCCTGGTTCCAGTTAGGACAGAGTTAATTTTCCCTCATAGTAGCTGGTAGGGTGCTATGTTTTGGATTAGGATGAGAAGAGCGCTGATAACATGCTGATGTTTTAATTGTTGCAGAGCAGTGTTTACACCAGGCCAAGGACTTTTCGGCTTCTCGCTCTGTCCTGCCAGCGAGCAGGCTGGGGGTGCAGCAGGAGCTGGGAGGGGACAGACCCAGGACAGCTGACCCAAACTGGCCAAAGGGGTATTCCATACCATCTGACGTCATGCTAAACAATATATAGGGGTGGCTGGCCGGGGTGGGGGGCCGGCTGCTCGGGGATAGGCTGGGCATCGGTCAGCGGGTGGTGAGCAATTGCATTGTGCATCACTTGTTTTCTTACACATTATTATTATTAATACTATTATCATTATCACTATTATTATTATTAATGTTATTATTATATTCCTGTCTTAATAAACTGTCTTTATCTCAACTCACAGGCTTCACTTTCCCGTTTCTCTCCCCCATCCCAGAGAGGGAGGGGGGAGGGTGAGCAAACGGCTGTGTAGTGTTTAGCTGCCAGCCGGGTTAAACCACAACACTTAGCTATAGTGATCTTTCCATGGGGAGAGTGGAAGCACTGCAATAGAAGCTTGGCTTGATGATATATCAATAGTTTGAAAAAAAACCCTGAACATTAAGATGTCAAAGTTTTTGATCATATAAATGGATGTATGAAATACGTAGTTGAAATATTTCAGGAACATTTTTTCAGACATTTCTGTATCCTTTAAAACAAAATTTCAGCTCACTAATAAATCTACTCATAAGTAATAATAAATAATAAATAAACCACCACAATGCTAAGAAGCTTTTTCCTTCAGATTAATGGAATTGCTTTATTTGACGAGGCAGCAAAAAAGGTACCAACTCTTCAAACTGTAGACATGAGCTGTGGTGTTCACTTTTGACTTCAGTGGGGTGCTGGGGTTTGCATGGTAGGATCTTAACCATAGAACCAGAATCTCATGAAGCAAAACAGCATCTTGAGGGACGTCAAAATGATCTGAGCCAACAAAAATTGAAATGCAAAAATTACCTTCTGTAACGAAGCACTTACGGTTTTTATTTTCCCATCACCGTCTGTTCACATTTTTACTTTCATGATTGGCTATGATGTCTACTTCTATTATTTTCCATTTTATGTCTCTGAACTATGAATTCTAAGTGTGACATTTTATTGAAATTGTCATGATTTATAGAAGCATTTAGTAATTTGATGATGTATAGTGGCATTGAATTAGATGTGTGGATTTATAAATGTAGATTATACACATATTTCCTAAAATAAAAAATCCCCTTGAATTATTTTCCTTTTAAATATATACATTACTGACAGTGTTAATGTTCATACTTGCAGTTCTACTGTGCTTAGGGAAATCTGGATACTGGAAGAGAAATCTTTTGATCGAACCTGATTAAACCTTTCCTTTAGCTTTTTCAGCCTGAAGAAGAGAATTTGGAATGCCTGGAGAGACTGAACTTCTCTTCAAAAGCTTTTGGAGCATAATTTGATTCACTCAGAGACACCTCCATAATTCTCTACAAAATAAGGAAAACTCCAAAGTGTTTGAAAAGGAGTGAAGTTTAACTGTGCTACAGAGTCAATTGGAGAGGTTTAGGCAGAGTATGCTTTACAAAGAAGTATTGCAAAGAACAGGATGGTTAGTGTGCATGGTTTGTCCTTAGAACTAAACCATAATTCTTCTGAAAAAGTAAAAGTCAAAATAATAAAATGATATATGACACTATATTTTTTTTTTCAGGTACACTTAAGAATCTCAATATAACCAGTCATATGGGATAGCTATATAACAAAAAGATTTTGAAAGGGTGTGGCTGTTTCTTAAATGCAGGTTTTCTCTAAGTTGCCAGAATGATGATGCTTTTTTCATAGTACTTTCATGTATTCACTCTAGTGACTCTAAACAGAGTGGGGAGATGAGAGCATACTTTTTCTTATGGTCATTTAACCTGTAACACTTCTGACTGTCATCAAGACTGATGTATGGGATTTTTGCATAAGAAATTTATACATATGTATTTTTTGCAATATGTGACATGAGGGATCATCTCCTAGAACCTAACAACATTTTAACACCCTAAAATGGCTACCAGGTTTATCTAGCTTCTAGGAAATGGTAAATGAGAAAATATTTATTGCGATGGGAGTAGGTAGCTGTTTTTCATGACAAGAGAGGTGACTCCTGCATACTTGGGCAACGTAGCTAGGAACAATTACCAAATATAATGAGTTTTTCTAAATGTATTTGTGATTTACTGTGATAACCCATTACTCATTAAATTTCAGACTTTTAAAGATTCTCCTTCCCATAAGTTGCTGAGTGAGGGTTTTGTGGAATTAGATTTACACAACTCTAATGTAGCAGCAATTAAGGATTTATTATATACCTTTATAGCAAGTAACAAAATTAGATCATATAATTTTAATAGCACTTAATCAGTATGTAAGTATTAGTCAATTAACACAATGATCTAAAGTCATTTGCTACAATAGAAACAGTGAACTGGTTAAAGATTCACAAATGGCAAAGTTCACCTGAGACCTACTGCAGTGTCTTGGGGGTTTTCTAAATCCAGTTGCATGCTTCCAAAGTACCCCCTAAAATGAATTACTCACCCTACTCCTTCGTTGACATTTGTCCATGAGTGAGCTTGTTCCTCAAAGCGTCATCCCTGAGATGCACATCCTCTCAGGGATATCCCTACTTTTCATTGGGGTTTGACTGTGGATGAGCTTGTTCCTTGAGGAATCATCCCTGAGTTGCACATCCCCTTGTGGGTACCCTGAGAGACGTCTCATCTCAGGGGGAGATTGAGGGGGCAGCCCACTGCAGTCCCTGGAGTTTTCAGAATTCTTATTTGGGATTCCTATTTATAGGATTGCATGGTTACTGTCCTTTGGTCAGTAATTTTCAAGAATTCAGGCCAATTTGTTTAGGAGTCGGGTTGTGCAGTCCCCCTCCCGTTAGCACTTAATTATGTCCTTGTCAATTAGTCATACCACAGAGCCTGGGTGTGATCAGAGGGGAGGCCTGATCATCTGAGGCCTATATTGTATAAACAACAGCCATTAAAGGGAGTGGGACAAGAAGTCAGGCTTCACAGAACTCCACAGATGGTGTCAAGATGACTTTTCCTTTGATTATAGACAGGAAAAGAGATGAGGAGCTATATTTATTAGATAAAGTGATTGATTTGTAGTCAAGCTCAGAATCCTTCATTACTGGCCATGAGAGATTTCATGTGGATGAGCTCTCCCTGGGGCCCCGTTGCTAGCAAGCTGTCTAGCCCAGACATCGCATTGAGGCCTGCTGTGGCTCACAAGCCTGAGCAAGACTTATGCCACGTACAGGAGCAGAGGGTACCCGCCACAGAGGGCCATTGAGGCTCTTCAGCTCTGCTTGGAAAAAGATAGGTAAAACAGGAAGGACAGGGACTAGCCTGGCATTCTGCCAAGGATGAGGAATCACAGGTTGGAAGGTACCTCTGGAGACCATCTGCTTCAGTTCCCTGCTTAAACAGGGACACCCAGACCAGGCTGCCCAGGACCATGCCCAAGCAGCTTTTGAAGATCTCCAAGGGGGGAGATTCCACAACCTCTCTAGGCAGCCTGTGCCAGTGCTCAGGCACCCACATAGCACATAAGTGCTGCCTGGTGTTCAGAGGGAACCACCTGTTTTCCAGTTTGTGCCCATTGCCTCTTGTCCTGCCCCTGGGCACCACTAAGAAGAGCCTGGCTCTCTCTTCCTTACATTCTCTCTTCAAATATTTGTGCACATTGATAAGATCTCCCTGAGCCTTCTCCAGGAAAGAAAAAATAAAGTGAAGGAAGAGCTGTGGTTATCAAAAATTCTGTGAGATCTCTTCCTCCCCAGAGGAAAACAAAATGTGCAGTTAGAATAGGTTTCAGGACAGACTTTAGTTCATGTTAGAGTCTGCTTATATTTTGTGGTCAAGTAAAGGGAGTCCAAAAAACCCTTTGAATTACATGTAGAGGCACATTAAGGCTAACTGATGTTGCCTCAGCAGTATAAAGGAGGGTCTGAGGTTACAGTGATGTAATCAAAAGGGGTTAAGTTATCACAGTATAAGAAAATACTGAGCCACAGTTAGTGAAGTGAGTGTGTGAGATCTTAATCATCCACTGTCACGAAGAAGGCAACCTAGTTTACACCATTTTTGCTTTGCAGCTTCTTCGTTTCAGTTCCAAAATCTGTTGTATAGCCTCATAGACAGAATAATTAATTTGTCTGAGGAGATACAAAACAAAACAAAACAACCAAAAAAAAGTTAGAGAAGGCCTGGCTTTGTTCTCTGCATCCATAATTTACAATTTTGAAATGAAAAAATAAGTCAGAAGCAGAACTAATAAATGGGCCTGCTCTATACAGAACAACATGGAAGGGGTTAGAGAGAGAAAGGCAGTGCAGGGTTCTTTCTGGATCTCAACAGTAAAGGCTCAGAAGTAAATGGCTTGATAAAATAGCTGCTTAGACAGAATAAGAAGAGGAATACAGATAGTGACTAAGTCTCACATTTCTTCAGATGATGGTAACCCTGCATTTTTGGTTATTCGAGCTGTATATAATCATCTTACAAGAAAACAACTGCATTCATAAAGGATGTTTCAATGAGAACATAAAGTTTCACATAGAGACAAGGCCAGGCATGTGGTGTGATCACTGGCTCCAGTGGGAGCTGCCTGCAGGCTCCTCTGTTGTAGTGAGCTGAGCTCATCCTGCGGCTGAGGATTTGAGCAGCACAACATAGCCTGAAGGCCACACTGGATGTGCAGCATAACACAGAGCAGCACAGGGTTGTGCCTCCTCAGGTTAGCTGCTTTGTGTATACCTCCTCAATACACAGTGGTTTCCTGGTCTGGATCAATATAGGACCTTTCTGATTGTATAAGGACTCAGGAAGAAAATGAAAGATAGCATAGAAAATATGACTTGGAACATGAGAATTTGAGGCTGACTTTATGCTAGTTCAGGAAAGCTAATGAAAATCTGTAATCATGTTTAAAATATGACTTGCTTGCAACAAGACATTAACAGATTAATATTTATATATTAGAAAAATTGCATTATGTGTTTGTTATTCCTATGTCTGTATACTCTGAAAAGATGAGACTGATGATAGAAATGGTGGTGAGAAGAATATCTCTAACTACCTCGCTAACAGCCCATTTTGAAACATTCCTTTCAGAAGCTGTTTTCCTCTGTATTCTTCTTCACTTAGCATGAAGCCATCATGGAGATACAATTATACTTCATTAGGGATCCATGAATCCAGGAAATGAAACAATCCGTTCTCTTTAGACTCTGTAGACAGCGACAAGAGAAGCACTTTTTGGATCTAATATGTTTTCCTTATGTTGCTGTCATGGATTGAAGGCAGTTGTTACAAACCTTGTCTAATGGTTTATTTTAGCCATATTTTCTGCTTACATGGAAATTACTCCACCACTAAAAGTGTTTTTGTTATTTTTTTGAGTGTGAAAATGTAAGCATTCCATAGGATGTTGAGAAGCAATTAGCATTACAGGAATTCAGTTTGCTCTAGAGAAAAAAGCCAACAATAAAGTTGTGATTTATGAACTTTGTGGGGTATAAAGCAAAAGAGATTGACTTACACTTAGTTTTCAGCAGACTGAGAAAGCTACAGACTAACTGGCAGCCAGTAAAGCTTGGAAGTAGCTCACAAAACTTGAACAGATTGTGCTAAACCTACTGCTTTTCTGCAGTCATGAAGGTCTAGTGCTTCTTTGTTTAAAAAGAAAGAAACTTGTTCTCAGAAGCTGAGTCATTTAAATGAATTTTCATTGGTGTATTCAGACACTAATGCTTCAGAATAATGTCCTTAATTAAGGACTGCTAGAAGGAAGACAAAGCAGCATGAAATTAAAGACTTTCAAGACTATGCCAGTAATAGTTTGCTTAACTTTGAAAGCCAACAGACACGGGGTTTCTAAAAAGCTCCTGAGAAAACAGAAGCTTCTGTAGAAAGTGTCACCTTCAAAAAATCTTTAACATTTCTGAGGGATGTAAGATACATATGTGCACATGACTGTATAAAGAAGTCTGTTGTTTAGTTTGTGTCATATCTGCATTTATTGAAGATATGGCACTGGCTGAATTTTCAAGCAGGAGATGTTAAACAGTATGTATTTAGTGCCATAGATATTGCTAAGTGGGAGTTTTCAGGTGAAGAAGTCAAAAATGGAAACTTTCATGTCATGATTGTATGCATGTTTTGAAATGGATGGATAGAATTTCCGGTCACACTGAGAACTTGCACTATTAGTGTATCCAGTAACATAGTACTAGGGTATGATATAAGAAACCAGGATGTAGGACAACAAATTCAGGGCTTTTTTTTCTCAGAGTCAGACAGATTTCTCAAACTCAGAGACCTAACTGTGACAATCATGCTAGTATTTTTATCTCTGGCCAGCTAGAGAAAGAGTAGCATCAGCGTTCATGTCCTTGGTGCGGACTACACAGAGCTGGGGTTCGCATCTTGCTGTTCTCTGTTTCAGACAAATAGCTTGGCTACCAGTTTTGCAATGAGCAGGTTGGTTTTCTGTTTCTCATGTCAAAAGGCTTTGACAACTTCCAGAAAGATTTCTTTTTTTTTTTTTTTCTTTTTTGTTCTTAAATCTGAAATTCCTATTGAAAGAGAAACCAAATGCCTCTCCAGGTGCACTGAATGGTTGCATAGTGCTGAGAGGCAGCTGCTGCAGCCCTGGTAGAAAGCTGTGGGTAGGTTCTTAGCACATCCACAGAAGGGAAGGAGCTAGAAGAAAAGAAAAAAAAAATCCAGTGAGAAATTTGATGTGGCAAAGTGCTACAGAGACAAGATTTTTATTTTATTTTTTTATTGCTATACTGGGAAAAATTATGCTGCTTTTTTTTTTTTTTCCCACTGGGGAAAAAAAAAAAAGGAAAAGTTAGTGTCTTTAACACTGATGTTTCTGTTCATGGATCTATAATCTTTCCTTTTGTGTGTGCGTGCATGTGTGTGTGTGTGTATAGCTCCCTCTTCACTCCTTCTCTTTCCTCACCTCTCTCTTTCCCCACTGCACAGAGAATGGGTATACCTCAATTCAACAGAGTAATTTAAGCTCATGTTTAGATCCCAATAACTCTTGGACAACAGCATGCTTAAATAAATAGAGCATGCTGATTAGATATGCTAGGCTAAACTAGCCTTTGATAAAGAGAAATAATGAAGTCAACACTAGTGTCAGTGAGATTAAAAAAATGGAAAACAGAATTAAACTCCTACAAAAAGAGTTTGATCACTTAATCATTTTCCTCAAACTGCTGTTTGAATAGACTCACTCCAACCCATTTCATTTGATAGTCATTAGTTTTCTTTCATAGCAGTGAAGCAGGTCATTACTAAACTTCCTTATGCTACCTCATTTCTACATTAACAGAATTTTATAGCAGCAATGTATGGGTTTCAGTTCCCCCTCAAAAAGGAAAAATAAAGAATTTATCAAGACAGAAACTGAACTTGATATCTGCCCCTGAGGAGAGCAAAAACAGCTCTGTTCTGTGTGATATCTTTGCAATTTACTCCCCCTGCACAACAATAGAATGACAAGATTTAATAAAATGCAATAGAGGGAAATATGTTCTCAAGTGAAATGTGAAAACATATGCGTTCTTTAGTTGTGCAGAAAATGAGGACATCACAGTCAGTAATTTTGGACTACAATGACTTATACTTTACCACTGTTTTTTAATTAAGTTCTTGTCATTGTTCTATTGTTAAGACAGCAAGACTATTCCCTTCTATTTCACGATATTTTGAAAATTAGTCAGAAAACATTCCCGGAGTTATTCTGAAAGTTAAATATTTTTCCAAAAAAAGAGGAATTTTGAGTTATTGTTGTTTCTTTCACATACCTGTAAAACAAAACTAAAGAAGATATAGCCAAAATTATCTTAATACCTTCTGCAGCAATGCAGATTACCCATCTTGGTCACTTGAGCAAGTGGGATCTTTCAGAAAATATCAGAAGAAGAAAAGCTGATGGGACAGTTCTGCACAGACATGAACAGTGAGAAGACTGTCCATAAGTGATGGTCTACATATGACTCTCTGATTATAGCCCCGTTGCAGTACAAAAATCATAATTATAAACCTGAATAATAAAAGGAGTTCCTAATATAATTTTGTGAGTTTTGTGGTCAGCCTTTGAGTTTTGTATCTTGGTAGACTGACCAGGAAGTAGTAGTGGCTTGCTATAAGAAATCATGCTCAACATATGCAGTGATTCATCTTTTAGAAATCATGGCTGGTAAAACTTAAATCTTCATGCAACCAAAGGAGGAAACATTAATGTTTCTTGCTCACAGTGGAGACCTACCTTACTTTAGGGTCCAGGGCTGGCTGTACTTCCAAGATATGTGGGACAGAACAAAAGTGAACAGATGGAAGGAGTCTGAATTTTGGTTAGAGATTTATGACTACTTTGAGAGAAAATTTTAGGCTGGGATCTTATAATTGTCTTGAATTGAACAATGACTTTGAAATATTATATAATTAAATAAATTGTGAAGATATAAAATCTGTTTTATCTGAACTACTAATTTCCATCTTTTTTAGTTGTGTATGCTTGTTTCTTTGACTGCTGCATTCTTTGGTAAACATTCAATTTTTTATTAAAGTACTCACTTTCACTGTAAAGATGTCTTTCAGAAATGAATGTATTTAAGTGGCACCCTTAGTAAATGCTAGTAATGAAGACTTCTGGAAGAAATATGCTGTAAAGTAAACTAATCATTTATAATTGAGGATGCTGTAAAGTAGCAAATTTCTGCACTTATTTCAAAATTATTATTATTTTTTGGTTTGTCAGTGTTTTAGCACTATTTAACAGTACTATAAACCTAACTTGGAAGAATCTGGTATGTGCATTTCATCATATAGGAACAAAAATATTTAATGGGAAGGTTTTATATTGTGAAGCTATTCAGAATTTAGTCTGCTCAAGTACAGCAGTGAACATATCTTGCCTACAGGAGAAAAAAAAATGAAGAAGTTCCTCAAAATTCAAAGATAAACATATCTAAGGGCTGCCAGTATTTTTGGAAGGATAATGTGTATTCTTAATAATCTGCCAAACACATTGTTCAGGTTATGTTTTGGAGTTAGACTGTAGCAAAATGTTTAGCTAACAAACCTCTTTCATGACCTATATTTCAAGCAAAACAAAGTATATTCTGAGCTGATAGTGAGAAACTATCATAGGCACCTTAGTTTTTTTTCTGAATTTAACTGGCAAAGATAAATGTTGATTCATGTCTCTCTATCTACCACTTTGACAGCATGACAATAACAAATCTGAATTTATTTAACTGACTTCAAGGCTTATTTTGCATTATCATACAGAAATAAACATTCTTGTGGTGACTGGATCAAAGATAAAAATGATGACTGAAAAATAGTACTGCAAAATGAAGCTGTTAGACATCTGAGTCTTTATTGAAAGAACAGAAATTACCAATGTAAAAAGAATTTCTTGAAACTCTAAACATTCAAAGTTTAACACTATTCTTAATTTTGCTAAATAGTATACCTTGTGAACTTTGATATATTAAAATATTGGCCTTAATGACCCCCACCTAGGGTACTACATTCGGCTCTGGGGACCCCAGCATAAGAAGAACAAGGACATATTAGAGTGAGTCCAGAGAAGGGCCACAGGGTGACCAGAGGGCTGGAGCACCTCTCCTATGGGGACAGGCTGAGGGAGTTGGGGTTGTTCAGCCTGGAGAAGAGAAGGCTCTGGGGAGACCTTACAGCGGCTTTCCAGTATCTTAAGGGGGTCTACAGGAAAGCTGGGAAGGTAGTCTTAGGACAAGGGGATAGGACAAGTGATAGGACAAGGGGAATGTTTTTAAACTGAAAAAGGGTAGATTTAGATTAGATGGGAGGAAGAAATTCTTCACTATGAGGTTGGTGAAGCACTGGAATAGGCTGTCCAGAGAAACTGTGGATGCCCACCCCTGGAAGTGTTCAAGGCCAGGCTGGATGGGGCTTTGAGTAACCTGGTCTAGTGGGAGGCATCACGGCCCATGACAGGGGTGGACTTTAAGGTCCCTTCCAATGCCATCTGTGATTCTATGATTCTATGACTCTATGAATGTCAATTTCTACACTTGAATCAACAAAGTTTGGAAAACATGGGCAAAACAAAAAAAGTATTTACAAGTGACTACTTTTAAAATTTTTATGAAATCTGTTTCAATGCCACTATATAAATGTTATGATAAAACATCTGAGTAGAGAATAGAAATATAGTCTGGTGCAAAATCATTTCTTGTTTTGGATTTGGAAAATCATTTCTTAGCTGGAAAGCTTTTTTTAAGACATTTTCAAGCACTATCCTTGGTTAAATTTTAATTTTTTTTACACAGCACAATAGGTAGTAAAGTATTGTAATATAAAAGATAAAGAGAGAAGTTCACTGAGTAGATAGTGAAGTGTCATCTCTCACTTTCAGATATGCATGAAGCCATCTGCATTTGCAGAGTAGAAATCTAGTCCTTTTTTTTTTTTAAGATAAATGTCAAATAAACTTTTTTCCTGAACACCACTGGTTGTGTGGATTTAAGACTTTCTAATGTCTGATGACTTTTGGACTTTCTAATGCCATTCCAGTGAAGGCTGGAAATTCTTCTCTTTTGAACTCTAGAAATATTTAAAAATACTTCATTTCATACCTCCCTGGGAAAATAAGCTCGTGTTTAAGCAAAATCTCTCACTTCTGGATACTGCGAAACCTTAGTTTTCTGCTGTATTACTTTGGTGACGTGCAGGGAGAGTCAAATCTGCATGAAAAGGCTCACAAGTTTCACATTTGAAAAACAAATCCCAGTGGAGCAGAGTTATGGTCTGAAAAAGAGTTGAAGAAAGTGTTAATATCCATACACATTATTACAACTTATAATAAATTCTTAAGAGTTCATGAAAATACTGACAGGGCATATGTCACAGTAATGTAATTTTGTTCCCTAAATAAAAAGGAATAAAAGAATATGAACTGGTAAACCATACTGGAAAAAAACATACCAATAAAAAAAATACATACCAATAAAATAAATACTATTAAATGGCTTTTTTTTTTTTTTTTTTTTAACAAGCAATAATGAAAGATAGATATTGCACTGAGTTTGCAGGATGATGATGAAAAATACGTGAACATAACAGTCAAGATCCATAATGTTCTCCGAGCCAGCCACTTTGCAGTTTTATTAGTTAAACATAGTTATTTTATTTTAAAAGATGGATGACAAGAGCAGACATATTCTAATCCAGAATCTTTCATAGTGAAAATTTATAGGAATACTCTAACCCTGCTCTTGTACATTCATGATTGTCTTTTTTTGTTTGTTTGTTTCTTTATTGTTATGCAGGTATTTAGGATTTGGGGAAAATTTTTAGAAAAGAAATTTATTTTGATTCAAGTGCAGGGGAAGATTCAAATGATATTTGAAAATTATGGACTATATTTACTAGCCTGTGTCATATGATTCAGCTTCAAGAACTGATTTATCATGACAAATTCAGGACTGGCTTATCCTGTAAGTCAAATATTCAGGAAAGCCAAGTTACCTCTGTCCATAGGAGTAGTCACTTGCTCTGAATACTTCAGGGTATATTTAATTTAAAACACTGTGAATCAAAACTTTCAGTTTTTGCAGACACAAACTAATATGGTTGCCTCTGTTCCCTTACAAATTAAAGATTTATGTGTAAATTTTCAAAAATGTTTTAAAGAAAATGTAAAAGATCAAGAAGATAAATGGTATAGGCAATTGGGTAATGCAGTAATAAATTATATTGTTTTAGAAAAATTCCCCAAATGCAAAAAAAACAAAACAAAACAAATTCCCCACAAAAATAAAGGAAACAACTGAGGATATATGGATGAACAGCACCTGACTATCTTTTCAGGCATGGAATTCAAACATAAACTAACAGATTTAAAAAAAAAAAAAAGTGTACACTTTTAAAAAAGTGTAGAAGGTTTGAGATTAACTGGATTTATGACAAGTCAAAAAAGCAGAATGAACTCTTAGATATATAACAAAGTACTCCAGAAGGCGCTATGGCAGATACTATTCTAGCTGAAAGGCTTGAAAGAAAATGGGTTCTTTAGCAGCCTTTCTACTCAGAAAAAAAAAAAAAAGAAAAACCACAAAACATATCAAGTTCAGAAGAAATTTGAAAGCTTCAGTCAGTATTTTATAACATTACATACTACACAGTAATAGATTTATTTAATAAGATCACACAGGGAGGTTATGATTTCATTTCTTGGAAGGAAACAAGGACAATTGCACCTAAAGAGACTGAACAAACTGCTGATTACAAGGACCCATTACAGTGAAAAGCATTGATTCAGATGTCCTTACCCAAGTGCTGGTGGACTAGGGTGTCTATTTACATAAGAACATCTAAATTAATTAAGATTTATTCTAGGCTAACAAAGGAAGATCTTAAGATTGTTGATGCTATGAATGTATGCTTATAGTCTAACAAGCTTTTGATTGTAGCCATTGTCTTTAACAGAGTGAGTATTGATTAGAAACATTTGGAAGACGTTGGGCTGTTGAATTCCTTCTCTTTACAATGTGCTTTGGCCTTTGGCATGTTGGAAAGTCTCTTACCATCATTGCTGTCGGTTAGTGAGGAGAACTAGGGAAGGATGTTCCCCATTGCTGCCACTGCTGGCTGTGGCCAAGGAACCTCTAGCCACCTAGGGACCTCAAATCAAAAGAATAAAAGTCATAAAAGTCACAGAATATTTGACAACTGTCTAATGAGCTGACTTAAGTAATTTTCCCTCTGAAGACTAACAGTACTACAAACATGCAGGCTTTGTACTCCCTCACAGAAATAAATAACTAAATCTCAATTGCAGGGAATCCTAAATTCCGAAAAAAAAATCCCATTGGTATATAAAACATATTGTTAGCTTACATGTTTTGGGAGTTAAATGATAAAAAAAAGGTTATTAATCCCACAGAAGATCATGATGATTTTTAAAACAAAATGTGTTAATCTAGCGTAAACAAACAAAGAAACAAAAACATCTAAGCCAGAACAAAAAAAAACATAAACTCTTGAAGAAGACAGTATGGAGGCTTTTAAGTGGTAAAATGGCTACTATTAAAATATATACACTCTCTAAATTTCATTTTCTATCTCCATGTTCACGTGCTTTATCACAGACAACACAAAGACTCAGCACGGTTCTCCTCTGAAAACAGCGTACAAGGATTTGCATATCAGTATTAAATAGGCTTTCCAAGATAGGAGGTCTTGCAACTCGCAATACGATGACATATTATCATGCAATTCAGGTGAAGGATGTTACAAAACAGTGTGAAAGCTTATTCAGAACAGTGGATTAAAATGAGGAAAAAATGGTGTGAAGAAATTGATTTCTCAAATGGCTTCTGAAATTTAGGCCAAAGTGCTTTAAAAGAAATCCATTTATTGATGTCATCTTAAGATTTCTAGATAATTATGAGAAAATACAACTCCTTCCTCATTTACTGCTGTCATTAAAAACAAGGAATTGCTCCTTAAACACCTTCCAGTCTTTAAACACCGTCCAGTCCTTAAACACCTTTCAATATTTATTTCTGACAGTCTAACTAGGCTAATCATCCAATTAGATCATTTCTTTTGGAGAGGAGAAGTAATTGCAGTCTTACCAAGAAATTTGTACTAACTTTGTATGGGTGACTTAAGGCAAACTAAAACAAGAACCCAGCAAATATTTTTACTGGTAAGACATAACAGTAGGGAGGCTGAAGAGAGAGTAGCCCTTGTCATTGTGCTGTGGATCCAAATATCCTGGGTGGGTGTGAGAACCATTGTGCGCAGCAATGCCCTTTCAGAGCAGTCAGCATTCAGCCATAGACATGTCTGCTAGCTGCTCTTTTAAAGTAAGTAAAAGTATTAAGGTAGCTGTGACTGTTGAAGAATATAAACAAGTCAAGGTCTGAGATGAAATGCAGTATCTTTCACTGATATATGCTTCTCTTTGTATTGGTTGGTTTAATGCAACACAGCTTCTTCCTGTTATCTATTAGATTTTTTGGTGTGCAGTGCTAATAGACTCCTAGACTCGGAATTCTTAACATGACAGGAACAATTTGCCACTGTATTCTTTTCACTGAAAGACAGTGTTACATTAAGGCATAGGACATTTTGGTATGGAGAACCACTGCACACAGTAATTTAATTACTTAGAGTATTGAGTTTGGACTTCTACCATGGGCAAAATTTCAACACACAGTAAGACCGAGATTCTGAGAAGTATCTTTGGCTATTTTAATCAATAACCTTACACAACTTCACAATTTTCCTCTAGGAAATTTTAATCTTGAGGTAGACACACCAGATGCCACTCTTACCCTTCAATTACTTTTTTTTTTTTTTTCCATCTTAAAAATGTTGTAATTTCAGTTTTGAACCGTGCCTGTATGTTTCACATATTTCATTTAACTGGTTTTCTGTTGCCTGAAGAAAAGAATTTAGATAGTTTAACCAGCTGTCCTTGCCTTTTCTAACTAGCCTTTGCGCAATGGTCTTCACTATCAGTTTCTTTTCCCCAGATTCTTTTTGGATAGTTCTTGGAAGAAATTGAAATAAAAGCTATAAGCCAAAAAGCAATTTTATACGAAAAGCAGTTTTCAAGAACATATTTAATTGGATTTTATTGATGTAAAGTAGTAATAGATTTAGGATTTTTCTTTATGTGATTTTCATTATAATTGATTTTTTTTTTCCTTTTTTGATGTGTAGCACTAAGTTTATCTGCTGGAATATGCAGCCAATCATAAGGCATGTAATTAAAAAGATAATAGGAAAAGTCTTTATAAACTTCGTTTTGACTATTATCTAGTGAAGCATTAATATTTTGAAGAACATCTGACATCTGATTTTTTGTAATAAAAAATAGAATGAAAAGAGAAAATGTCCTTATTAATCTGGTCAAGTGCCAATAACTGTAATTTCAGTAACAAAAACTGACAGCATGAGATGTTTCTATGACATACAGTTTGCACAGTTGTATTAGGATAGTAGCATGCAGAAATTATTTTGTATCCCTTAAAGTGCTTTGTATGCTGTTTAGTTGCTCTCGCTGTTAACCTCTGTTTCACAAGAGCCCTTGAGGAAAAGCCAAGCCAGCAGTCAGAGCTGACCTTGAGCACCAGCAGCTGAGTCTGTTGGGAGGAAGAAAAGGTTGCAGAGCTTGTGTGTGCTCTCAGGACTCTTCCAGCACCCACCATATCCCTGAACTCACCTGCCCTCCCTGATCCTAGCTCAAGGTTGACTCAAGGAGCTCCATGGCCAGATAATGACTGCTTGTCTTTCAGTGCTCCCCTTTGACCCTGCAGGCCTGTATGAGACACAACATTAAGTAGGCTTGGCATATGTCAGTGCCTCCTGAGTACCAGCCCCCTTCACCAGAGGCTACTAGAGCATTCCTCTGCCATGTTCTTGGTGGGTGATGTGAGCAAGCTGAACACCCTTGTTCTGGAAGCATGGTTGGCCAAGGATTACCTAGCTATGTAGCACAGGGTAACACACCTGGAAGAGGATCTTCCCTGAGTTAAAGATGAAAGGATGAGGTATGGCCATTTTCCAGGACATTGAGTCAGCAAGCAAGAGTATACCTGCCATACAAATTATTTCTAGCAAAAGACACACCTTTACAAACTGTTTGTCTTTGCTCTTATTTGCAGAGCAAATTTAGCAAACAATTTGGGCAAACAATTTAGGCAAGCCAAAGACCTTACCGAAAGCACAGCACTCTTACGGTGTCAGTGCCTTGTTGCTCTCCAGAAACTGCACAAAGTGTTTGACAAAGAGATATTTGGCTTTTTCTACACTGCTAAAGACCCTGCAGGGAGCAGACAGCAGCCACCAGGGACAAGTAGTACCAAGTGGTTGTTGCCTGTGAGCACTCTCACTCTTCCGAGAATGCAGGCCTGTATCTTGCTCCCCTTGCAAAACCTTGTTATTCTTTCTAAAACCTGAGTTCCTCTGTTTTCTCTGTTAGATCCTTTCCTGGAAATGGCTTTGAAAATTATCTGATTATCTGTCCAAGGCCATCTGTTTAGTCTTCCTCAGTCCTTTCTCATTGGAAACATTTGTCTGGAAGACTCAGCATGGTGTAATACAAAGAAAATCTCCTCTATCTTTTTCTCACATAGCAACCCAGGTGATGGTGAAAGCAGGCAGTTGAAGAAGGGGAGACTAGGAAAGGAGTCAGTAACATTGAATCTGGAACATATCCTGGCTATTTTAGAAAGAACAAGAAAGTGACAAAGAGAGATAAATTTAGAGGTTGTACCTTAGTCATGGGCAGCTGCATGCAAACCTAGTATCTTCCCAAGAAAATCTCTGTGTTTGCTGGTTCTGAAATGTCCAGATATAAATTGTGTTATGGATACTTTCTTTTATCAAATCTGGGATATTAAAAATACTACTACTAATAAAACTAGAACAAACAAACAAACAAAAAAACTAACCACGTCTGAGAATCTTTGCTTTCCCCAGAGCACACAGATGGACATTAATTGTGTTGTTATTCCTGAATGCACTGTTGCTTGCATCCTTTGTTAGAATTCATGACAGGCCATGTGATAACCAAATCTGGGGTTAACTTATTATTTTTATTGTCTACTCTCCTGAAGTCTCACTGCAAAATTGCTATTTTAATGTTTATAAGAACATTATCAATGATGGGTTCATACTTCATATGGGTTTTGACTTCTCTTAATACCTTTGATTCTTAGTTTAGCTGATCTTCTAGATTATAAAACAACAACAACAACAACAACAAAAAAACAAACAACAAAACCTTTTTAGTAGTTTTCTGGTAATAATAGCAAATTAGGATTTATTCATCCAATAATGGTAACTAATGAGATAAAGATACTTCATTACTTTAAGGCTGCAAAGGAATGTACCATTTTGCTTTTTTACACAAAATACCTATTAAACATTTTATCTTTTTTTGTTGTTGTATCTAGATGATACCATCCGTACATACTATTGAATTTACATAATTAAAAAAATAGATTTATTTTAACTGATTACTTAAATTATTTTCTTATTAAATTATTGCTTAGAGTTTAAATACATTTAACTATAAAATTGCAGGGACCTCTTTCCCAGATTAGAATTCCACGTATATTTAATCTGGAATTTTATTGTAAACAAAGACATCTTTATTGAGGTGAATTCCACCTGAACTTGTATCTGTTCTGTATTTTGTTCACTGTATTGTAATGACACAATTGTAATGACATATTACATTTTGTAATTAAGTAATAATTTTGTAATTAAGTAATTATGTACATTTTGTACATATTGTAATGAAGATATGAAACCCATCATATAAAGATATGAAGATACAAAAAGTAGTGAGGTATAAACATTTATCCATGAAAACAATAAACACTATTTTAATTGAAGGTCTCATATTAAGAAGTTGTATTCTTTAACTGTAACTCACCAATTGACCATTACAGTATTTTATATAAATATATAGTACAAGACATAAAAGATAAATTGATTACAGAATACTTCAGTGGTTACATAGCCTTGTCTTGGTTATGCCAGAAGATGGGAAAGATGCAAAGAATGTGCTGTATTTGTAATGACCTCATCTGAGGACTTTAGGGACTTTTCTTGATCCATTCTGGAAACCAAATCCACCCCTCCTTTTCCATCCTTACATGAACTGGGAAGAAGATAGCCAGGTCCACTCTGTCTTCCTTGGCTTTTGGCTCTGTGGCTATCCTGGAGGAGAATGACAAATATTTCTGCTGTATTCATGAGTACTGAAGTATACATGGAATCTTGCAGGTATACCAACCCTGCTTATCATCTTGTCTTGATTTTCAATAAGTATGTTTGAAATCTTTAGCAATCTAAGTTTTTGTGGGCCCCATGTGAAGGTGAAGGGGACCCATAACCATGTGTTACTGCGGGAAGAATCTCTGCTCTTCCCTTGCTAATTTTGTTAATTAAAATGTCAGAAAGGGTTTGGGTGGCAGGAATAAGTTTCAGTTCTCTCCTCAAGGTGTGGCTTCTGCCTGACTTGTGTACTAGGAGACTTTTTTTTTTTTTTTTTGGTCAGGTGAAAGCTTGAAATCAAGGCATTAATGTTGTAATCAAAGTCACATTGCCGTCTTAAATTAATTGTCTCCTTCTGTCTCACATTTTAAAATTCCCTGTGATTGTATAGAATAGTAAAACTAATATTCTTATTATTGTTAATGTTTCAGTTAGAGATATCTGGGTAATCCTGAAAGAATTTGAGCATCGATAAATTAAATCATTAATTTATTTTAAATATCTTTAAAATAATTCTAAAAATCATAAAAAGATCATTAAAGTCATTAAAGAAAATTAAAATGAAATATAATTTAAATTCTAATTGTTTACAAGCTTTTTCTGCCCCAGGGTCATCACCCAGAAGCACTCTGCTTGCTCCAGATAGGAGCTCAGAGAACCCCATTTCTTTGGGTAGACACTGGCTGCCTCAGATCATTGCTGCAATATTGACATCCTGCTCTCATGACTGGTTGCGATAGTGGGAGATGGAGAGCCAGCATCTGCTGGTGACCCCAGTCCAAACTTTAGAGGAACCTTATTGTCTATTGGCACAAGAGGCTGAGAGTTTAGTTAGTATGGCACAAGCGGTCATCCAGCACACACAGTTCTGAGAGAAATCATGTGGAAGCATTGTGCTACTTGGAGTTCAATTTTCCTAAAACTATAGGATTTGTCTTCTAAGACATTTTTTTTTTTTTAAACTGGTACTTCTGAGGTGGTATATTCAAATTACAGATGTCCAGAAATCTCTTATTCACAACTGTCAATGACTTTTTTCTTTTGGGGGGGTCCAATATGTTCTTATGTGGTTACTGTGAACAATGACTGGTTTGCTGGGGAAACTATTATACTAAACACACCTCAGTTATGAGTCTCTATTTACTTAAAAGAGGAATTTTAGACCTTAGTGCTAAAAGCATACTGCCACTTAAAGGTGTTTTACCACAATTTGTGGAGAGTACTTCTCTACTGATCCAGATCTTGTGCTTATCTGGTTCTTAAGAGTGTTGGTTAAAAACTGTAATATCTATCCTGAGGGAAAATCTGATATTTCAGAAATGTTCTCTTCTCTAAATTGAAAAACAAAACAAAACAAAACAAACAAACAAACAAACAAAACAAAAACCAAAGCACTTGATTTTTTTTCATGAACTGGAAAATTCTGAAAAAATTCAGTTCATATTCTTTTGATTTTACACTTTTTAATTGAAACATTTAATTCCCACCAAATTTAAATCCTTCTTCCTGGCTTACTCTTTGTCTTTGTCTCAGATTTTGTCTTAATGTTTTGCTGAAGCTTTACCTCATGGGAATTTTTCTTTGTATGTACCATGATCCTATTCTTTGTGGACTGGGCTCTCAGGACAACCTCTGTCGCCCATGATGGATAGGGACATGGCAACCTCATTGCAGATTGAAGAAAAGACCAGTACACTGTGATGTGTATAAGTCTGGATGGTTATATATACTCTTGCAAAACAATTAAATGACAGCAAGGTCAAAATGATATTTCACTGAAGCTCTACAACAGATTGGAGAAGAGAGCTGATTAAGACAGAGCTGATTAAAAAGCTGATTAAGACGGAGAAAACTTAAAATACAATATTCTAATACAACATGAGATTGCTGGACTTCCCACCAAGATTTCCTAGACTGATTATTGGATTCAGGCAGGAATAGAAAAGAAGTTTGAACATTTGAATTCAGTGGTAAATGTATTTTTAGTGAAAGAATTTAGGATAGAAATTTTCCATCAGAGTTAGCTTTTAGTAGCTTAATTGCCACTGCTAGCAATGTTTAAAATTATTATTTCAAAATTTGCATGTGTGCACTTACATGCAAAAATTAATTCTTAAAACTCTCCAGAAGTAGTAAAAGCAAGACATAATGCTATAGAAATATCATGATTCTGGTACTTATCTGAATGTTGAAGTTTTCAGCAGCAGAGCTATCATCTGAATTTAGAGGGCTTATCACACTTACCACAGTGCAAAATTGCTTTGACTCATCTATAAGTTCTTTCTCTATGTTGGTATGATTGGCCTCATTAACATTATACTGTTGAATTCTTGTCATTGCACAGGTGTAGAGTTGAAAATCTTGTTGAGTTTCAAGATGCCTGCTGTGTGGGCTCATCAAACCATGACAATATATTTTTCTCTGCTTCTTGATGCTTTTACATTCATAGAAATCAATTTAGTTTGTGCCTATAGTTTTCATCTGTTTCTGCATGAATGCAATTCCAGTCTTAAAAACAGAGATGTACAGTGATTGTATTTGAAATCCTTTATGTGCATCCTAAATAATGCATTGAGTTAAGTTTACTGGCAGGTGCATTCGTGTAAATAACTGTTTGTAAGTGAATACTGCAGAATAGCAATCATCGAAATCACAGAATGTCTTGGATTGGAAGGAACCTTAAAGATCATCTAGTCCTAATCTCCCCCTGCCGTGGGCAGGGACACCTCCCACCAGACCAGATTTCTCAAAGCCCCATCCAACCTGGCCTTGAGCACCTCCAGGGATGGGGCTTCCATAGCTTCTCTGGGCAACCTGTGCCAGTGCCTCACCACCCTCTGAGTGAAGAATTTCCTTCTAATATCTAATTTAAATCTCCCCTCTTTCAGTTTAAAACCATTCCACCTTGTTCTATCACTACCTGCCTGTGTAAAAAGTCAATCTTCATCTCGTTTATAACCCCACTTTAATTACTGAATGGCTGCTATAAGATCTCCCCAGAGCCTTCTCTTCTCCAGGCTGAACATCCACAACTCCTTCAGCCTGCCTTCATAGAGAAAGAGAGCTGCTCCAGCACTCTGATCATCTTTGCAACCCTCCTCCACATCTTTCTTGTGCTGGGAGCCCTAGACCTGGATGCAGCACTCCAAGTGGGGCCTCACAAGGGCAGAGTAGAGGGGCACAATCACCTCCCTCAACCTGCTGGTCAAACCTCTTTTGATGCAGCCCAGGATGCAGTTGTCCTTCTGGGCTGCAAGTGTGCACTGCTAGCTTAAATTCCATAAAACTGTTACAACACCTCTGACAGAATCTGTCTTTAAGAACAATTCTAAAATTAACTGTGTCAGAGTTGTTTTCATGAATATCCATGCACTGTTGAGACAGCAGTTATATGTGTACATTTTTTTTTTTTTTTTTTGGCTTGCGAAGCTTCAGAAGCTTAGTTATTCTTGACTATTGAAATACTGAGAAGTGCTTTGTGGTAAAGTACTAGGACTAAAAATATTTTTGGCACTAGTGTGTGTGTGCACATAGGATACATTCTCAAGTATATGTTGGTATTTACAGTGACTAGGAATAAATATACAATCTTATTTATGAGAGAAGGATTTAAATTATATAAAGTTTGGGAAATGCCACTAGTATTTATCCAGAGCATGAAAGTTTATCTTAAGAAGATCTAACTAATTTAGAAATAAAAATATGTTTAAATTTTGATTTTTAATAATAGTTAAAAAGAAATTTAATTCTAGAGAGCTACCTTGCATAGCTTGTTATAGAGTACTGAAGTTACAAAATTTCTGTTTCTTGGCAGAAAGAAGAAAAGATAGTGTCTATAAATTATGTTTATCTAAAAAGAGGTTATAGAACTATTTTGTGAGGCCTTGTTTTGGTTACAGTGGAATTCTTCCCATCATGCGACTGTAAATTATATAGCAATCAGCTATTGCTTTTAGGCAAGTCTGATAAGCCTATATCTAACATGTTAGTGTTCAGTTTTTCTGTAAGAGTACTGTTAGCAAAGTATCATGGTATTTAGCCAGTCTACCTAAAAAGAAGAAAATATATCATTGCCTCAGTGTTTTGCAATCATATATTATGAAGAAATACCTACAGTTTGAGGTAAGAATTTATTTTATGCTCTTGTGCCTGATCAATACCACAGTAACACTTACATGGCAGGATAGTGCTCTTTTTAAGGACATTATCCCACATAAAGAAAAGCGACCTGCACTTTTATTCTAAGGTTGTCAGGCAAATCTCTACACATCTTAACCTTCTTGATTCTGTAGCTGCAGACCTGCCTCCAGTAGATTAATCAGTGGAAAAGCATATGAGAGAATCTCCATGGGAAACTTTCAATACTCAGATGCCCTTTTAGGTAGCTCAGGGGGAGAATAGCACACCCTTAGTTCCTCTGTAAAATAAGGATGCTGACACCAACTTCAGTGAAGGATTGCAAAAATTAACGGATTAATGCTTAGACTCATTGGATGTAAGATTCTGGATAAGAATGAATTATTATTACCATTAGTAATAAAAATAACTATGTTGAACAATAGACATTCTTTACCAGTTTCCATGTTAGCACTTTGATGTATTTCTTTGATTTTGTTGACTCCTTATGGAAAAAGATGTAGTGAGTAATACTATAGTGAGGAAGATGGTTAGTTGAATACCATTTTTTTTTCTTTTTTTTCTTTTTTTTTTTTTTTATCCTGCATCTCCCCAGGATTTTTCAACACATGTAAAAAGAAGGTGTCAAAACACACATGTTTAGACCTGAAGGATATACTACTGTATGCACTTATGTGCTGAAACGTCTTCAGAATAATTCATCTTAAAGTTTGTGGTCCTCTGAACAGCCTTGAACACAGGATTACACATATAAATATTTGTCCTCATGTGTATTGGCATGAGGAAATCACGTTAAAGAAAATGGGAGGTGGAAGAGTATATGTGAAGAAGGCAACATCCCTGAGGAGATAATAAAGATGTTCCATTTTCTTCCTACATAAAATGTCAGAGTCATCTAGTATCAATCCTGCTTAATATTAAGAAAAAAATACTTGAAAACTGCTGGAGAATTATAAGTGAAAATGTAAGATTTTGTATGCTCAAATGTAATGAAAGAACAAAAGTAAAATATAAATGTTTAATCCATGTTCAGTACATACATATACAAAGATAACATCAGAAATGCAACAAACATACTGTCATGGAAAACTAGGCATTATGTAGGGTAGCTGTGCTTGAGGAATGAGAAAAGGAATGCAGTTGCTCCCATTAATCAGGGAAATCCATCTATGTTTCTACCCATTCCCACAATATCATCCACTATTTTTTTTTTTTAAATTCTGAACATGAGTGGAAGATGGATGCTCATTTAATGAGTATTTTATTATAAATGAGCAAACTTTTCAGCCTGGTCATAGACACACAACACTTCTGAATAATTCTGTGTCACTGACACTTTAATGCAGGGCTGAAAAGGTTTTATAATAGTCGTGTTCCTTTCTTGGGAGATGGATCTGCTGTGGTAATGATATTTTATCTTTCATTCTTTCAGTAAAATAGCATAGGCAGCAGGCTTTCCCAACCAATTAAATATCAATTCATTTGAATCTTACACATGCCTAGCAATATCACTATTAGACCAATGTAATTTTGATAGGTATCTTAGCAAAGCCTCAGCAGAAACAGGAATGTATACTGAATGCCTTGAAATCCATTAAGCTGTTTCCCTGATGGGGAAACTCTGGCATTTAAACTTCTTGGTTCTTAAATAAATGTCAGATCTTACAAAATACAGTTTTTCTCTCTTCACTGCAGATAAGACTGTGGATATTCCCTGCCTGTGCATGAACTGAAGATAGAATGGGAGAGGAAGAACTTTGTATGCATGCTCTGCCCCAGAGGCTAATTAGGATTGCCATTTCAGAAGGGACAAGAAATTATATTAGCTCTACTTTCTCTCCAGGATCTTTGATAGGGAAGCAAGAGGCAGTGTTCCACACATAAATGCATTAATCCATCCCCTAAACTAACCCACTACATAAAGTGTGTGTAAAACATATTTCACCTTTCAAGAGATGGCAACTTGTCTCTATTTTTTTTTCATCCTATTCAATAATGATTACTTTTCCTATGTAATCATCCTCTGGAACAATTTTAGCAAGGGTGTGTACCTGGTTGTCAGATCCCCATGAAGAATTCTGCTTAAGAATGTACTCGTTTTCAGCATCTAGTTCTCTGAACCTGATTTCATGTGTTTTTTCCTGGCTTCCTTTTTCTTTTCGTTGTAAAAATTATATTACAGTTGAAGTGCCACCTCTTCCCATTGAGTCACACATCCTCTTTGTTAATCATCATCACAGGAGTATGTTGATGTGTTATTATACTAGTGATACATTGATACATTTGGGCTTCAGCAATTGTCTGTGAACCCATTTATTTTTTTTTTTATTTTTATTTTTTTTTAAGTTGGTTGCAAATATATTTGCACCTGTTGGATTCACATGGAGATTTTGGAGAACATTTCAGAAGTCATGTTTGAATCTGAGGCTAATGTGAGGTCAAATAGGTAATATCTTTCCAAATGTCTTCCAGTTCCCTGTCCTCACAAGTTGACCATGTGCTTTTAAGAGTCAGCAAAAATGACTTGGACTGATTCTTAAGCAGTGAGTAGCTCTCTTATTACACTCTTTTACTGACATGTTCAGGAAAAAAACAGCTTATGCTTTAATTTTTAAATTTCCATTGTCGTTGATTTTTTCTGGGGAATCGTCAATTCTTTCTATTTATATTATGAAGATGTCTATGAGGGGAAGTCAGATGCTCTTTTACCACATAGACATTGCCTTCTGTTTAACAATCTAATAGAGGTTTGCAAACATATATTAATTAAGCATCAGAAGGGCCCTTTGAGGGAGATATGGTAAGGAGCATTATCCTTGTTATACAAATAATAAAGAGGTTTCAACTTGCTGAAAGTCACACAGCAATTTAGTTCTAGACATGGAATTAGAAATTAATTGCCCTGTGCTCTAATGATTCTTTCACTATTCTGTTTTGTATGATGGTGATAATAAATAACAAACTAAATACACAATGGATAGAGGATATCATGGAGCAATCTGATTCTTAGTATCTGTCCTTGGCTGCTTCATAGCAGAGAGGTTAATTCAAATGTGGTGCTTCGGGTAACAAACACCAATAAGGGATAGATTCTTTTCTCAGTATGTGTTTGCAAGTCTCATTAATGATAATGGAAGTTATGTGCCTGCAGGAGAATGAAAAGAGAATACATCTATCACGTCAATGATCCATGAAGTAAGAAGAAATTATATAGTCTACTATAAAGGCGCTGAAGGAGTCATTATAGCCTATTAGGTAAATTATGTGTTTTTTAAAAGTCTCTACATAGAATATGCATGTAGCTAATAAACTATAAAACTCAAATGGAACCATTTTGTTATTATTATTATTATTATTATTGAATTACTGTGCTTTAAGACAGTGATCTGCGGCTGAATATGCAGGCAAAGTTTTCAGGAGAAGGACAGTTCATTGCAGATTTCTGAGGGCCATGGAACAGGTCCATGTGTTGGAGTATGCCCATAACAATCTACTTGGGGACAGGTGACAGCAGACATAGAATAACTTCTGGGTGTTGACTTACAGATCTTTTGACAGACTTGGCTTGATACCACAATTCATTTTCAAGAAATCACTTAAGCTTTGCAAAGGGGATAAACATTTTGTTGAACCATTAAAGCACTGGGACCATAAGCAACTCAGTTGTCAGCACACAGGGACCAGAAATAAAGTATGCTACTTATGATGTAAGTAAAGGAGAGATTTGGGGCACTTATCTGAGGACCCTGCAGCTTATGTTTTGCAATACTTAGTAGTGAGACACCTGGTCTCAGCAAGGTGATATAAAGCATGGGGGTTACGATGTTTGGGTTCCCTAATAGAGAAAGTTAAATGCCTTTGAAGCCCTGTCTTGGATGCCATTACGTGGAGCAGTGAGCTGCTTTGTAGCTAGCCAAGAGGAAATAGAAAGTCTAGAAGTGTGACTAAACTTCTCTCTTCCAAGTATCACAGAACTGCTCTCGGTGCATTATTGCAAAGGAAATTTTTCTTTCTAGCAGCCGAGAATCTCAGCCTTTTAGAATATCTGCAAAACAGACAAGAGAGATGGGACATGATACAAGTTGTGAAGTAACTTGGCTGAAGTCAAGCAGCTGAGAAAAGAGCAGCAGATACAAGAATAAAATCTAGTTCTTTCAGCATATGTTTTGTTGTTCTCTCCCATAGACACCAGCATTTTTATTTTTTATTTTTTCAGTTTGTGAAGATTGTTCCAGTATCACATTAACTCCAAATGAATATATATATATATATTTTAAATTCATTCTGAATGTGGAACAGTGAAGTAACCCTAGAAAACATTACAGGGACAAACTTATCTCTGCCTTTTTAATACAGTAACCACGGTAAAAATGAGATGCTTACATTTCGTTTTCGATACATCATAACTGTATCCGGGACAAGTCTTACCTCTAGGGTAAAAAGGTATGTATCTATTTAGATCTTCAAAAGTGATCATCTTTGCAACACGAACAAAATGTGATAGTGGAAATAAATTGCTTCTCCTCACTTGGTACAGTAGTTGTGAATAGTATGAAAAGAGCTGTTTCCCAAGTGTTGCCTATACCTCCAGCTGAAAGCAAAATACAGAGGGGAGAGAAAGGGTTGTTTAGTAACTCCCCACTTATTTGGCATGGAACTCATTATTTGAAGTCAGTTGTTAAACCTGTGTTAGTGACTGCTCTCACTGAAGTGCATTCTTTCCAGAATCTGGAAATCCACGCTATTCATTATATCTGGAAATCTGCACTATTCTTTATAGAAACAATTTTGTTTCCAGCATGCCTGACTGCCACTTTGCTTCTGTCAGCTAAGCAAGTGTTGCACTTTGAACATTTGGAAATTGCAAGAAAATATGGAGGTAGTTACTTTTGCAAAACTGGGGTGTGGGCCACTTACACGTTTCTGATGTAGTGTAACGGTTAATTTTATTGTAAGAAATTCTCAATAAAATAAATGCGTGGGATTAGCTTTCATCAGAACATCTATGCCGGCATACTTAATCTGGGCTAGCACTGCTGCACAGTCAAAGCTTTACCATTACCTAACAGAAACCAAAGGTTTGCAGCCAAATATCTTACTTGGATTCACCTGCTCTGGCAAAATAGCTGCAATAAATTAAAAGAGATGCTGATTAATTCTGTCACCTTTGCTCTTCAGCACTTGAAATTTGAAGCTTAGCCTTTTCTCATTAATTTTTTGGAGAACATTGGCATTAACTTCAGCCAGAGAGGATCAAACCTTTAGACAGTGTGTTTCTGCTTTCAGATTGGGAAGGCAGTATTTTGTTGATAGGCTTCCTCTTATGATGGAATCTGTATTTTTTTTCCTCTTTTTTTTTTTTTTTTTTCTTTTTTTCTCTCCTTACTTTGGATGAGAATTAGGCAGTTTTGCCATATGAGAATCATCAGATCAATAATGGAACACACAGAAGCTTGGTAATGACTTACCTAAATAGGTGTTATGCCCCCATCATTCAAGGTTAATATATCTCCTATAACAAAGTGACTTCAGAGCACCTAGAAATGTGATGTACTATCTGAGAAAAATTTTTAGATTCAAAGTGACATGATGAGAGGAGAAATGGAAGGCGGGTAAAAAGACCAGAACTGTATTAGCATTTTGTGGAGGAAGGTGATAAGGAGACAAAAGGAGATAACCAAGGATATGAAGGAATTAATAAAGTTCAACAGGAAAGAGGCTTAGAGTGAAAATAATTTGTCAGTGTATAAGGACTTTCAGAATTTAATTCCATTTTCCATTGCTTCTGTTTAGCAAAAGTGACATCCAGGAGCCCACCTGAGAGCTGTAACAGCAACTGTGACACTGATCAGAGATCACTGATTCAGAGATGAAGTTATAACTGCTTCCGCAGAGAGATCCTGGAATATTTTTTGCTCCAGGCAAGGGTAACATCAAGACTCTTACAAGGGTCTTACATGGTAAAGAATGTGGATTACATTGTAAGTCAAAAATTTCAATTATATATGAAACAGCACTTAAAAACAATACTACTAAATTTGTTATGGGACTTTTGTTGGAGGGATATTTCTAAGTATGCATTATTTATGATCACTCGGTATTAACAAATCTCCCTATTTAGGCATTCATGCTGTGGCCACATGCAGAAATAGGGATTTTCATGTGCAGCCAATAGCTAGGTTTCAAGTGAGTTATCAAGCTTTAAAGGCCTATGAAATCTTGAACTGACATACTTATTAAGTGTAGCTCTTGAATGGGGGATACAGAGAATTTATTGTTCTAGTCTACAGGTTACCCATTAGTCAGGACCAGAGAAGTGTTTGACAAATCAATTGTTAGTTTTCATCCAATGTGTTTGATGAAGTTAGACCCAAATGGATAAAATTACATTGACATAATTTCAATGTAAAAGTTTAATAGTGTTTAGATAAAATGCAATGCAAACATAATTCTTATGAGCTAGTCTTATTGGAAAGTTTGTCATTGTGCCTTGATTAGTTTCTTTTCCAAGAACAAAAGAGCTATTCATAAAACTTCTAATTTATAAAAGTAGAGATTAAAATGACAAGTAAAATATACCTGCCAATATTCTATGTAGAAATCAACTCAAGAACAAAAAATAATCCATTTATGAATTTACATTTTCCTGATAGTCTTCAGCTGTATATCAGTCATGATAACACATGCCATATCTCCCCAAATCCCAAACATGCATTTGGAAATTGCTGTAATTTATCAAAGCTACAACACAAGTCAAGTTTTGGTAATAAATGAGGTTTGAGGCTATCTGATATCTACTCATATCATGTTTCATTCAGCATCAGCGGAAGACTGTGATTTTTGCCTATTAATACTGCAGCTTTCAGGAGGCAAAGAAAAATTAGTGGAATCACAACTGATAAATTTACCTGTGGTTTGATACTACATCAAATTTCCTTTTGCCTTTCCTTCTCCTATCTAAAATGGCCATGAAAGAGTAGCTTATGCTACCAATCTTAACTCAAGACCTACCCTATTAAATCGCTGCATATTTGAGAACAGGCCACAAATACAGTTTCATTAAAATAATGGATATTCTCCCAAAACATCAGATTTGAAGAAAACATGACCTCATCAATATTCTGATCTAAATTTTCAGAAGTGGCCAATATCATTGGATGATGTTATTTATTATATTGATCTTTTTTTTTTTAATTATTATTTTTTATTGTAGCCTTTACAAACCAACAAAAAAAGAACAAAATGATAATACAAAAATAGCACTTTCCTAAGTACTGTATTTCCATAGCAAAATAAGGCTGGAAAAGAAATACCTAATATAGAAAAAAAGGAATAATGAATCAGAAAACACTCCTACTTACCTTATCTTCAAAAAGGGTACCTGGAGTAACCTAAAAACAGTACAAAATAGCAAAAATTGCAAAAAGATGTGAGTTCCTTGGACTGTTGATTTTTTTTTCTTTCCTCTCCTAAGTACAAAGACATATATTTTATATTTGTTTTTATTTATTTATTTATTTATTTATTTTTCCCTGGGATCATGTTTTCTAATATAGTTTAAATATTTTGTTTTGAGAAAGTACCCTTTCTGCATTATATTTTCTCTCAGATCCAGTCCTGCAGATATACCCTTAACTTTGATAAAGGAAGAGACTTGGTCAGTAATTGCTCTGACAGGAGCAAATTGAATCACACTGATAAATGTTACCAGGATCTATTCCATTTTATTCCACACACACAGATGATGGATTTCTTTATAGTGTCCTTCACACTGCTACAGAGTAGTAACTAATTTAATCTGCCACTAGATGTCATTCCTTTTTCATTGATACATGAAAAATGTAAATTTCCACTTTAAAAAATCCATTCAAAATGTAAGTTTTAAAATGAAAGAATCAATTTGCTGTGTACATATATAAAACTAAGTCTTTCTTTTCACTGTTTTCCACATATGAACAGAATGTTGTAAGTGTACTGGTAACTTCAAAGTGATCCAGCTGTGCTTAAACAATGTGAAAAGATTTCATATGCTCAAGCAGCATTTTGTTGTGCTGTTTTGATGGTGGTACAGGTCGATTCTGTTAGTACTGGAGGTTCAATGAAATCTATTTCTGTATTCATCCAGGCCCAAATCCTATTTCACTAAAACACAAAATGGCTTTTGCTTGGTATACATCACCTGTCTGCTCAGAACTGGTTTCCTTGCTGCCTTTTCTCACAGGCCTTTTGTTTTTTCTGGGTTTTCTTTCATAGGTATTTAAGTTTGCAAACCAAAAGCCAATGAAATTCTTTTTTTTTTTTAATTATTATTTTATTCATTTATTTTTTGGTACCTTGCAGGAGGCTTCATTCAGGATAGTGGAAGGTGATTGTAAAGGCCTTTATTCTTTTGGTTATCTGGGCCCACTAAAAAGTGTAGCCTTTTTTTTTTTTTTTTTTTTTTTTTTTTTTTTTTTTTTTTTTTGTTCAGATGAAGACTTCTGGAAAATACAACCTGTCTATACGAAAGACTATTACATTTCTGATACTTATAAATTTATGTTGCAAAATATGTCTTTTATTTTTGGCAAACATATAGACACCATTATTTTTATTTCATCACTTTCTTAGCTGTGCTTAAATATTACTAGCTGAAAGTACAATACGATAATAATAGAAAAGAACTATTACAATCTATGCCAATAACTGGATAGCCTTCAGCATATATTTCACTGCTCTAGTCACAGTCTTTCATTAAGGGTTCTGGGCAAGGATGCAACACCAATTTTTCAAGTATGCTCTGCAATCATTTAAATAACATTAAATGTAATAAAATGTAATCAATGAAGCATGACAATCTACATCCTCTATTTTCTGTAATCTATGATCACAGCAGGGAAAATGACTTTCTAGTGCTCTATGAAAATAATATGCATCTAAAATGAGAAATATAGTAATTGTTTTAATATGTGCTGACATTTTTGAACTGTCATTGCTTTTTAGACCACAAACAATTTACTGTGATAATATTCCACTAGAATAGTAAGATGCTATATTGTTGGTATATTAATTCCTCAACACTTCATTTTGGTATCAAATATTGATAAGCCTCCTTTAAATTCCACATCACCTTCATTTCAGTCTACTTTAATAGGCTGCAAGTCATATTATTGAAAAGAGTAAATACCTGACATATTTATATACCATATTGTTAGAAATTCTTTCTTTATTTGGAGCCAGATAACTTGTACAAAATACATGATCTCTCAGATTTAATTATAATATCAAAAAGTAGATATATGTCATACTATGCATGGATTTGCTTGTAAATATACATTTTAAATATTGCAGAATTCTTATATAACATTTCTGCTAGCAGTACTTTGAGATATGATTTTTTTATTGTTATTTTTCTCCGTTACAGAAGAATTTCTATTTTGTTGTTGGGAAACAGCTGTAAGGAACACAGAAATTGATTTTCTTTGAAAAAAGGGAAATTTGATGAATCTCAGATTTGCAGTGGGAAAATCTGTTTCCTCTGCAGACTCCCTCCCTAGTCATGAGACTTGCATCCCATTTTAATTTCTCCTTCCTTCCTTCCTTCCTTCCTTCCTTCCTTCCTTCCTTCCTTCCTTCCTTCCTTCCTTCCTTCCTTCCTTCCTTCCTCTTTTTCTTTCTCTTTCTTCCTTCCTCTTTTTCTTTCTCTTTCTTCCTTCCTTCCTTCCTTCCTTCCTTCCTTCCTTCCTTCCTTCCTTCCTTCCTTTCTCCTTCTTTCTTTCTTTCTTTCTTTCTTTCTTTCTTTCTTTCTTTCTTTCTTTCTTTCTTTCTTTCTTTCTTTCTTTCTTTCCTTCTTTCTTTCCTTCTTTCTTTCTTTCTTTCTTTCTTTCTTTCTTTCTTTCTTTCTTTCTTTCTTTCTTTCTTTTTCTTTCTTTCTCTTTCTTTCTTTCTTTCTTTCTTTCTTTCTTTCTTTCTTTCTTTCTTTCTTTTTCTTTCTTTCTCTTTCTTTCTTTCTTTCTTTCTTTCTTTCTTTCTTTCTTTCTTTCTTTCTTTCTTTCTCTTTTCTCTCTCTCTCTCTCTCTCTCTCTTTCTTTCTTTCTTTCTTTCTCTACACTACAGTGGTAGATGTTTTATGAGTCACTCACCTGTTCTCTTATTTGATTTGAGTATGGATTTTATATGAAGCTTAGTTTGTTCTGTGTCAGAGAGATCAATAGCCCATTAACATTCAAAAACCTTGGCTGGAGTTGTCAATTACCCAGAGGAAGGAATCAGTCCTTTGAGGGCAGGTACAAGACGCTTTTGCTTACTTCACCCATGCTAGTTGGATTATAGTAGTGTTAAAAACTCTGGCCAAAAGAATCCATGTTCTAGGTTCCAAGAGTACCAATAATACCACTTTCTTCTTCTTAAATATTAACACTGACAGCATGCCATACGTCATCTCATTTCCTAAGATCAAGATATTGGCTATTAAAATAATTCTTGTGTATTCTTACTATTTAAATACATTCTCTGCATATTCCCTCAGCATCACTTAGCTTTCAAAAGACTACTCTGTGGCCATGAATTAGTACTCTTTCTGCTTGGTACTTAATGTCCTCCCAGTTAATGTGTGTCACATTGAGGCATTTAATAACTCAGAGGATCATCCATCAAATGTTTCAGGAAATTTTCTATTATTATTTGGGTTAGCAGGAAATGGCCAGAAATATTTCATGTTTTATATGTACAATTAAATATTTGTTACTGATCTTCTACTGCACTATCTCTTTTGAGATTGTACAGAAGAGAGATTTCCCAGCATAACTGAAGCAAAAGATGGAGTTGGCTAATTCCCTAAAAAAATAAGCCAATTCCTCAGTTTTGGCAAATTAATCTTTCCCTCTAGCAACTAATTCATCTCTTGTTGAAGCAGTATGATTTCAATACCTTCAAACAAAGATGTAGAAGTCAGCTTCTCTCTGTCATTACAGAAGAATATGCTCAGTTCTTGTGGAGGGAAAGGCTCACACAGGTAAACTTCAATGATATTCACAAACGCTTTTTATTTTCCATTGGTTTCTTCTTCTTGGAACTGCGGTATTGTTGGATAAACCACTCTTACTGATTTCCTCATTTCCCATGATTTAGCCTTTTTACAAGTTTATTTTAATTAAATGCATTCTAAATTAAAATTTTTTTTTGTTTATTTCTAAATTAAAATAAACAAACAACTGACATGTCTTCAAGCTTGACTAAGAGGAATTAGAGATAGGATGTCTTTCTGCTTCTGAAAATTCCTATAGATGCTTGTCTTCAGCTTTAGTCAATCACATTTTAGGAGTAATTTTTGGCCATGCCCAGCCATTTGTTATCATGATTGCTGAGGCATCTGTGTTAAGGAGAGCTGTGAGTAATACAGGCTGACTCCCATTGAGGGGGACATTAGGACTAAATGTGAGCTGAAGGTGTGACATCAAAGCAAGGGACTCACCTTCTGAACAATGTAATTCTGAATGTAATCTTTCTCTATTCAAAGTTGCTCATGGAAGGGAAACCCACGATACAGGGTGTGTTTCCTAGAGGAAATCTTAGTGGTTGCAAGAAGATTTAAGCACCAGTGATTTCCAGAGATTGGGCATTCTCTCTTTAACAGTGAGATTACTGCCTTCAAAAATACGATGAAAACAAAAACCTTTGTTGAGCTACAAACTAAATATTTCATCTATCAGTTCTATTCCTGCAGCCAACAAACACAGGTATAAGGTATTTCATGCACTTCTTCCAAAAATGTTTGGTGGTGCATGTGTTTAAAAAGGCTGAGAAAAACGTGTGCAAGATCTGATAAACTGACTAACAGGACACTGCAAACTGCTAATCTCTGGTCTGAATGCATGTGGTACAGGAGGAGCCAACATCCATCCTTGCTGTTTTGGTGGCTGCTTTGAAGGCCACCTTTAGATACTGAGTGCTGAACTCTATCTCCATGGGCTGCTGCAGACGCCTCTAATTGTGTTGGGCTCTGAACTGACTGGTTGCAAGCTAGGTCTTTGCACAAAAAGTATAGTCACATCAGCTGTGTGTCACTTAGTGTTAAACTGGAACTAATAATACTTGGTAAATCAGAAAGTGTTTCACACTCCTAAGTCTCTAGTTCTTTCTTTAAAATTGGATTTTTTACCCTGGATCAATGTAATACTGAACAGTTATGAATGTAATTTTGCATGATGGTGATCCTTTCAAAATTAATTTTTAAAAAATGACAGAAGCATAAATTACTTACCGTGTTATAACTAAAACTTGATCCTTAAAAAAATGTTTGCAAAATAGCTCTGTAATTAGCAATATCAGATTAATATTGTTGATTTAAGTTCTTAGAAATAGTGATTATCACATTCTTAATAAATCTAGCAGTATTGGCTTTAGCCACATACAGTTCTTATGAAAAACATAGCACTATTTGAGAAAGTTAATTCTCTGCGGTTTTGAAATTGAACAGTGATTTTTCCTCAAATCAATAAATACAGATAACAGACATTATTAATGTTATGCTGAAACTGCACACTTTTCTTCATTTTAGCTGAAGTTCTTGCACAAGATTGTTTTATTTAATAAAGCCAAATGAGATTGTTTTTAACATCCAGACAAGCTAAACCTGATGTAAAATGACTCTCCCAGTTTGGCAGGTAGGCTGTAAATTATGGAGATGTGAGTACACAAAGGAAGTACTGCAGTTAATTTTACCAGGTTTTAAAGCAAGTCAAGTTTTTGATACCAAAAGGGAGATGAAAATGAAAATTTCTTGATCAGAATGCCATATCAGTATGCTTTTTATTTCTTGTGTAGTCCATTGACTATAAAATATCAATCTTACATAGCATTTATAGTCAATACGTTGAAGAAATAAAAATGTTCCAGTTTAGAGAAGTGATGTGTAGATTACCTAGAGAACTTTGAGATGCTACAGTTGTGATTTATCTATGCCTTTTACAGTTTCATTTCTACTTCTTCCATGATGTTAAATATTGCTTCAAAGCATACTGCTTTCATAAGCACAAATATTTTGTAGTCTGTGAAAGATTGGTAATTCTATTGTAACTTGCTACAAAACAGCAGTTTTTATGCATATTGGTTACTATGTTATGTGCTCTTCATTGCAACAGCTTTGTAAGGTTGCTTTAGCCAGTATTTCATCTGGTATGATTGTATCAAATAAGGATTATTATTATTATTATTAATCAGAAGCTATCCAAAGCAAAACCCATCAAACTCCTGTAGTTACAGGTGACATTTTATATTTTCCATATATACAGGGTTATTGCAATGTTTGTCATGTTGTGAAATCCTATCATACAAAACAGCAATGCAAAGACAAGTTTGAACCAAATCCAACCCAGTTACAGTCTGCAAGAAGATTCTCTGGGTGGTATTTATTTAATCTGACTCTTGATGTGAATAACATAGACGTGTATATCTCAACTATTCCTCCTAAGCTTCCTTTATAGTTGATGAAAAGAAAAAAGCACTTCTGGGTGTGATTCATATAACTTTTTTTAGATAACTTTTATCTCTTTGGCATGAGATAAACTGTCCCCAGAGTGTTTGTTTGCTTTCCCTTGCTTTCCCTTCCTGTTTCCTTTTGCATTGGGTTTTAAAACTGTGCCAGCTCTTGACATAGATGGTGCTGGAAAGCAAAGGTACCTCAGCATATTGATGCTACAGACAACAAGAACACTTAATGCACCCCCAAATTCTCCAGAAATTTCTGGGAGAACAGCTACACGTTTCATTTGAGGTTGAGTTAGATAATTGTAATGAAACATTTTGATATTAAGATTTGTAAATCTAGAAATGTCTATCGTAAAAAGCTCTGAAAATTTTCTAGGTGACAGAAATGGTCCTTTGTGACCATGGGCCTCAATTTAATATATGTGAATCATGTGGCATGTTAGAAGCACTGCTGCAATCAGTTGGATGCACATAATGAGGCCTTTGTGTTTCCCTGACTAAATTCTTGTTTGTGTGGGAGCATGCCGTTTAGGAAAGCTTCTAATTTTGGTTTTAAGTGGCACTGAAATGAAAGCTCTGACCACAAGAGCATATCCTTTACATAAGCAGAGCATGGATGTTTTCTGCTCCAACAGCAAAAAGGCTAAGAATCTGGAAAAAAAAACATAGGGGAAAAGAAAGAAATTGACTATAAATTTTCTCATGCTTTCTGCTTTACAGAGTAAATGCAGCCTTAGAGTCAGAGGCAATAACTTTAAGAATCATGGTACGTGTCCTATACCTGCTTTTTCACTCATTCACTTATATTGGAATAGTTTAAACCTCAACTCTACCTTTCCACAAGTGCCAGAAGTTGTCAGAGGCTACTTTGCAGCCACTGAAGCCTGTAGTACAACTACGACAGATACTACAAATGTACATAAGGCAGTGCAGAACTGAGCCCACAAAGAAATCAAAGGAATTTGCTTCTTGAGCTTTGCTCTCTCAAGTCCATTTAAAATATCTTTGATATCTCCATATTTAGCTATATATATTTTTTAAATCAGATCGCATAATTATTTTTCTATTATAGAATAGAAGCTATTGAAATCTCTATGTAGAGAATATCTATTATGCAGTAACCATGTGTAGGCTGGTTCTTTAAAGAAAGAGCTTTTAGTCTACAAAACAATGATAATGTTTACTTAATTCATTTCCCAATCCCTTCACTTTGCTTTATTCTGAATGAAACTGGCACGCAATATTTCTGCTTTGTGTAGCAGTTTCTCATTGCATTTTTGATTATTATCATCGTAACTAAAGCCTGAACTTCCACCTTGCAGAGACATATAAGAAAAGGAAGAGAATACAAGTTCCAGAACTTTTTCTACATGACAGCTAAAGTAAGCGTTACAGTGATTATTATTCCAGCTGTGGTGCTTTCACGCAGCTAAACTCCACAACCACCCTCTTGCTCTAACTCTTTCCCTGTAGAGCTTCTAGCAATTAAAGTTCACGAATCCTAAACTAGAGGTGGCATTTTTGACTTTATTAACCTGTGATGATTTTTTTTTTTTTTTTTTGGTCTACTGATTTGCTCAACTGCTTTCATAGTACAAATGTTGCAAAAATTTGGCATCCAGAGCGTTGTATGCCTAAATGGTTCACAGCTATACTTTGCACAAAGTTTCTTCACTTGTCCTGAACTGGCCTAAGTTCAGACAGGTTCATTCTGGTGTACAAAGAGGTAGTGACAAAACTCTGTTTAACTTCCTCACATCCCTTAGGAGTCTATAGACATTTCTCATATTCTCTTTGAAAACATATTTTCTGGGCTCAATACTGTAACCCCCTCAGCCACGCCTCATGCTGAAGCCAGTCCATCTGTTTGACCATCCTTGTCTGGGAGACTGTGGTGGTTTTACCCAGCTGGGCAGCTAATGAGCTAGTGGGCTTCCTCAAAGGAAGAGGGGGAGAAAATACAATGGAAAAGGGCTCAAGAGTTGAGATAAGGACAGGGAGATCGCTGACCAATTACTGTCATGGTCAAAACACACTCAGTGGAGGGAGATTAATATAATTTATTGCCCACTACTAACAGAGTAGAGCAGTGAGAACTAAAAGCAAACTAAAACCACCTTCTGCTTCTAAGGGGCTTTAGTCCTCTTTAGAAGACTAAACTTCTGTTTAGTTACATTGACTTACCTGACATAACAAAACATATTCATGCTGGGAAAAATAAATAAATAAATAAGAAAAAAAAAGGATGTCCTACTTCTGGTTATAGTGTCTTATACGTCTTCTACATATTCAGGTGATGGGAAAGTTTGAATTCTGTTGGCACAGCTCCAGAGGAATATATATTTCTGAATCGTACCTCAACATGCTGTTTTGTCAGGTACCACACATACAGAGATATCAGCAAATCTCCTGCTATGTTCTCAACCATCTATGACAATAAGGGTAATTGAATTCATGCTTAACTGTAATTTTGAATTTCAGAAAATCAGAGTGATTTCTTTGTCTAAGTATGAAAGCAGAATAGGAAACACTTTCCATCATGGAAATTCTGCTTATGTATACATTAAAAGTTGAAATGCAACTACTGAACTTGTTCTAGCCTAAGCCTATGAAGGAAATCAGGGAAGGATTTGACAGAGTCATGCTTTCTATATAGTGATGCAGCTGCCACAGACTGACAAGAACTATTGATCTCATCTAACTTATGCTACATGAATACTAGGCATATAGCACTTATCTTCGCTTCCTCTATATAGTGAGAAGAGAAGCTGGTCCTTCAGGAAAACACTATTCAATTCTAGCTTAGGTACTTTCTTGGGTGTTAGTATTCATGAATTCTTCCATCTGAACTGTTGAGCTGGCTATCACACAAAAAGGGCATTGCCTCTTCTTCTCCAAGTATACTGCTATAGAAGGCATGGCCAGACATTCAGTGCAACTGATGACAAAGATGATTTTATGTATTTATTTATTATTATTATTATTTTTTAAAAAGGTGATTTTTTTGAACGTATGAACATATATATTTTTTAACTCCTCTTCATCTTCACTAAGTAAATTCCAAATTCAGTTAACACTGAAGGGTGCTAGGAGTGTACTTGCCTAGTAAAGCTATGCTAGGCAAGTGAAAACCTACATTAAGAGGAAATATCATAAGATTTTATCTTCCTTACTTTCTAGCACTTGGAGTTCTACTTTTTAATGGACACAGGTAGAACATTCAACTTAAATATATATATATTTTTTTTGGTTTTGAGGTCTAAGTGAATAAAAGGTGACATTGCAAAGTAGCATAAGTCTCTTTCTTTACAACGTGTCACACTATCTTGTGCGAATTTTATATATTGGGACTAGTAATTTCTCCATTTCCATCACTCCAGCATAATAGTGACATATTAAAACACAGTTTTGAATGTGTCAAAATCCCATTTATCCACTCTTGAAAATAAGCCTTATGCTTTTGAATTACTCAGGTGTATCTGAAAGTATCAACCTTCCTGCTCATAACTTTTTTATTCTTCTTAGGTTAATCAGGATTCTCTGATTTTGTGTGTATGAGAGAGAGAGAGCAAGAGAGACGCACAGCTGTAGTATAACATATACATTTTTTTTACTCTCTGGCATTTAATTCCCATGATTGCAAAAATCTCAGTTTCCATAGTAGTGCAACTGGGGATACATACAAGCATATGTACAGTGTATGGAAACGTACACTATGTAGCTACCTATATAATTCAGAAATTTAGTTATGGAAAGAAAGTATTCAGCCTACTTCCAGAAGGTATTGAAAAAGTACATGTTTAAGGGAAGAGAAGTTAGAATCTAAATTCATAGCTTATTGGACAGCATTCATGCCTACAATGGATACATTTAGAATGGTAAAGTAAGATTTGTAAACACTTTGTATTTACCCAATATAAAGGTCCTTGTGGCTCTAGGGAAGAGCATTTCTTATTCCAATGTCTGATGGTTCATTGTCTGTAAGGTTAGAGAGAAATACTTCATGAACTAGGTGCAAATTACTTTGACTGTATGTCACCCGGGAATCTTTAAGGTAACACCATCACAATGAAATAATCACAAATGCGCATTTTATAATTATGCTTTCATATTCAACTTAAAAGCAGCAGCATTCAGAATCTGTCCAGAGTTACACACAACCGGAAGAGTTTATTGCTATCTGGGAACCTTCAGGCTTAGACAACTCAGAAGAGGAGCCACAACAGTCCAAATAGATTTGTAACAAATTTGAGAGGTGAAAATAAAATGTCTCCCCATGATAAAGACATGTAACTCATAGCTGAGTTTAGCACATGAAGTTATCTCACCATTTGGCACCTTTTTCACAATTCCAAAGGAAGGGGCTAGTGATTGTGGGGAGGTGAGAGAAGAAATCTTAAATGGCATCATATTCTTTTTCCTACTTCTTTTACAAGGAGAGGTATCTCCCCAGTTTAGAGTATCCTTCTCAGTCTATTGGTACATCCATGTCAACAATGTGAGTGACGAAGGCAACAGGTTGTCCACACACCTACTTTTCCTCTCCCTTCCCCCTTCCACTAATCCTTCTAGCTACATAGGCTTTCCACTTCACACCTGTGTCTGCTTTAAGGCAACTAGCACAGGAATATAAAGAAGGAATTTGTGCCTACTTTTTTTTTGTGTTGTTGTTTAATGTTTCATCATCTTTCCTTTTCCCTTTCTTTTTCCCTTTCCCTTTCCTTTTCCCTTTCCATTTCTCTTTTCCTTTCCATTTTCCTTTCCCTTTTTCTTTCCCTTTCCCTTTTTCTTTTCCTTCAGGAAAGAGAACAAATTAATGTGAAAGAAATGCCCCAGTAAAGCTGAGCTATAGCGAAGTATTATCCTCTAATGGTCCTTAATGCGGTATAGCTTAGTACTAATTACTCATTACTCAGGAGTCTGCTGCTTTCAGTGCACCCATTAATTCCCATTACTTGTGTGCTCTGAAGGCACAACACAACAGGCATTAACATTTAAAGATTTTTTTTCTCTTCTGTTTTGTCATTTCATGGACTTATAAAAGGACCAATAGGTTTAATGAGTTACAAGCAGTTGGAAATGATCATGACATTTCTTTCATACTTCCTCTCCCTCCAGTTAAAGCTCACTTTGGAACACTATTCACATGCATTAGGATCTAGGCGTTACATTAAACCACCATTTTATTGTACAAAATGATAAATACACTTCAGATGTAGCTGTGTTTATATAACAGCCATTTTAAGAATATGATTTTTTATGGTAATTTTCTGACAAGCATAAAATGAACCTTACTTTGAGGAGTTTAGTCTGTGTTAAATTTGTATAAAGTTGACCAATGGGTTTAGAAGTTACTGATAACATACTAAGCTAATGTTGCAGACCCACAAAGAGGGAAACTGCAGAAAACTCCACTCCTTAAACAAGGAATTGTCAAACACTCATTTGATATTGAAAACAATACTGTCTCAATATGAAATATGGTGCTTGATTTACAGATACATTGCATTCCAAAGCTAAAAGAATGATGGAATTAACTGATAAATATCCTGAGAAAGGAGATGAAAAATCAGTTCAGAGTTTGGCTATGATGCTAAGTTTTTAATGTAACAAAACCCAAACCTGATTTTTTGACAATTTTATAGGGGCCTCTTGAAAAATTAATAACTGACAAGTGAAAATATTATGTAGAATTCAGTGTAAAAGAATAGAAAAATGTGAAAAAACTCTTAACTGTCTAGATGCAGTGATAGACCATGAACTAAATATTAGCATTAAGGAAAAAGAGGGAGTGTTTCAATGGAAACACACTCAGTGCTGAACAGGAACAAGCAAAATAAAGTGAATCACAAAACGTGAACAAAAAGCAAATCAGAAAATTACATGCTAGTGCTGGGGAAACAGAGCATCCATCTAAATGATGATGAAGGAGGTGGCAAGAGGGCTGTAGGGGTGTCCTCTGTAAGCAGAGCCCAGCAGCTGCCCCATGTCAGATCAGAGACTGTTCCAGGTGGTTCCAAAAGGGACGTGCCACTGGCCAGAGCTGAGCCAGTGAGCGACGCTGGTTGGGCCTCTGGGAGAGCAGATTGGCAAAAGGAGAAAAAATAATGCAGTGCAACAACAGCTGGGAGAGAGGAGTGAGAAAACATGAGAGAAGCAGCCCTGCAGCCCCCAAGGTCAGTGCAGCAGGAGGGCAGGAGGTGCTCCAGGCACGCAGCACAAGTTCCCCTGCGGCCTGTGGAGAGGCCCCTGGTGGAGCAGGCTGTCCCCCTGCAGCCCATGGGTCCCACACGGAGCAGATCTCCACGCTGCAGCCCGTGGAGGAGCCCCCGGTGGAGCAGGTGGATGTGGCCTGGAGGAGGCTGCGGCCCATGGAGAGCCCCCGCAGGAGCAGGCCCCGGGCCGGAGCTGCAGCCCGTGGAGAGGAGCCCACGCAGGAGCAGGGGGTCTGGGGGGAGCTGCCGCCCGTGGGGGACCCGTGCTGGAGCAGTTTGCTCCTGGGGGATGGACCCCGTGGTACGGAGCCGTGTGGGAGCAGTTCTTGAAGAGCTGCTGCCTGTGGGCAGCCCCCGCAGGCTCAGTTGGGGAAGGACGGCATCCCGTGGGAGGGACCCCACGGGGAGCAGGGGCAGAGAGGGACCGTGAAGGAGTGGCGGAGACATCAGGGAATGACAGCAGCCCCCATTGCCCGTCCCATTCCCCCGTGCTGCTGGGGGGAGGTGGTAGAGGATGGTGGATGGGTGGAAGGTGGTTTTAGTTTGCTTTTAGTTCTCACTGCTCTACTCTGTTAGTAGTGGGCAATAAATTATATTAATCTCCCTCCACTGAGTGTGTTTTGACCATGACAGTAATTGGTCAGCGATCTCCCTGTCCTTATCTCAACTCTTGAGCCCTTTTCCATTGTATTTTCTCCCCCTCTTCCTTTGAGGAAGCCCACTAGCTCATTAGCTGCCCAGCTGGGTAAAACCACCACAGTCTCCCAGACAAGGATGGTCAAACAGATGGACTGGCTTCAGCATGAGGCGTGGCTGAGGGGGTTACAGTATTGAGCCCAGAAAATATGTTTTCAAAGAGAATATGAGAAATGTCTATAGACTCCTAAGGGATGTGAGGAAGTTAAACAGAGTTTTGTCACTACCTCTTTGTACACCAGAATGAACCTGTCTGAACTTAGGCCAGTTCAGGACAAGTGAAGAAACTTTGTGCAAAGTATAGCTGTGAACCATTTAGGCATACAACGCTCTGGATGCCAAATTTTTGCAACATTTGTACTATGAAAGCAGTTGAGCAAATCAGTAGACCAAAAAAAAAAAAAAAAATCATCACAGGTTAATAAAGTCAAAAATGCCACCTCTAGTTTAGGATTCGTGAACTTTAATTGCTAGAGGTTCTACTGGGAAGGAATCCCTACCACTTGACCTATTCATGTATCTTTCTCTGTTATCGGCTATTGTCTAATATCGTAGATAAAGTCTATGCATAGACTGACATTTCTTCTTATACAGCATGATCGTTTTGGTATTCTTTCATCTTCCTACATTTCTGCAGTAGGAGTCCATGTACTTAGTCCTTTTTAGTTTGTTCATATCTCTAGACATTTTTTTTTTTTTAAACCAAAAATTAACAGCAAGAGCATGAATTTAAATGACTCTCTTCCTAACAACACAAGGACAATTTTAAAGATTACTTAACTATACACCATAAATATCTCTATATTAATAATCATATAGATCTCAACCAAGGTGGTCCTAATTCTAGATGACAAAAAAAGAGTGTATAATTTTGATCAGAAGCTTTTTAAATACATGCATTCTGCTCTTGGTTTCCCAGGGAGCCCAGTGGTATTAGGTGGTGTTATGAGAGACTGAAGGATAGTTTCCCCAGCTAACTTTTGGCCTTTAACTGAGGATAGGAAGTCTCTCAGAGGACACTTTTGGGTCAATGAAATTCTTTGTCAGCTGGAACTTAAATTTACATGCTCTTATAATGCAACTAACATACAGGGCACGTGCACTGCGTGGTATGCCTCATAGTCCTTCTTTCCAGAACACCTAGATAAAAAAAGCTTGTTGGATAGTACTGTTACTCCTGTCCTGCCCATGTACCACATTTTGTGTACCACATGCCATTGGAAATAAGTTGAAGCGGTGCCAGAGAAGACGTGAGCACAGACCACAGTCTGCATGCATGTCAAAATGACACCTTTAATGCACCAACTCAAGTTCTGACCCAAGGCAGGACCTCCAAGGCCCTCCCTTGGTTTATACATGTAGGTTTATATTTGTAGTCAGATTTAGCCTGACTCCTCAAAGGACCTAAAAGTCCTAAGGGGGGATTAGGGCTATATTAAATGGCCTTATAGCAGCATACTAAATTAGCTAAGGTCATAGTCCAGTGAGATGTAGAATGAGAATCCTCCTCCTAGAGTCTGATCCAAAGTCTATGGGAAAAGAGAGAGAGAGAGAAGCAGAGGGGCAGGGGGGAGGGAGGGGGAAGAACATTAGGCCTAAGGAAAATTGCTCTTTTCAGTATTACTATATTTTACAGGCTGATAACTTGAAGGAAAAGGAAGAGGGGAACAACAGTCTTCAGTCTTATTCTGGGTGAGAATAAATCATTACTTACACGCTGTTTTCTTATGAAGCTCTTCTCCAAATAGAGAATACTAAGTGAAAAGTAAAGTTTCATTCTAACTCTATGTAGAATCACCTTATTTCTTTCCTGTGGCTTTTTTTTTTTTTCTTTCCTGAAACCAGGCAAAGAATAGCTTACAGACCTCAAGGTGATTTCAGACACATAAAATATTAAAGAACAGGAACTTCAGAACAAAAGAGAAAATCCTTTGGTAAAGAAACCAGAAAACAATCCCACCTACAAAATCTCTTTATTTTCATACAGATGTAATTTGTTCATGTATTTTGCAACAGATGTACAATTCCTTTTCTGTCTTGTTGACTTTTCTATAAGCTTGTTTCTACATACTGTTTGTAAACAAATTCTTATTTTTTATATAAGAAGACATACAGTAAATCTCTCCTTCATTTTTAAAGCTCCTTCACTTTGTTGTGTTTAGAAAGCCAACACTGAGCTGTGACTGAAATCAACAGGAGTTATACCATTTACTTAAAGAAAAGCAGGATTAGGTTCCTATTGATTCAGCGTGATTAATATGCATGATGCTCCTGGAGTTAGTGCAGCTTCTTCAGACTTGTTTTTATAGATGACTGTAGGAATAGTACAACAAAGATCTGCATTTCTTTGCATACCGCTCAACAAATATTACTTCCATCAAGTTTTCCTTTTTCCATTGTCAGATCCAAGCAGAACTCTTTTGATATGAGATTACCAATGCTGACATTAGCTGATCATTTATAAAAACTTCCATGTGTTGCATGTGTCTTTGAAAAAAAGGAAAACAATACATTGCTTCTGTTCTGAACAGATAAGTAATCATTCCGTTTTTATCTGTCTACCAGAAAGAACAATTCAAACCTGCATTCACTGAGAGAAATTTGGTGATGTGTGTTACTGCCCTGAGGTCTATTTTCACATACAGAAGAGTTCTGACAGTGAAGGGTTGTACAAAAATATTTAGTTTTGTAGTGCCTTAGGGGACTTGTTTTTAATGGAGTCAGTAGGTAGTGTTCTGTATTTCTCCTTAAAAAGGCACAGTATTTTTGAGTTTATAAGTAATTTTAGATCTCTTTTTATTAAACATTGTATTCATAACAGAAACATGACTTTCTATGGTTTAATAATTCTTTCTTGTTTAGATACTCATGATGCATCCAGTCATCTGGTATCTTTTGGTATCACTCTTATGTGATTATTAATTATATTCCCACTGTTATTAAAATAGTATAGATGCAGAATATGGTTTGATAATTAAAGATTTCACTGATTTTACAATTTCCAAACCACCTAGCTTTTCTTTGATTATTTCCTTCATTTCTCCCTGAAAATTGAAGTACCTTGGACCATGGTTCATGAACTCAGGTAAGTACTCTGAATTTGTAACCTTGAACATACTTTTTGGATCTTTTGGGACTAAACTGGAGACTTCTCAGGTGTGGTCTCCAAAATCACTCCTGGTGTTTCACCCTAAAAGAGTATAACAGAATTATTACAAGAAGGGCTTTTGGTTCATTCTTCCAAATGTGATTTAATGAAATTAAAGAAATACATGAGGACAGAAGATAATTCAGCTAAAACCAAGTAAATACAGCTTTTTACAGTACATGCGAAAGTTTTTGGGATCACAGTGTTCAGCAGTATTATTTGTTGCTACAGAGCCAACTCTCCATTATGCCATTCTTGTCTGTTATCAGAATAACTGCTGAAACCAATGTAGACAGGTTTCTTTGAGTGTGATTCAGTACAGCGGTATAAGGGAATGCAGAATCTGATCTAATTCTATGATGAGCTGCAGTCCCACTGTATCCTTCTAGGCATTTGTCACATACTGATTCTAAACTAATAGGATTGCAAATAAAGGAATGACTACACTTTATTTCAGTTTGCATTGTGCTAGGGTCCTGGTGATGGTGTTTTTGCTAGGCAGAAATTCCAGTATCATTGCTTCACATTACAGACGCTACAAAATGTCTGCAAGCAAAGAAGGATTTGATTCCTAACACTTTTCATTAAATTTCGCTCTGATAGTATTGACTGCTGTTATTAGCTAAGTTTCTGAGTAGTGTGAACAGGTGGTGTCCTCAATCTGCTCCAAATACATGCTAACACACCATGGACCAGATTGCAATACTATCACCCACACTGAGAGCACATTTTTTTCTACACATGCTCTTCATCCACTGGAACTTCTTGTGGAGTAACATGCCGTAGTGTTTTATAACCAAGTGTAGAATGGCTTGGCATATATGAAGGGCCAGCATTTGGTTTTTCAAGTAGCTCTTGGAATAATGATACCATTCCCTGCTGTATTCCTCTAACTTTGTCATTATCCATTCCTCCCTCCCCCCCATTGTTATAAGTGGTTAAAACTAAGGAGCTTGACATGGGATTATAATGGTTGCTTAGAGGCTGAGCAACCCTGTACACCTGTTGTTTAAGGGTTGATATATCTGTTACCCATATAAATATATATAAATATATATATATATGTATATATATATGTGTGTGTGTATATATATATATAGGTATATACCACTTACCACTGTGGTGTGCTTCTAACTTTGTGTCCTTTTTTAATTTTCAGCTTTACTTTTGTAGTTTCTCAGGCTCATATTCTGTATTTTCTTTTGATGTAAAGGAATAATAGTAGGTTGTTAGTAGAATATTGTTTCAGCCTTATTAATATGTATGATGCTTCTTTTTTAACCTCTCTTTTTCAGTTCCTTGAAATTTACTTTTGTAGTTACTTTTTGGCAGGCAAAGAAAAGGATGGCATAGTTACCAAATCTTTAAAGTAGGAGCAGAGTGTGGGGAAGAATTTTAATGTGGAAAAGTCAAGCGTAGACTCACAACATCTGAAGGAAAAAGAAGAAATAATATAGGGAAAAACAATTAAATGTCTGTTGATCCTTGCCAGTGATACTGGAATAAAATGTGAAATATAAAAAAAGAATTTGAGAAACTGAGCTATGAAATATGGTACTAAACAGCTGTTAGGGGAAAATAGCTTGTAATTTTGAGACTGGAGAAAATGTCAGAATACAGCATTATGAGCTGGAGAACATAATACTAAAAGTACAGATTTTCTCCTCTGAGAAAATAAAGATTAAGGAACTGACATAGGTAAGATGGGGAAGACTGGTGAATCTGTCTCATCAATAGAGGGATTAGGAGGCTAACAGGTAGACTTCATTTCCCATGACAGAACAGAGAACACGGTATGAAATAACATATTCTAAGATGAGGAAGATATATTACCAGAATGGTAAAATTTGGACTATGATCTTAACCTTACTTATTGTGATTACAAAAACCTTCAAAGCATTTTATTCTGTACAGAAATGACAGATGTAGAGCAGGAGCTTAAACCTGAAAATTATGTGCCAGGATCACATACACTGTAATGGAACCATTAGATGAACAGAGCAAAATACTACATGGTCCATACTGGTTTTAAAAGTTGAAGCATAGACTGATTAATCTCCTGTTGTGCCAAATAAATAAATTTCAGTACTATTAGGAATCAACTACTAAGTGACAGTAAGGTTGCACTCCTAAATCTTAAAGTAAACACTGGCAAAGCAGAGGCTTCAGAAAATTTGAGGCATGGAAAAAAGTTAGTCTGAAGTGTTCTGTTATTGACCGTAATGAAAATCTGAAGTAATCCAAATTAATAAACCCTTGTTAATATTTTAAGTCTAGCAGAAATGTTAAAATCAAGTACTACTTCTCTAACCATATTGCTGTTTTCAGTTTAGCTTTATTAACAAGTGTTGACTTGGATCATAGTCAAAACAACTGAAGTAAGTCAGAAATGTACTAAATAATAATAAAAGAAAGAAAGAAAGAAAGAAAGAAAGAAAGAAAGAAAGAAAGAAAGAAAGAAAGAAAGAAAGAAAGAAGAAAGATCTAGAACTGGTGCAGTCTATCCTTTAAGAATATTCCACAAATAAAGAAAAGATAAATTAACTGAAAATTAACGCTTTCCATTAAAGAGTAGGAGCTCATTTTAGAGACCTGTCATGTCAGTCACATATTCCTATTTGTACACTTGGCACGTGGCTGGAAAAGATAATTGGTGCTATCAGGGTAAATCTAAATGACGTACTGCATTCTCTGCCAGGATATGAGATAGCATAATGACTTTGGTTATGACTGTCTCTGGTGGGTTGACCCCAGCCAGCAACGAAGCATCCACAAGCTGCTAGGTCACTTTTCCCCAGTGAAATTAGTGAGAGAATCAGAAGAGAAAACACAAGAAAAACGTGTGGGCTGAAATAAAGATAGTTTAATAGGTGAAGGAAATATTAAAAAACAATCAAACAACAACAACAGAACACAAAAAATAAGTGATCACTCACCACGTCCCACAAGCCGACCGGTGCCCAGCCAGTCTCTGAACAATGGCCAGTTAGGAAAGAACAAAACCCAGGTGTCTTTATTGCTGAGCATGATGTTACATGGCATGAAATAGCCCTTTGGTCAATTTGGGTCAGCTGTACTGGCTGTGTCCCCTTGACTCTGGCCCACCCCTGCCTACCTGCTGCGAGGGGGGCAGGCTGAGATGCTGAGAGTGCCTTGATGGCTATTGCTCAGCAATAGCTAAAAAGTAGGTGCACTATCAACACCGTTTAATCACAGATTCAGAACAGCACCATACAAGCTACTATGAAGAAAGTTAACTTTATCCCAGCCAGACCCGTTGTACTCTCTCATCAAAGAAACTACAGACTTTGAAAAGTGTAATGTCAGTGGTGTTCATCTGAGCCATAAAAGGCATGAACACCAATGAAAGTTATTACCGATGACAGCCATTAGCGTAGAAAGGATGTTCTTGAAATAATGCTAAATGGCAACTCTAAGGAGAACTGAAAACTAAAAGAGCTATAAACACAGCCCTTCAAGTGTTTTTAACATTATTCTCAAATTTCATTTTGTCTCTTTCATCCTTCCTTAGAAGATATGTCTTGCTAACATAAGTAGTATTACATGCCACATGCATGAAGATAAGGGATGCCCATGGGAGATCTAACCTGCCTTCCTGAGATACCTACTCTTGACTGCTTGTTCCTTTCTCCTGCTGGCTCTTATTGCTCCCTGAGGCGGAGAGACAGAAAAAATGTCTGTGCTTGCCTTTGCCATAATGTGCAGACAGAGACTGTCATCTATCTTAAACCTCTCTCTGCATGCCACTTACGCTAAGCCACAGGATGCTGTACAGACACACCTGAACCACAAGCACAAAATCCTTCCAGCTGACTTTGTTGCAGGTGGAGTCATTTCTGAGAGAAGGAGCAAGAGACTCCTTGGACTGACACCTCAGGTTTCATGAATGCTTTTCAGTCTGTGCCCCTGTATAAAAAGTTAGAGTAATCATTATGTTATCTTCATTTTTTTGGTGATCGAAATGGTTTGGAAAGCAGTATGGGCTATTTAATACAGGGTGATTTTCAATGCTTATGACATTTATTAATTTGTAAAAAAAATGATGCATCTCTTATAGCTTTGCATCTCTTCATTCATCAGCTGAATGATTAAAGTTTGTGTCAATTCTACTGTGGTAAACAGGCAAATCAAATCTTTACCTATACTGGAACAAACAAGACAACTTTTGTCCTTGCCTGAAGGACGATGTCATTGCCCTGAGATTACATCTATCATTACCATCAGTTAATTAGAATGAAGAAAAGCTTCAAATTCTTTACTCTGATTCATCATTCAAGACTTCTTCAAACATTAATACAACTGTCAATCATTTCAATCTTTCAAAATTTTTTATAAAAATCTATTAAAAGTATATTTTCTGTAGGGGTCAACAACAGGAGGTAGAGAGTCCCTTTTGTGTGTTGATATTTGAGCTTTATCCCAAAAACACTTTCTCAGGCTTCTTCTAATCTCATTTTCTCTGCTGAAATAATGTCATCTTTCTCCTGGAGTGGCAGTGCTCTGCTGCTTCAGTTACAGATATACCTAAAAAATTGTGATAAACAAAAAAGTAAAAGCACAATGATACATTATCTAAATCAATGTTTTTTAAATTGTATTAATAAAACCTCTCTGTTATTTACTGTAATAAAGTATTTAGTGCTGATATTATTTGTTAAGGTAAACAGAATTTGAAATTTTTGATCCTGAAAGTCTTAAAACCAGAACATTGGGTCAGTGAAGTCCAAAGAGCAAAAAAATTCTCTAATCTCAAGAGCACGCTTTCAAGTGCAATTTTTTAGTGCCTTTGATTTGTGGTGTCTAAATATTTTCTTTCTCTCGGGTTGTAATAAATGGCTGCTGAAAGAATGGTATGTGATGGGAAACTATGGGTGAGTAAAACAGCAACCAGCTGTGGAAATGCTAGCCGCTGGGAAAAGGCAGTTACCATACAAAATTAATTCTCTTTTTACACAGCCCAAAAATCACCTCTGGAAATTATATCCCGTGTGTAAACTCTGTGGGTGTTCAGATATACACATAAAATTGAGCAAACAAGAGACTTGCTTATAAATGCCAAATCATCCTACTGTAACCTTAGTGGCTTATAACTAAATGCTTGATTATAATCCTGGAGTGAATTTCTAAGAGCAGAGAACACTGAAAGCTGTTTTGAGTAACCTTTAGCCTCTATATATAGTATTCCAAAAATGAAATGTCATACACATCAACATCAAACACAGCAGAAACTCACTTTACCATAAAATCCACCATAACAATCTCTCTTTTTTATTATTATTATGCTTTTTATTTTATTATTATTATTATTCCATGTTAACAGTATGGAATAGCTGCATTTTAAAGTTAATTACCTATTTCCACAAGCAAAGGTGATAGGCTTTGCACACTTGTATTCATTTGAGTTATGCATCATTCTGCTTCTGCTATAATGCTCAATATTCACCCTGAATTTGTTTTGAGCATGTTCTCCATTATTTGCTCTGTAACATTAAATTTTAAGGAAATACTTCTTTATACTAAGCCTTTGTTTTAAAACCAAAGAGAGACTGGTGTATGAGCACTGAAGTTAGGTTTAAGTCATGTTTGTAAATAATTCTTCATTGGGAATACCACAACCAGTACTTTTTTTTTTTTTTTTCAGAAGATCATTTAGAATTAAAAAAATGTAATTTTACCATTTATAAATACTAAAAAATAATGGGATTACTACACTTGAACTTTTTGGTTGCTGTGCTAAGCCAAATAAGTGCCATCTTCTCTTTCAGAATATTTCATCCTAATTATCAGTCATATCAATACTTGAGAGGAAATAACATAGATTTATAAAGAGTTATTTAAATGCAATAAAACAGGACTTGTGTGCTGAAGTAAATGAGGGAAAGCATGAAGGAGACATATTTCCTACAAATGTATGCTATCTAATCACATTGACCTAATAGCTAAATCAATACAACAATTGAACTTCTTTCAAAGTGAACTAAAGAGGACACCTAAAAAAGGTGTATTGTAAAGGAGAACCTTGAGAGATCTCTTACACCAGACAGTTCGGCTATTTTGCCAAAGAAAATACTGTATGACCCAGTAGGTCTTATACTAAGCATTCATTAGTGCTTCTCCCATTAAGTAAGCATGAGGAGTGAGATTCCATTCACCTAGATATAAATGTCTACATCTGATCTTGTCAGCTTTGGTCCCTTTTATATTCAGCGGACTGAAAAAAGGTGTTTTCAGAATGCGATTCGAGTTATTTTAGCTCCCTCTTTCAAGACAAGATGAATTGTGCCTTAAAAGTGTCCATTTTTTTCTGCCAAATGTGAATGAAGGAAAGGATGAATCACTCAGCTGAAGAGGTCTAAAGTATCCACAGCTAGATCAGATGAATCCCATACAATTCATCTTTCTGGCTCCAAATTAGATCCAGTATTTCAATCTCTGGCAAATCTTCTCTAGAAGAGCTGTCAGACTTTGAAAGAAGAAACACGGAGTTAGAGCCTTCTCAGCTGCCTTGCTTTGTATCCATTTAACCTGACTTTTTTTTCTCAATGCACAGAAGTATCTTCCTGAGCCAAGTTATCAACGTTTGATGTAGTTAGTGGCTTGTGAGGACAAACTACCTAGAGGCACCACCTGATGCCTCATGCTGCACAGCATTTTACCCCTCAACTGTTCCATTATATTGTCTGTGCATTCATGAAATTAAGTTCAATTTAAAATAAGCAACGTGGCACAGTTTGGTCCTTACTACTCATATCTCTTTATGTCCTAAAAGAAATCAAATTCCTGTTGAGTAGTGCTCCAGACGGTCAACCTGTTCCTTTATAGTCGGGTGTTTACATAGTATGTTGGTTTCCTTAAATGATCCAAAATAAATTTTATAAACTATTTGCTGTAAAAATAATTTGTAAACTTTCATGACATTTCTTGTTGAAAGTGTCATGCAGGTAAAGGTCAGCTTCCAAATATTGCCAATAAAAATCACTTCAGAAGATTAAATTGAATAATTTATGACAAAAACCTGCAATTTTTTATTGTCTCTTAAATGTCATGGAGACACACAAGAAATCTGCCCTAGCAATTTCATTGTGTAAATCATCTAATGCCTGTGATGCCTCTCATATTTCCATTATCATATACAAATTTCACATAAGGAATAAATGTCGGCTAGTAAATTTTTGAATGTCGTAAACATATTCATGAGTTCTACTCTAAATATTTTAGTACACCATAAAGGGAATAGATACACCTCTTATACATAAAATGCAGATTTATGATACAGCAAAAAAACAAAAAGCAAAAACCCAACCCCCCACAGTTTTATAATCCTGCTAATAGTATTTTAAATCCAAGCTGGGCTATGATACATAATAAATTTTTAGTTGTGCCATTAGATCATGCCAGCTGCAACACAGTGTTAAGACTCAATAAGAGATGAAAGTAATTAGTGCAATTAAAACACGTTAGTTAAAAACTACAATAAATATTTTCAAGTTATGCACTTGACATTTTAAACCTAACCAGTACAAATACACTATTTAGATTTGTGTTTATATTGTCTATTTTATATGACTTTAGATTTTAGATCTTTTCCCTTTCCTGATATATAAGACTGTCAGCCACCATTATTATATAAAGTTAGTCTTGAACTTCATGGATTAAATTAATTTCTTTCTGGAGACCCACCATTCACATACCCTGAGCTTGAGTTAAGGGCAATGTGCAAATGAAGATAAGCAAATGAGTGCATACATCATTTCTGAATAGGATTCATAGGATAGTCTTTAACAATTATGTGAGATGATTAACAGGCTACCAAGCATCCTGGACAGAATGTGCTACTTGAATATAGTCACTGGTACCCTGCCAAAACTGCATGCACTAAAGAAAGTCCCATTAGCACTGAGAAATTAAATAAAAACTGAACTTGTCCAGATGGTTAAAAAGATCATATTGAATAAATTCAGAGACCAGCTGACTGGTCTAACTGTATGGCCACTGTTATAAAACTAAATTGTCTTGAAGATTAAAATAAAATCATCAAACATGGTCTCAGTTAAAAGGTCACAACATGCTTCAGAATGCAGATTATCTTAGGCATTTTGTATGAATCAAGAGTTCCAGAAATTCCAGCTCTGAAGAAAGAACCTGAAGTGCATCTTCTGCTGAGGAACTAGTAAGGGTCTGTTTTTTAAATTTTGTTTTATTTTATTTTATTTTATTTTATTTTATTTTATTTTATTTTATTTTATTTTATTTTATTGTTTAACTTCATTTAATTTCATGTCATCTGATCTCACTTAAATTTTATTTATTTTATTTTTATGTTGGTCACCCGAAGGGGATTAATATTTTAACTGTTTGTATCTACTGACAATGATCAAAAAAGCACATATTGCTATTAAATTTATATCATCATCAGTCTGCCCCTGTGATGTGAGTACTTCTGATTTATTTGGACAGTGACATGATCTCTGCTAAGTCCAACAACCTGCTTGGAGCTTGGTAAGGTACAGTAAGATTTACTGACATAAAATTTCTGAACTTGTCCAGAAGGCAATTGGAAGATACACTGAAATTTCACTGTCTGGGCAATTTGTCTAACAAAAGAGTCAGAAATGGTCAAAGAGTTTATTCTAATTGTCTTAACTTTTGCCTTGCATCCAGCCGGCATTTGTAGTTCCTTGTGAAGCAGAAAGCTGCTGTAGGAATGACAGGAGGTGACTCTGAAAGACATTGAGAGACCTACTAAATACCTCAGAGTCAGAGAAAGATTGGGTATGAAATCTGGACATATTTGTTCTAACACCTATAAATCTCAGAAAATCTCACTGTTATAAAATGGTGAAGAGAACTTCTTTTTATTTACAGTACACTCTGGATTTATCATAAGATGGACAACAGTTACAAGATTCAGTATCAGGAGCTCTCCTTGTTATTTAAGAAAAGAAAAACATTTACCTTCAGTAACCTGGTTTCCTATTTGTAGCATCTAAGTTTTTGGCCAGTACCCATCCTAATATCATTGCTGTCTCCTCAAGTAGGTAAAGACAAAATGCCATGAATTCCCTGTGGCTTGTATGCAAAGGAGAGACATTGCAATTTAACAGCATCTAGAGTAGCTCTTGTGCATATCAGACAAATGAAGAAATCACCTGATTTTCTATATTTTGAATGAAAACTAGCTAGACACAGGACAACAGCAATTCCCTACAACAGTGAAAATCAGAGTGATGATAGTAAAATCTTCAGTTGGAGTCAAATCTTTATTTGATATTTGATAACTCATGCAGCACAATGCAAATATCAACATTTTAAATTTTGGTTATCATATCTACACAAGTCAACAAAAGACAGAGGAACAGGAAAACTAATATTTTTGTTTGCAAAGTTAAAAGTTGTCATAAATGTCATTAAGAAGGAAACTTATTTCAGTAATATATAGAAATATGTGGAAGTACTTAAGGTTTTGTTACTTTCTTTCTGATCTAATATCTTCAAGCATATTTTCTTCTGTAAAATATAAATTACCCATCAGAAATTCATCATATAAATCATTTCACTTGTGCTATAATAATGTTATCTTTAAAAATAAGGCCATAATTTTTTATGATGCCATAAATATCTCTTTGATAAAAGGATTACCCAATAATTTTGCTTCTACCATGTAAATGACTATGGGTGCCATTGTACAACTTCAATATTAAACCATCATATTGTAAAGTGGGTTTAAAAGTACTTATTCTCTAGTGTTGTGATAATTCATGTGAATTTAACTAAAATAACTCAAACGTGAAATTGCTGTCACTGTATACTTAGGATGAAGAGAGTTATGGTGTTGAATATTTAGGTATAGAGCTTATATTTCTGCACTTGGGCTGGTATAAGAACCCCTGGAAATATTAGCAGTTCCAGCCATGGAGGTTTATTTTTGTATCATTACCACTTTGAGCATAAGGAACAGAGTTCTGTAAATAAATATTCAAGCCTGAACCTTTACAAATGTCTTCTGCTCCCTAAAAGGGAACTATTTTCCATGTCAGAAACTGTTTAAGCATTACCTCACTGAAGAAAGACTGCATTAGTGGATGAAAGAATGCCATATATTCTGACCTTTCAACCAAGCTAAATTCATAGGATCAAATTTTAAGGTTATGATGTAGCAGAAAGTTAGTTTTTTATTGAAAGTCAAGAACATGCATTTTATGGACATATATGTCATCATACAGTTGGATGCTCCTGGTTTCTTTTCCTTTATTTTTTTTTCACTTTTTTTTTTCCTTGATGCAACAACTTGAGAGAAAAGGAGCGATCAGCACCGGTGGAGCAGAGCGAGGTACCAGCAGGGAACAGGTTGTTAGAGATGTATGGCAGAGAGAAAATTGGTCGTTAGCATCTGTGGCAGAGAGGTCAGTGGGATTGAAATCACCACCACCAGTGCTCTTTTAGAACAAGACCATTAACATCCATGTCTTACACGGGTTTATATCTAGGTATCAGCTACTCCATCCACTCTACTAAATGCCCTCATGGAAAGTATGTAGTTGAGATCATACAGCCTCTAAGCACCTGCATGGATCTAACACAGACAGTCAATAAAGGATGCCTGCTGGCAGGAGAATACTTTTCAAAAATAACCACTGAACTGCCAGTCCTGATCCTTATGGAGTCTACAAAGTACCTTTGCAAGGAGAACTTGGGAACTAGAAATCGTAACTCTAAAAGGTATTAAAATGTGTGGAACAATTTTACGGTATACTATTTTTCTCCCAACTCAAAGTCAGTTTGAGGCTTCTCATGAGTACAGACAAAATTTAAAGATGTCATCCAAACATGAGGAGTCAGGTTCTGCTCTGGCTGTGGGAAGTGGCAACCCCAGGACAGAGATTTAATATGTGATCTAAACAGCATGTGTGAAGAAAGTCAAATATATCCTAGGTTGTGTTAGCAAGTATAGCCACAAGGTCAAGAGAACCTCTGTCTGGCACTTGTGAGACTGCATCTGAAGTACTGTGTCTGTTTTTGGACTCTACAGTACAACAAAGAAATAGACATACTGCAGTGAGTCTTGTGGGGATCCATCAAGAAAAGGGGATGGAGCACAGAAGACATACAAGAAGAAGCCGGGAGACCTGAGTTTGTCCAGCTGGAAGCAAGGAAGGCTGAGAAGTAATCTTGGTGTTGTCTTCAGCTACCTAACTGGACTCTTCTCAAAGTGAAAAGGTGAGAGACAGTGGACACAAGTTAGAGTATGGCAAATTATGGCTTATGAATAAGGGAGAATATTTTCACCATGAGAGGGGCCAAACACTAGAAGAGGGTGCCCAGGGGTTGTGGACCTCCATCCTCAACAGATATTCAAAGCAAGACTGGGCAAAGCTCTGAGAAACCTCACCTAGACCAGCTTTATGCAAGAGGCCAGACTAGATGACCTCCAGTGGTCCTTTTTGAATTAAATTATTCCATGTTTCTATGATCCCTAGGAACTCAGGATAGTGTTCCTAGACAGGAAGGGGAAGCACTAAGGTGTCCCTTCATAATAGCAGTAGCAGCCATCTTACATCATTTTGCCTACTCTAGCATAGTCAAAATAGAGCAGCTAGGCTTTAAATATATATATATTTTCTGTTTCACACTCTGCTACTCCAGCTAATACCATTGCTATTATACATCTGTGCAGAACCAGCTTTGTCTCTATATCTGATGGTGCTGATCCGTTAATATAAGAGGCCACCGACTATGAGAACTCCAAGTGCTGCTCAACTTCTTACTCTGCATAACAGCTTCCTTATCTGAAGGGATTAGGAACCTGACACCTCTACCCAGGAAACATCTTTCTCTGCTTCAAATATCTTGGCTATTATCTCTGTCCCAAATTGTCTAGTAGTGTTAGTTATATGGTTAAACCAAAACCAAAGAACTCCTCTTTTAACTGAGCTTTCAGTTTGCTACTATGCCAAATGCCATGAAAAGACAGTATTCCTGAAATATTTTGTTCATTTCCAATTACATAAGCTGCTCAAAGAAAAATACTGTCTTCCTATTAACCTTGCAGCTCTTGTCTTAGAACTTCACGATTTTAATAATTTTTCTGCTATTTAAAATAATTCAATAAGAGAATTATTAAAGGCTCTGTTTTGCAAAAATATACAGTATGTGTAGGTACATATATACCAATTTTTAAAATGTTTTCAAAGCTTCAGATGAAAAGTTTTACATATATTTAAACTATTTCAGATATCACTGAGTTAATATTTGTAAATCTAATGTTGTCCAAGTGAGAGGTGATCTACTTAAAAAACAGTTTGCAACTTATACATCCTTTTATTACTGTTCTTTTAAAAATCTTATCTAAAATTACAAGGCATAATGAGCATTAGGCTATTCTAATGACCAATCCACCCAAGCTATTGTTTTATTCAAATCTAAAATGAAATAAAAGAGAAACTTTGAGCTCAGCATAAGATATTCCACAGAAAATGGATGAAAGAAAGAGACAAAGTATTGCCAGAGACATAGCAGTTGCAATAGTATGTTGCTTTCTAAAATAACAAGTAGGTAACACAGACGAAATAGTTCCTGGTTATTCACAAGTTTCTCAGCAAGTAGTTGTTTCTCAGTTTTTTGATACCAAATCAGGGTTTCACCATAATGTGTCTGGTGGTGATGTTACTACTAGTCATGTTTGGTTATTTTTGTATTAGCTTTTGAACATTTAGGCTACTGAGTTTTGTGTGAAGTACAGCCTACACAGTGAACAGTCTGGGAGAGCTGCCAACGATAAATTGCAATAATCCAACCTTGTTGTTATAAAGGCATGAATCAAAAGCTCAGCATCTTGCTGACACAGCAATTGTCTTAACCTTGTTTTACTCCTGAGATGGTAATATGAAGTCTTATCAATATTGTTGATATGGCTCTCTGAGGAAAGCTGAGGGTCAAAAATGACTGGGATTCATCATGAAGAGCATTTCTTTGCAGGATGTCCAGCAGAAGAACCATGAATTCATATTAAATTGTCACTGCAATGAGAAAAATATAGCTGCTTGCCTGTGGAAGCACAGCAGTATGCAAGCAGCAGCCAAAATTACATAAAACCCAGTGAAATGAAATAAAAGCCATTATTTACATTTTCACTGATGATTATCTGATTTTAAGGTTGCTCTGTAGGTTTTTGAAGACCAAATATGGTTCTCAACTATTCTGCACATTCTCTGGAATTGAAAGTTTCCAAGAAGCCCGTGTCTGGGTTTTTAGAATTAACTCACCCTAACAGTCAGGGGACAAGATTATATTTGTTTCTTAAAAAACAGTCTGTGACAAAATGAAATCAGATGAGCCCAGACAATTTGCAGTAACAGACTAATATCCAGATGAAGATTAAATACTTCTTTACTTATATGTTATTTTCATTAGCATAGGAATTTTTCTGTATTTATATTTTGCGAGACATAGCTACTGTGACCCAGTAAATAATATTTTTTTTTCAGTATTATTAAAAGATCACAGCCTTTGTATTAAGTCACCATTGTAGGCCTGGTGTGGACTTGTCTTAGCTGGAACTGATTTTATGTTGTTTTCTCTGTGATAATAATTGTTTAGAGGTGAGGTGACTATTGACTGCCTTCTTTTGTTTTAGTTCTCTGTGTATGGTAAAGGTCTGAAAAAAAACCTGTATAGTCATTGAGAAACAAATATTAGACCTTTAGAGCTGGGGAACACTATTGTATAACTTCAATAAAATACTGGAACAGTATTGCAGATTTAGCTTGGAAGCAGTGAATAAAGAATAAGATGATCGTGTTACAAAACCTTTTTGAGTATCCTCAAGTCCACCTAAAGTTTTGAGTGCTGTAATTAAAAATAACTTTTCATACTAATTAGCATCATGGATTTATTGATGAGAAACTAAACATGCTGATGATTTTTAATACTAACCCTTCCCTCCTGCAATAAAAGTTTTCGAGAAAGACTGAAGGTGTGAGCCTTAGGATGGAGAGGGATACTGGGACGGTGAGCACAGCACTACAGAAAATAATAGGAAGCCTAAGTATAGCATTTTAAATTGTATTACCAATGACCCTCTTCTGTTATTAAATGATTTGAACCATGAATGTAAGTACTGTTGTTATTGGACTAATAATTGCTTGTTGTATTTTGATTAGACTAATAAGATTTTCATTAGGCTAATGAAAATTTCCTAAATCATGATATAAGATCTTGTACTAATATTTTGCAAGTAATATATTCCAATGTTATAGTCCCGATTAAACAGAAATATTCTGACAGTTCTTTGTGTGATGTTTCTGGACTTCCTTATTTATGGTAAATTTTGGGCTCACCTAGACAGCTCTTACTGTGTACCTTGTGATCAATGATTCAATACACAGAGAAATGGAAAAAATATCTGGAGAGGCAAATAACTCAGAAGCAGGAGAACCTAGCTCCAACTTTCCCAGTCAAGAGAATGGAAAACCCTGGCAAATCCTTACAAGTTCTGAGACGGGCAGTGGGTTGGAGATACTTACATGACATGAGATGCATAAACGCACACTTTTTCAGAAGGATACATTTCATTGCAGCTGCTTTCAAATCAAAATCTCACTGGCAATAATATTTGCCAACTTCCAAGGTACACAAAGCCTTGAAGAGGAAACCTTGCTGAATAATCAGAAGTTTATTTTTAAAAGGAGTAAGTTTTCCCTTTGGAGCCAGAAGAAGTGGGTCTGTGCTAAAACCTATCCAATCGCCAGTGACTCACAATGTGAGATAGTATATGGACACACTATTTTTTAAAAATAACCTTATGGCTATGCATTTGCTGTTTGCTTTTTTACATCCCTATAGCATTGTGTAGGAATTTGAAAGCTAGAGAGGCTATCATTTTTCCTTAGTTTTCTCTTAATCTGCATGACAGCAGGAGAAATTGGAACTTAGCTCAGTTTTTTTCAGTCACTTCATTAAAACTTCCAGATTTGTTGATTCACTGACACATGGCTGCCTTACATATTATGGAATGGGCTGGAGACAAATGTTTACATTTACAGAATCACAGCCCCCTCCAGTGATGCCAATTCTCTTGTGGATTTTTTTTTTTTTCCCAAAAGCCTGGAAGCTCTCAGCAATGGCCATTATGTGATAGATCAGTTCCTCTAGAAAGTTGTGGTGATTTCACACTGCTGGCTAGTTAAGCTTCACCACACCACTCCCCCTTCTCAAAGGAACAGGGGAAGAAAATATGATGAAAAAGGGCTCAAGGTTTGAGATAAGGACAGGGAGGTCACTCACCAATTATCATCACAGGCAAAACAGCCTCAGCATAGTGAGATTAATGTAATTTATTGCCTACCACTAACAGCCTAGAGAAGTGAGAAACTAAACCAAACTAAAAACACCTTTCCCTCATCGACCCTCTTCTACCTCCTCCCCCTGAGTGGCACAGGGGAACAGGGTTTGTGGTCAGTATGTAACGCTTCGTCATCTGCTGCTCCTTCGTGGTCACTCTCTGCCCTCCCATGGAATGCTCCCAAACTGATCCTACGTGGGTTTCCCACAGGCAGCAGCTCTTCAAGAACTGCTCCAGTATGGGTCTGTATCTTCCTTCAGGAGCAAACTGCTCCAGCACAGGTCCGCCACGGGCGGCAGCTCCCCCCAGACCCCCTGCTCCTGCGTGGGCTCCTCTCCACGGGCTGCAGCTCCGGCCCGGGGCCTGCTCCTGCGGGGGCTCTCCATGGGCCGCAGCCTCCTCCAGGCCACATCCACCTGCTCCACCGGGGGCTCCTCCACGGGCTGCAGCGTGGAGATCTGCTCCGTGTGGGACCCATGGGCTGCAGGGGGACAGCCTGCTCCACCAGGGGCCGCTCCACAGGCCGCAGGGGAACTGCTGCTGTGTGCCTGGAGCACCTCCTGCCCTCCTGCTGCACTGACCTTGGGGGCTGCAGGGCTGCTTCTCTCATGTTTTCTCACTCCTCTCTCCCAGCTGCTATTGTGCAGCCTTTTTTTTTTTTTTTTTTTTTTTTTTAATCCATTCTCCCAGAGGCCCATCCAGTGTCACTCACTGGCTTGGCTCTGGCCAGCGCTGGGTCCCTTTTGGAGCCATCTGGAGCTGGCTCTGATCTGACATGGGGCAGCTGTTGGGCTCTTTGCACTGAGGCCACCCATGCAGCCCCCTGCTACCAAAACCTTGCCACGTAAGCCAAATACAGAGGTGAGACACTCATTACATCTCTAGGAGGTGACTGAACATTTCTATTTAGGGAAATGACAGTTTTTAGAGCAGCTGTTTTTCTTGCTTTTCATTTTCTGTAGAAACACTAACATTGCAGGTCTGGCAGATGTTCCTTTCCTGAACAGTTCCTAGCATGCTCTGACTAGTTTTGCCAGGAGGAGAGGCAATGGGCACAACCTGGAACACAAAAGGTTCCATCTTAACATCGAGAAGCACTTCCATTACTGTGCAGGTGCACTGGAATAGGTTGCCCAGAGAGGCTGTGGAGTCTTCTTCCTTGAAGGTCTTCAAAAGCCACATGGACATGGTCTTTGGTAACCTGCTCTGGGTGTCCCTGGTTGAGCAAGGGGTTGGACCAGATGACCTGCAGAGGTCCCTTCCAATGTCAACCATTTTGTGATTCTGTGATCTGAAGAGACATCCTCCAGGCAAGCCAGCTTCAGTCAGGTTCTGTAGCAGACAAGGGAAGGGGAAAATAATGAGGAAAAAACGATGCTGGTAAGAGACCTGACCCTGTCACTGACTTTAGCACAGACACAATGATTTCAGCTTACACTGTAAAGACATTCAACTATGATCAGACAACAGATTTGTTAATTGTAAACACACCATTAGAGAATGACACAACTTCTTTCTTGAAACAGGTTCAAAAGATAATATTTGAGCACATCATTTTAATGAAAGAGTTGTATGGCAGCAGCATGTTTTCCACATCCAATAGCCATACTCTCATGAGTCCCTGAAATCTGGTCTGAGGTTCTTAATATGAAGTGCTATCAGTTGACTTCATATACAGAGGAAAAATTTGTGCTCTGCCATGGTACAGGAATCAGAACTGTGCAAAAAGGCATTTGTTATATTCTGCAACAACTGTCTAAAATTATTTTCTTTTCCAAGGGATGCTCAGTGTGAACACTCCTGAGGTCTCTTCCTGAGGTCTTCTCAGGATAGGAAAATGAGAATTTGGTGAATTTGACTGCCTCAAAATTGCTGGTGTCATGACTAGTACTATCTGTTTCTGGGCCATGTTGTGAGAAAGTCATCAGATCAAGGGAGGCGATCCCCCCCCTCTACTCAGCCCTGGTGAGGCCTCACCTGGATGGTGTATTGTGTGCGGTTCTGGGCTCCCCAGTACAATAGGGACATAGAACTACTGGAGCAAGTTCAGACAGAGGAGGGCTGATTAGAGGACTGGAGCACCTGTCATATGAGGACAGACTGAGAGATCTGGGCCTGTTTAGCCTGGAAAAGAGAAGACTGAGGGGAGACCTCATCAGTGCATATAAACATCTGTCAAGAGGTTGGAGCCGGTCTCTTTTCAGTTGTGCCCAGCAACAGGACGAGAGGCAGCGGGCACAAACTGAAGCACAGGAAGTTCCAGCTGAATATGAGAGGGCACTTCTTTACTGTGCGGGTGACAGAGCGCTGGAAGAGGCTGCCCAGAGATGTTGTGGAGTCTCCTTCTCTGGAGATATTTAAAATCCGCTTGGATGTCATCCTGAGCAATGTGCTCCAGGTGATCCTGCTTGGCAGGGGGGTTGGACTAGGTGATCTTCAGAGGTCCCTTCCAACCTCAGCTATTCTCTGTGATTCTGTGATATAGAAATGTGAATAGAAATGGACCTGAGAATTTTATTAAATTGTAAACTTGCTCTATTTGTCGATTCTTTGTTGTTTCCTGAACAAAGCTTAAAGTAGAAATGTGCACCTACATAAACCAGTCAAAAGTGAAGAACAAAATGGGTCCTTCAAATATTTTCAGCTTTTTGGAAAAAAACCACAAATGTATACAATTGGTAAGGAAAAAAAAAATCCATGGACCAGAAGGACCAAAGAACTATCTATTTATTTTTGAAAAACTTCTACCCCAGGAACTATTGGACAGGTACACAAGGAAAAAAGATGGATAATTTCTTGTCTCTGAAAAGACAATTTGTTGAACTAAGGTCAACGTTTGGATAACATTGATAATTCTGCCTTGCAGCTCCTTACTTTGAATCCAGCCTACAGACACAGGCTTCAGCTCAGAACAAAGCTATTTTATAATTTTCTCAATAAGCATAAATATTGGTTCAATAAAATGTATGACTATTTCCATCAGTCCTTTCTGGGCAAATAAAACATATGTATTGACCGTTTCAATGGTTACGTGGGATTGTTTTACATTGTATCTTTTCACTAATAGCTTATAAAATGACAATGCAGAGCAACCTGTGTTCTAAATATAGATTTTTTTTCACCACTATTATTAAGATATGTTTGCAATTTATAACTGATTTTGGATGAAAGGGGATAAAATCTATGATCTGTTAGATTCTGTGATGCCAGTAAAGAGACTGCCAATTCCCACTCCCTGAATGTGTTGTAGCAGCACAATATCCCCAGATGCTGGCTGGAAAGCTAAACCACAATTACTTACCAAGGAGAGAAACTACTGAGACACAGTGCAACATTGTTTGATTTTTGTGGTGAATTTAACTAAAGACCACAATAGAAGTAGAGCCCTGATGCTAATAAAGCTATCCAAGGACTGAATATAATTCTTCCTCTGCCTCCTTCTGGCAAAAGCTTTTCATATTTATTTTGACTTTTATAACATTCCTTATTAAACAATATCCCTTCTAAAATAGTATTCCCACAATCAGTTATCTCTTTCCAGTAAATCCAGGCTTCCCTAAAGGTATTAGCAACTTTAAGGAGTGTAAGCAAGAAGCCTGCTCTGCACACTCATGGACTGTATAACATCCTTGCATTTATAGGGAACAGAAGCCCTGGTGGTGGGTATTGAGCTAATTAGGTCCCTAGGGTCTCCTGATATTCACTGAATAATGTTTCAGTGGCTAGGGTCTCTTTCTCATCTGGAAAATACAGAACAAGGCAAGCTCTGAAAATCATTGCTGGATTTTCTTTAAATTTCCTGATGGGTTTAATAAGTCTGTGTTACTGTGCTAAACTTTTAATTAAGCTGATATATATTTTTCAAATGTTTGTACAGTATTTTTCTTTCCATGAAAATATCCTGCAGTGACTCTCTATTTGAAAAAGATATTCACAGCATGCTCACAGCATTGCAGTAGGATCAGATGGGATAATGAAGGGAATATGTACTCTTCAAAAGATCTGGTAATGTTGTGGATTTTGACAGAAAAAGGCAAAGCAGTGTTACATATATTTTACTGATTAGCACATAATCCACATGAATAGCTAGTTCAAGAGTCTTCAGAGTGCTTATATACATTTGGTAAACATGACTTGATGCTTAAGACTTTTGTTGCTCCTGCTTTTGATCAAGTGCCTCAGGCTCAGATAGCAATTTGTGTCCTTTCCTCTCCAATCTAATTTAACGAAGGAAAGATTCCTATTTTCCTTTTATTTTTAAATTGAAATGTAAATCTTTACTTTTCAGGTGGCACTGGGTTTAGGCAGTTGGGAGGTTTTGGCATCTCAGCAAACATAAGACATGTTCTTAGCCCATTGAAAACCCTCTTTGCACCTTCTCACTTGCCCCTCACCAGGAGCTTATTGGTTCTTGTCCTGCCTGACTGCTCCCTTCAAGCACAGGGAGAAAAGGAGGCTGAAACCATTTTCAGTATGTCAGACATACCTTTCTCCTCACTTGTTTATAACCTTCCTTTCAATGCAGGAAGAAGCCTCATTGCTACCAATTGGTTTGAGATGGCTGCAGGGAGAACCAGGGTGGACAGCTGGTTTCCCTCACCCATTGTGTGCTGTCCTGCAAACAACCTCTGCTTGAGTAAGGCAGCTTTACCTTCTATCAGCCTGCCTTTCAGATGTTGTAAAGGCATATAGTCTCCCTTAAAATTAATTAAATGTAGGTTGACTTACACAATGAAGAATTTGTCTGCTTGCTGAATTTTCAGTGGGACCCTTATGTTTGTGTTGCTCTAATGACCTAACAAGTAGCCACTCTTTGCACAGCAATTTGGAGCGATGAGCTTCTGCTGAAAGGCAGCTCCGGCTGTCAGGCTCCGGCAGTGACAGACTACCAGCAGTGAAGCCAGCCTTCCCTGCTGCCCCATCTCCCCTCACCCCAGCAGAGCCCTGGGGTGGTGCCAGCTTGCGAGGGGAGTGGAGAGCAGGAGGTAGGCAGGAAGAAGAGTCGACCCTTCACAGAGGAACGGATAACACTGGTAATCAAAAGCACTGAGAGGTCATATGGGTACGTGCCCCTTCTCCCTCTCCTCCAGATTACAATAAACTAGATATTTATAGTCTTTCCCAGAATCACAGGGTTTCTCTTCACAGGAGCTAGAGCATGGAGCCAATAGCTAGAAGATATGTTTTAAACTATGTAAAATAGAGCCGTTACCTTTCTTCACTCTTAATAGTTTCTTGTAACAAGCGTGTACTCAGTGCTGAAGATGGATTACAATATGTCTCTGAAGGTAGAAATTCATTTGATGGCAGTCTGACTGGATTTTGGCAGTTAGAGCACTCAGTGCACCATTGCCAATTCTCTGTGTTGCTTCACAGTAAGTGACACTTCCTTCAGCTCATCTCCTGTTAAAATTCACAGAAGCTTCCAAAGAAAGCTTTCCAAAGAGCAGTGCTCTGCTTTGCATTGCAGACTTCATGAGAAACTCCCCTGCATAGATCATTGGAACAGCTGAAACCTACATGGCAGAACATTTAAGCATGCAGTTATAGACACGTTTAAGTGTATTTCCAAATGCTTTGAAGTCTCTGGCTCGTTGCTTGATCCTAAGGGCTGACGAAGGAAATGGGACATTTCCAAGCTTGGGTTTTGGCTGGAAGCTGGTGAAATTTTTCTTTCCATATAGATGTAGCAAAGCTTCTACACAGCGTAGAGGACTCAAACGTCGGAGGGTAGGATTTGGCCTGTACACACAGATATGCAATTCTCTGTCATAAGAACCAAAAGAAAATCCAGTTATAGAGCTGTTGTTTTGGCGAGGTAAACGAGTCACACAGATCTAAGGAAAAATGGTGCATACCTGTAAGTATATTTGTTTGTGTTCTGTTAAGAAAGAAGTATTATACCAACAATAAAGGTGATAAGACTAAACTTTGATCCTTGCAGATTTCCTTCTCTGTAGCTGGACTGAGATGTTAGAAAATGCTGGGGACCCTACAGAAATGAGTGTGATTGTTTATTTTTACTTATTGCTAATAAAAGTAGCTTTTGCTTTCAAATCTATTGCGTGGTAGAGATTCTGATAGCTTTTTGTATTCCTTTAAGTATCTCAGACAACAATCCAATCCTATTCCAATCTACCATCTACTGTTAATAAAGAATATGCAAAAGGTCATTTCTATGATTCTTTTCATTTTCTTTCTCATTTCCATTTTCAAAGAGTTTAATGACACTCAGCAGAAAGAAAGGGATTAGGATTCAAAGGAGTTTGAAATTGCTTCCTATTTTTTATTTGCATGTGTTTTTTTCCCCTACTTTTTATGATGATGTAATATTCTTTTCATTATGCACTAGCTTCTAATGGGGTTTCTGTGTGCTTAAAGTTAAGGATGTAAAATATTTTGCATACATGGGAAGTTATTGTAGGGCCCTATCATGTTTGTAGACATTATTGAATTGCTTATTGTCAGTGATTGATTTAAAGTCTTTTCCCCTGTACACACCTGATTCACAGACGTACAGAAAAAAGAACAATCTCCTGTATCTGCAAATGAATAAAAATCAACAAATTCCAAATGGTAAGTTTCAGATATTAGGAAAAGAAAGCACTGGCTATTACTCAGTGCCCACTTTTCTTTGTGGTTCTGTGTCTGGCTGAGAGCAAAGCTGGTAAGTAAACCTAATGTCAGTTCTAACTCAGCCCTGGAATTGGTATGAGTTTTGGATGTTTTCAGTACCACAAGGTAGCAGCTAAATAAGTTGTTATGTAACTGAGAATGAAACCTTATCCTTTCACATTGGAAAAGCAAACTAACGAAAAAGTACTTTTGCAATAAAGAACTGTAAACTTTCCTTTTTGAGCACTCTGAACAGTTTAAGTTGGAACAATAGTTTATATGCTAGGCTTTGACACTAAAATATTTAATATTTAATTTCCTGAAACATGTATTCCTGCTCTTGGCTCCTTAGACTGACAGTAAAATGAAGTACAAAGGCCTTGGATATAATATACTGCTCCTGTAGTCTGGAGTGGTCTCTGCAGGCTCCAGGTAAGTTCCAAAACCTGCCAGGAGACCAGCTATACCACAATTAATTTATTGCATATTGCTCCTTTTAATGATCTTTCAACAGTACCGAACCGATTTCATTTCTCCAGCTGCTGTTCTTCCCTATCTTGTCTTCATTGTCCCTCTCAGCTTGAATTAAATAACAGAGATGAGAGATTTATTTTTGATAGCTCATTGTTATAAGCCAGATAGCTCTGTGGCATTGGATAATATAAAAATCTTCATTACACAGATAAATTTGAGTACACTCTTCTCAAAGGAAAGTCATATAGCTGAATTAACTCTTAGCATACTCAACACATAAAACATCACTTTGATTGTGGTACAGCTCAGTAAGCACTGCTGAATTGCAACAGGGTGGGAAAGGTTACCAGCGCTTTCAAAAAAGGTAGCAGATTATAAGCTCACTTCCTATAGTCACCCTGATACACAGTAATAAAAATAGGCAATCCCAGTTCTGATTTATATTTTAGTGACCACACAGTTGTACAAAGACACTTCAATGTGCAATCACTTGACCACACACTGAAGTCACATTGTGAATGCCTGTGTATTGTGTCCTACAGAGCTTTTGACACAGAGGTGCCAGAAACTCACTGCTAGACCATTAAAGCTGCTGGATCTTTTCTGATGCCATCTTCAAAGAAAGATAAAGTGCTTTTGGGAAGCTGTAGGAAGTAATTGCTTTTTGGCATATTAGATGGATTGAGACAGCCAGGGAGTTGCATTTCTCCAGAGATAATTTTATGATTTAGTTGTGTGTATACATCCAAATTCTAATTAATATTCTAATTCCGTATAATCAATAAGGAAAGCACCCTGTGTATATTCTGCTCATTACACTGAATTACTAATAGCTTTGGGCTAACTTGTACCCAGCAGAGCAGAGATATACATACAGATGGAAAAGCTCAAGGAAGCATGCTATGCCTGCAAGAGTCAGGAACAGTCATAACTAAGAGTCGTGCTTTGCCTCAGTGACATGGATTGCTGTGATGAGTGTCATTGCTCTGATGCCAAAAGATGGGAAATGTCTTGTTTCTTTTCATATTGAGCAAAGGAGGTGGAAATATGCACTGTATTCTCAAAGCTAAAGCAGTAGTCCCAATCCCCCTTTTTATTCTACAGGAGGTGTGGTGTCTTTAGTACTTTGCCCCTGACGCTCCTGGTGGACCAGCATGGTTGTATCATATTTCCTATCCTGAAAGTTACTTCAAAACTCCCATATAATCCTTTACTCCTTCCTTCCTTCCTTCCTTCCTTCCTTCCTTCCTTCCTTCCTTCCTTCCTTCCTTCCTTCCTTCCTTCCTTCCTTCCTTCCTTCCACCTATCTGTCTGCCTTCTTTTGAGTAAAAACTTTCTGAGCATTGGTTTCTTTTAATTATTTACACAAATTAAAATTATTTACATTATCACTGTGCCCAGCAGCTCATGCAAGATGTTAGGTAAGCAAAGGATATAAGGTTGTTAGAACAGACATTTTTCCAAATAGCTTGCAATTTAAATGCATCACAAAATTAATCTGATGCATACAGAGAGATGTGGGATGAAATGAAGAGCTGATCCCAGCCAAGCTGTTATCCGTTTTTACTTCTGAATAGTACGGTGAGGGGAATTTTAAGGAGAATTTGTGAAAAACAATGAAACATCTTTGTGGCTGGCTCCTTGTACATATGAACATAAACATGTAAAATCCCAGTAGTATCTCTTCCAAAATGTAATGAAACTGTCAGATGGGGCGGACAATGCTGTCATATCAAACAAGAATGAATATGGTGAGCATATAGCAAAAAGGGTTTTGACAGTGAAGACTATCAGCTTGTATATGACAGGAAGAAGGGCAGCGAACAGCAGACGCAAAGGGAGAGATGACTTTGTTAATGATCTTTGGAGCAGCAATGCTCCACACATTGCTAAGAGAATATGGGCTGTGTGACAAGGTGGGTGGCTACTCAGAAAAGGCTGATCTTAGAGATGAAAGAATGTGTAAGGCTTAAAAGCTAGAACTGTCAGTGAAGGCTGAGTCAAAGCCTATAGACCTGAATGACAGGCAAAAGGACAGCTCTGTGTAACAAATACGAAAAATGAAGATAGCAAAACTGAAGGAGGAGAAAATGAACTCATCTGATCTCAGAATTTCTGCCAGGTATATTTCCCAATATAGGATCAGTAATGGAGCTACTAATGTCAAAGATAAGCCACATCTAAAACTACCAAAAGAAGCATTATAATAGGAGAGACAAGAAAAAGAATCAAGGGGGCAACACAAACATAAAAGCAATCAACAACTGTATCAGTGGAGGAGAGGAAAGCAGAAGATGAGAAATCAATGATGTTGGAAGACATGAGATCAGAAAACATAGTGTTCTGAGGCATGAAGGCTGGGGCTGATGATGCAGTAAGAAAACTGAAATCATAAACAGAAGAAATTGGTGCTTGTGGAAGATAAGTAAGCAACTCTTGATGGTGAATAGGAGAGCTCCGAGCTAAATGTTGTCAAGGGAAGACCATCCTATGTCACCTACCTGAACTTCTGTAAGACTTTTGACATAGTCCCACACGACATTCTGGTCTCCAGTTTGGAGAGAGTTGGATTTGATGGGCGGACCATTCAGTGGATAAGGAATTAGCTTGAAGGCCACACCCAGAGAGTGGTGGTCAATGGCTCCTAGTCCAGATGGAGGCCAGTGACAAGTGGTGTCCATCAGGGGTCTGTCCTGGGACTGATACAGTTTAATATCTCTATCAATGACATAGTGGGACTGAGTGCACGCTCAGCAAGTTTTCAGATGACACCAAGCTGAGTGGTGCAGTCGATACAACAGAAGAAAAGGATACCATCCAAAGGGACCTGGACAAGCTTGAGAAGTGGGCCCATGTGAACCTAATGAGGTTCAACAAGGCCAAGGTGCTGCACCTGGGTCAGGGCAATCCCAGACATGAGTACATACTGGGTGAAGAACTCATTGAGCAGCCCTGAAGAGAAGGACTGGGGGGTTCTGGTAGAAGAAAAGCTTGACACGAGTCAGCAGTGCACACTTGCAGCCCAGATGGCCAACTGCATCCTGGGCTGCATCAAAAGAGGTTTGACCAGCAGGTTGAGGGAGGCGATTGTGCCCCTCTATTCTGCCCTCATGAGGCCTCACTTGGAGTGCTGCATCCAGGTCTGGGGTCCCCAGCACAAGAAGGATGTGGATCTGTTAGAATGGTCCAGAGGAGAGCTACAGAGATAAACAGAGGGCTGGAGAGCACCTCTAATACGGAAAAAGGCTGAGAGAGCTGGGGATGTTCAACCTGAAGAAGAGAAGGCTCCAGGGTGACCTCACTGCAGCTTTTCAATACTTAGCTTACAAGGGGGCTTATAAAAAAAAAGATGGAGATGGACTTTTTGCTCAGGCAGAAAATGACAGGACAAGGGGGAACAGTTTTAAACTAAAAGGGGAGATTTAGATTTAGATTAGATGTTAGGAGGAAATTCTTCACTCAGAGGGTGGTGAGGTACTGGAATAGGCTGCCCAGAGAGGTTGTGAATGCCCCATCCCTGGAGGTGTTCAAGACCAGATTGGATGGGGCCCTGGCCAACCTGATCTAGTGGGTGGCATACCTGCTCATGGCAGAGGGGTTGGAACTAGATCATTATTTAAGTCCCTTCCAACCTGAGCCATTCTATGATTCTGTGATTCAATGATTGTATGAGTGATAGAATCAGAGTGAAAGAAATGGAATTACAGGCTGAAATTTTTTATTGACTAAATTCAACAAGGGTAGTGCTGAAGGAGGTTACATAGAGAACCAAGGCTCTGATTGCTACTCCAACAATGATTTTAAATTGCTTTCAATCCAAAGCTGGTTTATGCATAAAATACTCCAGGGATCTTGATGAGGAACCTTATCATACCCTCCGTTCCTTTTTCTCCTTCTTTCCTTTTGAAAATTTGAGTTTTAGCAAAATGAGTAAAGAAGATAGTTATTCAGGCCAATCAGTCAAAAGCCCAGAATTCATATCTCTATCTTCTGCCACACCAGAGGTGTTGGTCATTGATCTGACTACAATTCTTTTTAAAGTTTGCCAGGCAATTCAGTGGTCCCACCTAAGCTTGGATCATATTTGAACTTTATGCCTTATTTATACCTACGAGAGTAGGTATTTATGGATCGGTATTTATGTATTTATGTACCTGGTTGCACAAATGAAGTTAAGCAATGCCTAGCCAGGTTTTGGACTAAATAAAAAGTCATCTAAATAACTTAGCTGCCAGCCCTAGAAATTAAGAGAGTATATAGATGACACAGATAGCTAAGTCTGGATGCCATTCAAAGTATTTGACATACATTTCTGCTTATGTGCTTGTGATACTCAGTTGTTCACCAGTGAGGCTATTATACATGTGATCTCAGATTGTTTTGCATGACTCATCTTTTTAAAAAAGTTGTGAAGTGGGATTTTGGAAGTTTCTGATTCATATATTTTAGTAGTTGTAATTATTTAAACAGAGGAAGAAGATCATTGTCATCGAACTGTACAAGCAAAGAAAGTAGTGAAATGTAATTAAACTTTATAGCTTATAATATAAGTAAATCGCTTGTGCAGAGCAGGAATATTTTTCACCTCTATTATTCTAAACATTAAATACTGGCTAGTGCCCAAAAGAAGATAATAAGCAAGATGGGACAGTGACGATGTGATATGTAAAATTCAGGTATTCTTCAAAGGAGGGAACAGTAATCTTGTCTCACATCTCCCATAAATACAAGGAGCCATCTAACAAAGCACTGAACTTCTGTTTTTCTCTCCTTGTGACTACAGTATGGCATCCTTTTGACATTTTGTCTAAATACTTAAATCAAAATGGCTGTCATTATGTATCTGGTACACCCTGCAGCTCAGAGGGAGGTGCATTTTTTTTTTTTCTGATGTGACAAAGCTGTTAAAGAATCTCTTTTTAGTTTAAGTGTATTTAGCCATATGGCATATCAAATTAAGTTTTCAAAATGCCCTTAGTCTTTATTCAACTGAACATGAAACAAGATACTTGATAAACAGACAGATCAGGTATATATAGAAATAGATCAGCTAAAACTATGGTAGGATTTTTTTTTTTTTAATTTTTCAGTTTTCTTCTGAAGACTATCTAGATGAATGGGATTTTTGTCTCACTCTTGGGAAAACTGAAGTAGCTAAAATGCTTTAGTGCTAAATCAATCAGTTCATTTTTAAAAACTGATTTTGTGCTTTCCCTTTGTCACTTCATTTTTATTGTTTCTTACAGTTATCCACATTCTTTCCTGATAGTGACTATCAATTCATCATTTCACACTCATTTAATCATTTCATTTTGTACTACAATCTTCATTACTTCAAATTCTTTAGATTATAGTTAAAAAGGAAAGTACCAATTGTTCAACTTCCCTCCCCTCCCCTCCCCTCCCCTCCCCTCCCCTCCCCTCCCCTCCCCTCCCCTCCCCTTCCCTTCCCTTCCCTTCCCTTCCCTTCCCTTCCCTTCCCTTCCCTTCCCTTCCCTTCCCTTCCCTTCCCTTCCCTTCCCTTCCCTTCCCTTCCCTTCCCTTCCCTTCCCTTCCCTTCCCTTCCCTTCCCTTCCCTTCCCTTCCCTTCCCTTCCCTTCCCTTCCCTTCCCTTCCCTTCCCTTCCCTTCCCTTCCCTTCCCTTCCCTTCCCTTCCCTTCCCTTCCCTTCCCTTCCCTTCCCTTCCCTTCCCTTCCCTTCCCTTCCCTTCCCTTCCCTTCCCTTTCCTTCCCCTGCCTTTCCTCTTGCCTTTCCTGTTTTTTTCTCCTTCAAAAATTTTAAACTCAGAGGCAGAAAAATGAAAACCAGCAGTCCTACTAGTCCTAATTTGTATTTATATTATTAATATACAATATAATATTCCATACTTGTCAGTACTTAATTAAAGTATTGACATTGTTTAAAATTAAACATCAGATATTACTGGTGTCTACAATAATTTCACTTTTCCTTGTAAGGTCTTCTTATTCCTATTACCCTCAAAGCAAACATTGACATTTATATATATTTTTTCCTTTAAAAACACAGCAAATTCATAAGTAGAAATAGAGGTAGTATATACTAGTTATATATATATATATATTGCTTAAGTTTATTTAACTCTCCTCTAATACCCCCAGATCTTAGATCTGCTATTACATTCTTCCACAGGCTACCTAATGCATGGAATGTGATTTTGTACAGAAGCTGTTTCATAGGAATTTCTCCTCCTACAGAGGCATTTTATGGTCTCTTAGGATCACCTCTGTTCCTCCCTCCACCTTCCAGTGCAATGACAAGTATAATTATTTTTAACAACAAAAAAAGTAATAGCTTGTGCCAAATGTAAAATGATTTTTTCCCTACACACACAATGGACTGAAAGACAAGCTAGGACAGCTCATAGACAAGTGAACTGGATTTTGACAACTCCAAACCTTTTGTTTTGTATCGCAAAACATCATCAGAAAGAGCCTCTGGAGAAATAGAAGATGTTCTGCTATTCATTGTACCTGACTATTACATATTTGTATATCTGAAGTGCAGAAAATTTGGACTGATTTATGTCCTGGCTTGGGTTGTCTATCATTTTCACTGAGTGCAATAAAAGAAATTCCCTATGAAGTCTTAAGATCAGCCATTTGAATTAGACTGTCACAAAATAATCCTCCTTCCTAATACCAAAAGGTGTACTGCCAGAACAGCTGACCTAGTTTACTGAAGTAGAAAAATAAATAAATCACCTTTTATTCTGAGATCACAGCTGAACACGAACCTCTTTGTGAAACTGAGCCTGCATATATACATTAACTTCTTCCTGTGTAGAACTCAATTCTCATTCCCAATTACAGCATTTGTTATATGTTAAAGCAATAGTTATGAAGTTATCTATTTGTTTATCTTTCAAGGCAGAAGGCCCTTGTGGGGGAATGCAGATAATTGTTGGCAGAGGAAAGGGAAAAATTTCTAAACAAGGAAAAACAATGCTCCAGGCTTTATCATATCATCCTGTCAAAATCTGTTACGCTACAAGGATCTTCAGATGTGTATGATATTCCTGCCGACAGTCCTGAGTGTTTATACATAGACAGATTACTCCCCAGTGTCCTCTGAAGATGATAGTGGCGACATAGAATGAACTGACTTTTTCAGCATTTGTTTAAACCTCAGTCAATCCTAAATTCCATCCTTTGAGTTCAATGAATCAAAACTGAATGCTAATAATTATTGTATTTGCAATCCCACAGACTTTACAACCCTTGAGACAGAGCAGGAGCATTCAATTAAAGAAAGATGAAACTCAGAGTGCTGACTTGTTAATTGGCCCAAATATCACGCAGTTAATGACGTCTTTTTAAGGTTTATGTAAGCTCGTGGGATGTCTGAGTGATATTGTTGCTGTGGACTCTATTAAGAAGGGGAGAATCTTTAACAATACCAATGAAGGCAAACAGTCTAGACAAAAGGGCTGACACATTCACAGCATGGAAATTAATGTAGCCTTGATTCTCTTTTTCTTGGTATCTTCATATCTTTTTATACAACCTTCTTTCTAAATCTTTGTTAAACCTTCTCATAGTAGGAATGAAGTAAATGTTTATAGACCCTGTCACAGTTCCTTATACCACCAAATCACATACAGAGACTGTATATCAATATCAATAACTGAAGAAGATTCCCCAGCTTTGCTCTTTAAAACACCAGCTTTAAAACAGCTCAACCTCTTGGAGTAATTGTTTGGTTTTGAGGAAGGAGAGGAGATGAAATGGCAGATTTATCAAGGGAGATACAGAAAGAGCTGCTTTTAATGAACAGCAGAGCACATCTTGTCAAAAGGAAGCTTAAACAAGGGACAAAGCTTGAAAAAGTTGGCTTATTTTGTGCTCTTTTCTGCACAGTGTTTTTAATAATGTCCAACTGTACAAAAACAACCAAACAGCCTAAGGTGATAACCATCTACTAATAATTTTATTTTTCTATGTTGGGCACACAGGGCAAGCCCAGTTACTGATACTGAGAATATACCAATTAGTTTAAGTTTGGAATCCATTTTTTTTTGTGGATAAGAGCAATGGGAGATGTGTTAAAAAGAGGATTTTTTCTCTGATTTTTTTTAGCTACTGACATGCCCCCCCCCCCTTTTTTTTTTTTTTTCCATAAAGCTACCTTTCATAACTGAATACAACTGTTAGCATGTGTAAACATTGATTTTAACGTCTGGTTTGCCTTGACTAAAGGATGTCACATTGTTACAACATAAGACTGTCATTGCATCTATACTTTAGTATCTGTCCCAGCTGTGAATTTCTGGTCATCTTGCCTTATTTCGGTAAAAGCTGTATGTATGAAACAAAATGTGTATGTGAGAGCAGTGTAGATAAAAACAAGCAAAACCATCAGACTGGTAGGATATTCCTAAGCCTGTGGTGTCAGCCTAATTTTGCTCCCTTGAAAATCAGTTGTAAAGCTCCTATTGCCTTGGGGGTAGAGCTAATCCATCTTTGAACACTTTTGAAAATCCCATCTCTGGTGCCTTGAAATCTCATTATAATAGTGAAGGGCAGAAGTAATTGCTCATAGTGTAAAGGAAAGTTATAACTTGCATTGTAGGAAAATATAAAATTGGAAAAAATTGGAACATGCTCAAAACACACTTTACAAAAGGTGGAACTACTCTGTGAATCAAGAATGCAAGTTCCAAGTCTCTGAGTGAATCAATGTGTTATGCCTGGAAAAAGAAGAACAATTAAAAAGACAAAACAAAAATGAAAACTAAACCCCACTGAACTTAACCTGTAAGCAATTAAAAGTTTTGTACATAAATTGATTTTTTAAAACAACGTTATTTTGAACTTTGGATCTCTGTGCTTGTGACAAGCATTCATCTGGAATAATGAAACAAATTGAAATGCAATTAAAATCAATGTCTTTCTTTGTCACAGGCCCATTATATACATTGCTTTTGGTTTCTCTTAAAAGCACAGGACTTTCTGAAGAGCCTTAAATCAGCATCTGCAGGCAATGAAAAGTGTTTGAAATATCTTGGCTGCTATAGCAAAATGACCAGTTTCCCTCCTCCGGGAGAAGACCATTTAATTGCTGTGGCAGTATTTATCTTTCTTCATATTTTATTTTATTTTGTTTTAATTATTTTATTTTATTTTGCAGCTTACTGTATAGATACTCATTGTATGTTATAATCTAATTCAGAAACTGACTAGCTGACTACTCAGTGTGTTATTCAGTATAAATAATGGTGTCTCACTCTAAGAGAATAAGGTTCTATTGATTTGCTCTGTAGGCTCTTTTGAATTGAAGGTGCTCTGACTTGTCCAGGCAGAGCAGCCACTTTTAATTACTACCTGTTGGCATGGAGAGCAGTAGGCATTAAATATAATGTGTTATCAAAATTTTACAGAAACATGTACATTCACAGGCAGGGCAGAGACTTTTATATCATTCCTGAATATGAAGAAAATTCAACAAAGAGTACAAGACTACTTACATTTAAGGTAATTAACACTTGGTAAAGTTGGAATCATATCACATCTTTCTCCTCCTTCCCACTGTCCCTCCAGCCCTGTGGCAACCTCTAGTCCACATGGCAAAGTCTAACCTATATGGGCGCAAATAGTGTAGTTGCATAGTAGAAGAAAATGCTTACGTTGCTTAGCTTTAGCATTTCAGTCAGGCAAATTGTCACCTCATCAAAGTCTTTTGCAAAACTGTCAGCATAGCAGTCTGCTTGAACGTTAGAGTTTTCCATCCATTTTGAGATCAAATGTGTGCTTCTTTCTGCCACTTTGCTTATCTTTCCTTCACACTACATGTTTCTATCCTCTTAGCACTGTGATGGACTCGATACTTTTGGTTTGCCATGTGGTCTGTAAAGTTATTGTTTCCTTGGAGGTGCCAAGACATTCTTCCTGCAAATCTTTCAGTTTAATGCTTGAACTATGTTCATTGAAAGACAGAGGGTAAGTTCCACAGATCTATCGGCTCTTGGCTTTGGAGGTCAATAACTTATATATCAAAGAGAGGAGGAAGAAATCCCTAAGGACAAATACAGGCTCACCTCCATCAGGAGGAGTTTCTTCTTCCTAACCCATCTAATGCTTGCACTGAAAGATGAAATCTGTATCCATTCTTTTTTTTTATTATTTTTATTTATTTACTTATTTATTCAGTGTTATTTATTTATTGTAATCTGTATAATCAGAGTCTGGATATTATAATGCATCTCAGTTTTGAGTCATTTTAATTCCTTGGCCTCCTTTCTAGTTTGATATCTTATTCTATTCTTTCAGAGATCTCATTATAAAGCTCAACCATTTGTGCACCTGGGTATTTTAAATGTTTTACTCCACTGGTTTTCACAGAAGTAAATATCTAAGATAGTATGGGATTAATGTTTGCAATAGTATCAGGTTATTTTATTTATGAAAATTTGACAGAAAGTGTGATCTATCAAAAAAATCCACACATACCTATTATAAGAAGCAGTCAATAAATCAGTAGGAATTTTGCCCTGGCAAGGAATGCTACTGTTTACTCAGGTGTAATTCAATCTGAAAATGCAATGGTTTGTTATCATTAAAGTAGTGAAATTTGACAGACTTCTCAAAAGGGCAGTGGGGTCAGCTTGTTTCCACCTTTTCTCCCTCCTAGTCCTCAGTAGTTTAGGGAGAATTTTGCTAAGATTTATCAGAGAGTATTTTGTGGTGTAAGCTTGTTTTCAGACTTTCTAAGTAGAACTTATTGAAATCACTGGAAACTAAAAATTTAAGAATACTTTTGGCCATTCATGCAGACTATATTTTATTCAACTATTTATTAGTTGAATAAATTGGATTAACCTAAAAATTTAAGTGTTTCAACCTCAACAAAGAAGAAGTAAAATTTATTTATATTTACAGGACATCTGATACTTAGATAAAGTAGAAGCTAGAGAACAGAGAGACAAGGAAAACCAGATTGGGTTACTATTGCTTGAGAAAATATGTCTTGATAAACAGAATCTTAAGTGATTGAAAGAATATCTACTAACAATTGAAGGCAGTCAGAGACATTTCTTTAGAGAGTAGGTGAAACAGAAACTCCTTTCAACAAAGGGTAGATGTTGCTGGGTCAGAAACTGGATTATGCAATAAAAGGAGCAAAGCAACAACTGAAGCTAATATCACTAAAAAAATAAAGTGGCAAATGCAGCAGCTCAGGGGAAACACACTGACAAGATAGAGAACAGAAGGACAAAAAGCCAATTTGCCCCTGCAAGCAAAGTAAGAGAAAATTGAGTTGAGGTGATAGAATCACAAGCACAGCAAATAAAGGACAGGAAAAGGAAATGGAAGGTAGGAAGGAAGAGGCCTCCCAGACAAGAGGCATTACAGTAGAGACTTATCATGAACTGACAGTCACATTTTTGGACTATGATAGCTGGAATCAATTTTAGTACATCTGAACATCCCCCTGGATGTGATGTTTCATTGTTGTTTTTCAGGATGCTAAGAAATAATACAGCATGAGAGACCTCTTCTTGTTCACTTCTTAAAAGCTCTTTTCTTACTCAGAAGCCTTTTGGGAACTGACAGCAGCAATTCAGCCTTTCCTCTGTTGTGTACAATGGGGGTAACGCACTTGTGTTCTGGGCTATTACACAAGCTCTTAAAGTTGTGGAGGGTAGCTGCCATTTTGTGTCTGAATGTTTCACCCCAGCTTCCTAGGTAATAATTTAATGTTGTTGATTTTCAGAAATTGGAATCAGTGATTTCTAATGGAAAACATTTTCTGCCAATCCAATCAACTAAATTAAGGTACTCATTTAACTTAACATTACTTTAACGGAGTATTCTTTTTGCCACCATGCCTATTTAATTTTGCCATGGGCAAGAATCTTAAAGCTTGTGTTCTCAGCAAAATCTATGCAAAATGGTTACGGCGCTTTCAGAGTCCTTAGTGCTTCCCTTCTGAAATATCAGATTTAGTGGGGTGGAAACAAGTACTGGAAAGAAAAAGAGAGAAAGATCTTCACCTACATCTGCAAGCTTACATATAACCCTGTTTATATCACCCCATAGAAGTGTACTTGTCCTTTGCCACACCACTCTGTCAGACTTCAAGATTTCTCATTATAGAGATATTTTCTTGCTACTATATTGAAAAATTCAAAATTTATTCATGTCCGCAGCTCACCCCAGTGATTTGATGTTGGGGACATGGGTATCACAGTTTTCTGTCCATCAATGCAGATTCCATGATTCATCATTACTGCTGTCTTTACAAAAGGCAGCATGGCTGAGATAGAGCTTACAGAGACTGAGATGCTCTCAAAATCTCTGTGCTGCTCAGAGCTCTGCTTTATTGCTCTGGGGTGTGGGAGAGAATTACAATTCAAGGCCCCCCATGTTATGTGTTTTAACTCTTTAATTTATATCTTTTTTTTTTTCTTTTTTTTTTTTTTTTGTAACAGAAGGGTTCTTGAATGGTAACTAGTATTGTTTATGCATGTTCTTTTTTAGATGGTAGGAAGCTATACCTGAGTTGCTGAATTGCCCTCTCTTTCTTACGAAGTCATTGCTAATCTTCTCTGGTATGCTGAGGCTGCATTGTTTAATTGGTAATTATTTTTGTTTCCTTGACTGAACTGTTACTACACTCTTAAACAGCTTTTGGCTTGTTACATAAATTACAGCAATTTCTTCCTTTTGTAATAGGAATGCTGAATATTCAGCTAGTGCAAAGCCTGGTTCACACTCTGAGAAAAGGTGTCCACTTGAAAAATATAGCATTACAGTGTTTTCATATTGCTAATGGGGTGTTGAGGTAAAGCAGTCTGCATCTGGCTGGATACCAGATTTCACTCCAGGGCAGCGTACAAAAGGTTGTGTTATCTTAGATTTAAGCGTGCAGTCACAGATACAGACAAGGAATGCCTCTCCCTCCCTCTCTCCCTCACACTTACCAGCCCTCCTTCTGAATCCATATAAGTTCCCAATTTTATACCTAATGAGGTCTCCAGGGCCTTGCCACCTCTTTGGGTTCCCAGACATTGAGATTTAGCCCGTCCAGAACTCCTTTCCCACGGACTCTTTGGGAAGACTGGTTTCTGAGAAGGAGTTGGGGCCTGAAGGTTAAAAAGTAGCAAAGCATGGCCTTGGAGGGAGGATGCTTTCATAGTCTGTGTCTAGCAAAGACTGCCGTATCCTTTATGGTTCCAGATGTAAGAGAAACATGACCTTTTCTTCTCTGCAGACTCACTCAGTAACAGCCTGCTCCAGTCCAGTGTCCTGCCTCCAGAAGTGTGCAAAGTGGAGACAATGATTGCTCTGTAGGACACAAAACAGTTTGTAAAGAACTTGTAGTGGAAGCAAGAGGAGTGGCTGGAGCCTCATGTGGTCCAGGGAAAGGGAACTGGGCAGGTGTCTTCCAAGGGACCTACTTGTCCTTAACTGCAGCCAACGTCAGAGCTGTTGATGCTGTCTTTGAGTCACCTCTGAGAGCTGGTGTTGGATGCTGTTGATCAAGGTTGTCCTGCTGTTAACCTGAGCTTCTGTGGAGGCTATTAGGGAAATAGAAATTAAGAGCTTACCACTGGTTCACATATAGATTTCTCTCTCTCTCTCTCTCTCTTTTTTTTTTTTTTCCTCATCAGAGCAAGTTTTATTCTATTTGGAGAAGATGACTGGTCTTTGTTATACACTCGCTTACACTTTCACTGCTGAGCTTGTTCTTACTCAGCTCTCAACTGAAAAGGAAATAATGATTCTCTATAGCTTTGTTTAAAGATGAGAAACATCTGCCAAACATAACTACAGGAATCAAAATAAAGCAGAAAAATAACTATCTGTCCACTAACAGGCACATATACAACTACTACTATTAAAAAAAAAGTAAAAAGCATACTTGCTTTTTAACAGGTTGAGTAACAGGGGTACTGATAGGAAGTGGCTCAATTAAAAAGCAATTAACTACTGTCACTGATAATGCTAAAGAAACAGGGATATCTGGACAATTAGGGAAAAATAAATAAATAAATAAAAGATGGAGCCATGGTTACCTGATGTTCCCTATGTGTTTTTATGTGAACTCTGGCACATATATGCAGTCTAACTGGGTAGTAACTGCCTCCCATGTGGAGTCACTGGAGCATCTCTTTGGTATGGCCTGAACGGGTGCCTACATACTCTTAGCACTAGATGTCTTTGGCTGTCCACCAAGGATTAAAAGCATCTCAGGCTGCCTAGAGTGAAGGAAATAAGAAGGAAGTAAACCTCAGCCTTTGGCATTGGTAGACCACATCAGTTGTGCAGACTTTATACTCTCAATGGAGAAGAATAGGCACTCTAAGACATATTTAATCTCTTAAGATTGATGTGTAAAATAGTTTATATGGGTTGTGCTGTAGATAGGGCTGTTTCATTACGTTAATTAAAGAGGGAGCCTAAGTGAAAGGTAACTGTTTACACAGTAGATATATTAAATTAGGTGAAAATAATATCACCTCCATCATCTCCAAGGAAAATAAATGTGGGTAAGCCTTTGGAGTATCTCACCTGGGTTGGCCTGGGTCCAGGACTAAAAATCTTGTTAAGGCAGAGTGTCCAGGGAGAAAACAGCAAGACACTTTGGGAACGGGAATGATTTAAGTGTAGAGAATGATTTTTAAAACTTTGTTTTCAACATGTTAGCAGACATTAAGTGCATGGTAATTTCTGCCATGGGAGACAAATGGGAAACTACAGTTAGACAAAGATGGGCCTAAATAGCCAGTCCTGATCACTTAATTGGAGGAATCAGAGTTGACCAGATCACAGACAGCAGGAGAGGTCGTCTTGAGCAGGGTGAAATTGCATATTGTAAGGTGATGTTGTTTGGCCAGCACCATGTACTATGACAGGGTGCACTCTGTGCTCATTGCTGAGTGTGACTTGTGATGAACATTGTTACAATCAGAGGGGATAGGTGTCATTCCTCTGGAATATCCACCCCATGGACAAGTGGGAAGAGAGAAGGCAAAGGACACAGCTGACCTTGTCAGCTATGATTTTCATGTAGAAGTTCGGAGTCTGCCAGCCAGGAAAGTACAGAGTGGTGCCAAGGGTAGAGTAGAAGCCAAGGAAATGCTCAGCTCACTGCCTCCTTTACATCTCACCCTCACTTGGTGTCTTGAAAGGTCTTCGCTCCTGGCTATGCTCTTGTCTGGTTTCCCAGGAGATGAAAGAGGTCTGCTTGTGCAGCACATACATTTTGTTGTGCGAGAAGCTGACATTAATAGGACACTCAGTTTTGGGCATGTGTGATTCAGGGTGTCCATACGAGAGACAAATCTGATGAAAGGCTGTTGTGATGAGAGATGAAAAAGTGTGAGATAAAGATGTGGTAATTTTTTCCCAACTCAGAAATACTGAAGATAATAGAGAAAGCACAATAAAGATAGAGCTGTTCTGTAAATATATTTAGGATCTTAAACTTGCCCCGTGTTTTTATTTATTTATTTTATTTATTTATTTATTTATTTATTTAACATTCCTAGTCAGTGGAGTTTAGGTTGCTTTGCCTCAAAGAGTGCTTGTATTAATATTATTTTTAAACATCCTTCTTTTTTTCAGTAGTTGCATGAAATATATACCAGTCCATTTAGAATAGTTTGTGCTTTCTCTTTAGCAGCAAATAAAACTAGCCATTGTCTTAATTGCGTTCTTCTAAAAATTGGCTCTGAGATACTGAAGAAACTTCATGAATGAGCATAGAATGAAACAGGTTATAAAATCTGTTTTAGTCGAGCATGTTTACATCTCTGAGAATGGCATATCTGGCAGAATGAGCATATTTCCTTGATAAAACTGTTTTTAAAAAAATGTTTCAAAAGTACATCTTTGGAAATGTTATATTCAAATTGTGTAATCCCATTGGTTCCAGAAGCCCAGAGGCTTAGTAATGCTCCTTTACTGAGCTAGGAAATGAGACGGGCCACTGCCTATAAGAGAGAGAATTGAAGTGGGAATAGGACAAGTGAGGTAACTCACTACAACTAAATGCCACATCTTACCCTACCTCATACTATAAATACCAGTGGCTGTTGGGCTGCACAAACCAGAGCAGCTACTGCCCTAAGTCATGTCAAAACATTAACTGTCATTCTGAAATGTACTATTAAAAAGTTATTTATGCAAATATGGTCTCTTTTGTTGGGGAGTGTAGTAATTTTATGCAGTCTTCTTCCCCATTCAGTCTAAACATCATTGTTCTACTTCACCTGAACTCGCTGTGGGGGGTGAAAAGCACTTTCAATGATTGTCTGCAAGTTTTTTGCAACCTCTGTTGAAGATACCTTGTGAACAACGTACAGAGATCTAGTACTGCCCATCATTACTCCATGTATACTTCTAGCCTAATTTATACCCCTGACACAGGTGAAAACTCCTCACAAATGACATCTACCTTGGGTAGAGTTAGAGGCAGTTCTCTATTTCAGTATTAGAGTTGACGTTCGGGACTACATGACAGTAGCCCTTGGTACCTTTGAGAAAAACAGACTTTGCGTTGCTGTAAGGAAGTTTTCCTCTGTGTTCCTGTGCTCTTCTGTTATATTTTCTTAGTACAGTAGGGAACACAGGAGACTGCAGTTCCCTTGAGCCCAGTTTTTCATGCAAGGAACACATATACTAGTTACAAATAAAATTAAATTTTAAATTCTTTTCACTACTTGTAGTGTGGAGAAACCATGTTAAATGCAGTGATATTTACACTTTCATTCAATTGCTTCTAAGTTTGCCTAAGCAGTAAAAATGTAGTTGTAGACACATTTATTCATACTTCAACAGTTATACCCTTGAGACTATTTCAAGCAAAACTGCATTCAAATAGGCTGTTTATTTGTTTTAAGGACTTTTTAAAAAATCAACAATTAAATAGTCCATCTGTTCCCCAAACACTTTCAGTTAAACATTTGACTATAGAGTTTTGAAAAGGCAATTTTACTAAATTGAACATTCTGTGTTACATATGTATAAATCCTTGACTGCTACAGGGAAGCAACAGAGTAGACAAAAGCTTAAGTTCATCAAATTTAAAGATAGTGTAAATCAATGGAGTTACACCCACTTACAGTACAGTAGATCACTCTTTTCCTCTTTCTTCTTAGAAAAGTAGAAGTTAAAAAAGTTCCATTCTGAAACCTGGGTTAATCTTGCAATTAGAGATCACAACAAATGGCTCTAAAATCCCTGGGAGAGTACTTTCAGAATGCATTTGTGGAAATCACTTTTCAAAGTGGGTTTATATCCCATAGAATTCTTGTTCCTGCTTTTTAGTGTTGGGCAAGAAACGGCTGATACTGCTATTAAAAGCAGGCTCCGTTCTCAAACTAGGACAAAGTATTAAAATGTTATAAATGCATACACACCAAAAATGTGTGATTAAGTATAATTTATAGTTTTCATTAAATGAACCTACTTTATTCTCAGAACAAAGTGCTGTATTATTAATGGAAGTTCATGATTGTTATTAATTACACATTTTTAAATGCTTTCATTTTAACCTGTCATCAATTTCCCATAGCGAAATGATATGTTCCAACTTGAACATTCTGAACTTTACTTTGGTCTTAAATTGTGTCAAGATTTTCCTTTGGGCAATTTTTTTTTTTTCCCAAACATTTCTTCCATTTAACACTAGCCATCCTTTGAGTCTTCATCTTATTTCCTCAAACTACTAGTTTTAACCATGAATTTATATTTCCTAAGGTAGAAATGTCTTAGGAATACTGAATGAAATTTAAAACTGTTGTTTCATTGTCCTTATTAATGGGTGTTTATTTGTGCAACAATTCAATCAGGAAGAATATATGAACTCAAAATACTCATTTCTGTGTGCGTTCAAATTAATTAATTAATGAATTAAGCTTTCTTTCAGGAATTTTATTGCACATAGACTGGCAACACTTCAATAAATAATTCCTTGATATTATTTCATTGTATTTGACTCCTCAGAATGTATCTCCAGAAATCAATCTGTATATGCAAAAGAGATGTGGAGGCTGAACAACTTTGCAATCACAGATGGCAGGACAGATGTTACAAATATATTACAGTTATAGGGAAACATTAGCACTCTGAAGGATGAAAACATTATCTTCAACATATCTTGAAGATTCCAAATAGAATTGCATGAAATGGGGCAATTTCTACTTTACTGTTATTTCAGTTTTATTTCATGGGCATGACTGGGAATACAATTTGGCCTTATCTTTCTTTGAATTACAGTATAGAAATCATGGAATATAAAAACCTGATTTAAGAAAAAAACAACAACAACAACATCAAAACCAGCAAAAACAAACAATCCAGAAATAGTTACATGGAAAAGAAACTAGTTGATCAAAGAGTATAATAACAAAATGTAACTAGAGACAAACATTTAACAGGCATCCCATCAGTGATTTTGTCTAATACCTTGGTTCTTCCTCAGTGAAGATTGTTCAAATCTTAGCATACTTCTTCCCAAACTCTTATTTTTTTTTCCTTTTTTTTTTTTTCTTTTTATACTTTTACTTTTCCTTTTTTGATTATGCTCACTTTTTCTGGCACTTTGCCTCTCTGACTTTCATTCAATGTATTTACTCATTTAATCTTTCTTTCTTTCTTTCTTTGGATGTTCATGATTGAAGAGCGACAGGAAAAAGACCAAGAGGAGGCAAAACTACTTGGTGCAAAAGTAAGGAGTCAATTCTTAACAGTACTAGAAAGGAATGAAAGCTGACAGGCTGGTAGAAGAAAAATTTGGAGATACACAGAGAGAGAGGTCAATAGACTGGAAATTCAAAATGAACTGATGGGCAAAAGGGGGATGATACACTGAACGGTAGAGCAATGGCTTAGACACAGTAATGAGAGAGTTTGAAGTGGAGATAAGATAATTTAGATCTATCTGAAAGTCTAGGAAAGAAAGCATGCATTTTAGCAAGGATATAAAGAAAGGAAAATGATTTAATGGCTGCTTGCAGGCTAGGGAAGCAGGACAAAAATGAGACCAAGTGAAATCAGGGGACACTGCAAATTAAATTAAGCCTATGGAAGACAGAAGCTGTGGGAGGAAATATGATATCTCATTTACTGTGATGACTTCACCTGTTGTCACTCCACTGGATTTAAGGATGAGTCACCAGGGATGACTATTACCTTATTAATTTAAAGATGATAATATGTTAACATTAATTCCAAATGGACAAACAAGACAAGTTAAAAAATTAACTATGAACACTTTATGCATATGAAATTAATGAATTTGCTACTGTTGTGTCTTTGGAGAACTGAACAAAAGAAAACAATGTAAATATGTTTTTTTTAGTGCTTTCTTTTCTCATTTTTGTATGTGAATTATGACTTGTAGAACGTTTCTCTGCTCTTTTTCCATTTTTCTTCTTTTGTAGTAGCAATATAGCAATGTTAAATAGACTGTTTGCCAAATAGGAAGAATCAGAGAGTTTTGCAGAGTTAGTCACCTGCTTTTTTTTTTACTTTATCACAGTGGTGATAGCAGAGTTGAGCCCTAACATCAAAATCAAAACCTAAGCTCACAGCAAAGTACCTGACAACAGGCAAGCTGCCCAGACAACGAGGGTACATTCTGCGTCTTTGCGTAACCTAAATTTATCTACCCATTACATTTTAATATTACTCATGTTTTTATTACTACTTATGGAGTCCCCCCAATTCTGTAAATACTTTATGAAGCAGATAAAAAGCACAAGGTTTCTTCCCTGAGAAACTGTGACACAGATTCAGATGTGAAGCAGCAAGTGAAAGAAACAAGGAAAAGGGTGTGAGGAAGAGGAAGAGCTCACAGAGAAGTTGGGTTGCTTAGTTGCATTTCACTTCTGGGATTGTCTGGCTAAATTCACAAGAGTAAGAAGAGTTCACAGAATCATGCAGGTATAAACTGAATATTTTATTTTCTTTCTTTCCTTGGCTTTAACATTTAAATATATATGCTGATATTAAATAAGCATTAGCTTGGCTAACAGGGTTTAAAACTAATGTTTGAACACTTTTCTAACTAGTTCTATTGCATTATGAATTGGGAAAAAAAACATGCATCTCAGCTAGCATGCAATTATTTATCACTTGACATAGACTACTCACTCTCCCTAACCAGCTTGGCATTTAACCTTCCTTTTTGCCATAGAGCCTACTGCTAGTAACCCATGCTAACAGACTTTATCAGGAAAGCAGTTTTGGTCTTCCAGCACAAGGAAGAGGTAGTCTCTTAGGTTGGCAGATTACAGGCTTTGTTAAGGTCTAAAATATTTTAAGATAATTAATTGATCAATTAATCACAGGTTTAAAGATAAAGATTTCCTCATGCATTTAGGAGTCAAAGAAGAAGATAATCCTGGTCAGTATAAAGACCACAACCTCTTCTACAAGAACAGATAAAAGCAAGTAAGAGCTTATTATGTTTTCCTGCCTCAGCTGCTAGAGTTAAACAGAATGGTACCAGATAAGCGTTGGAAAAAAGCATGAAATGACTGTTTCGAAAAGATGTTTCTGCTCAAGAAAAATATTCTGCCAAAGAGAGATTGCCAATGCTGCATACAGACAAGCTTTATATTAATTATCTGTGTTCATAAAGTAAGAATGATTACATCAGTAAAGGGTGACTCATAGTTAAATGGTGCCTTTCAACCATACGACATCTATTGAGAACAAACACTGTGCTCCAGATTGAAGCCAGCTAATGCACTAACAACATAATTACAATGATTGCAGCTGTGACAAGGGGTATGAGTGGCTTTCAACCACAGCATATAACAGCTTACAAGAAATGCATTTCTGTTAGTTAAGTATGTTGTAGTTTGGTTATAAGAGCAACTAGAATGGAATTGGACCTATTGGCTTAAACTAGATGTTGTAGAAATTGATAAGAGTAGAAGCTATTAAAACTGAAAGAGAAAAAATCATCTAAAACTAGGATAACATTCTGCTATTATTATATATGAGATTGCTGTGCTGTCAGTGAGTGTTCATGTACATACAAGCACAGAAAAAAAAAAGAATAGTTCCTGTTTTCAGATGCTCACCCATGACAAAAGAAATGGAGGGCTAGGATTCTTTTAACCGGACTTGTGAAAGCCTCAGCTCAGGGCTCCCAGTACAGTTACTTGAAATAAGCAGACATTTTGAGAGTGTGATTAATTTTGCCACATTTTAAACTTCTATATTCAGGTGGGAATATTTTTAAAGTAGCTGATTATCTCCACTGAGTAAATGGAACTAGGGTGACTTGCTAATATATGCACATAGACATTGCAATAGTCTTTATCTGAGCAGTTGAATTATACCTTTGGATGAATAAAGACAGATGGATGAGGTGGTGCTAAAATAAATAAGACTATAAATCCAAGTTAGAAAATAGTCAGAATACCTCAACATAGGATACCCCTCGGGTACGATAGCAGAAGTGAGCTTCATGAGAGGCAAGACTGGTGAATATTTAAAGACTGCTCTTCCTGGAACAGATGCAACATGTAAGAAGTGGTGGAAAATAGTGTTTGCTTAGAGATTTACCGGCAATGACTATTGCAAACGTCTTGTGAAAGGAACTCTGCATATGAAGTGACAGACTTTGAAGTGCTTTGAATGCAGAGGAAAAATGCAATGCTATGGGGGTGTGCAGAAAGATTACTGGTCTGCAAGCATAAGAGGAAGGTTTTTCCTAAAACTCAGTACCCTGATGTATGTCATCACACAGGTGTTTACAGTGTGACTTGACTCTTGCATAAGCCCCCCCACTGCTCTCTCTGAAATCTCTGCTAGTGAAGAGACAGTTCACTCACAATCTGACATCTTCATTCCACTCCATTTACTGCAATAACACTGAGCAGGCTGAATGACAAAAATGACAGCAGTTATTAAGCCAAACTTCAGGTCAGATAACTTACTACAGAGCTAGGAAAAGGTTGCATAAAACAAAACATTCTTTTTATTTTATTTTATTTTATTTTATTTTATTTTATTTTATTTTATTTTATTTTATTTTATTTTATTTTATTTTATTTTATTTTATTTTATTTTATTTTATTGTATTTTATTTTATTTTATTTTATTGTATTTTATTGTATTTTATTTTATTTTAAATTCTGGGGCCTCCCTCAGAGTTCAAAGAATAATCCCTCTTTCCTCCCAGCAGCTATCCCTGTCAGACCCCAGTCCTTTACTCAGGTGGAAATGTATATTCCCCATAGGCAAACCCGCTATGGGCATCCCCTCAAAATTCTTTAAAGTACTTTCCGGGTTATTACAGTCTGAAGCCTTTTTCAATCTTCTACAAATTACATATAACATGTATTAGCTATACACATGTTCTATTAAATTCATTATCTGCATTGTGGCCTTAGCTTTTGTCAGGGACTCCTTACTTATAACAACTCATTAATACTTACTGACAGGCTTGAGGAGTGTTTTGTCCATAGCATCTTCCCCTTTACCTCATTCTTCTACTTTCAGAGGTATCTAGAACAAAAATAGGTAGTTAAAAAAATTGAAAAGAATTTTAGGTATTTTTTTGGAAAATCAAAAAGCATCATTATGTCTCTGTATAAATCCAGTATATAGTATATAAACAATAGTGCTCTTAAGCACTATTTGCACTTCTTACCATCATATCTCAAAGTGATATAGTAGAAATTCAAAAAGTACCAAAGTTGCCAAGGTAGGCAACAAATGTCCCCAGTAGCACGGAAAAGCCATACAGAATCTGAGTAGACTCAGACTGTTAAGACTGGGGAAAAACATCCAAATATCAATAAAATAGAAATTTATATAAAGGTGGAGAGAGAATTTATTCAATAATTACTACAGTGAAATAAACGGAGAGCACTGACTGATATTATTGAACAGCAGGTTTAAAACAAATTGAGTATAATTAGTGGAAGATTAAATTGTGGTTCTCATTTGCACAGATATTGTGGTGTCCAAAGTATAAACATATAGAAAAAGATTAGGCAAATTCAACGGAACAGACTTGCCCAGGCTTATTAGGTACCATGGACCCAGTGGCCCCCAGCTCAAGAATGACTGAGCTATTGACTGCCAATGCATTGCAGGATTTGCTCTGGAGAACAGTGGGTGGAATGATTTTTTCATACCCCTGTCTAGCAGCCCTCAGTTCATGCAACAGGACTAAATAAGGTTGGCTTCATCTTCAACAGCAGTTTTAGGCAAGCCATCTGGCTTTGCCTTGACCTGAAAAGTCTTTGCCTTAAATAATCATGTCCCTTTGGCCCAACTGAGTTAATTCAAGCAGTTTGCAGATCACTCTAGTTAAACCACTTCAGCTTTTTTTCAAAGATAATTCATAATCTCTACCAGCTTGAATTGAAATGTAGTTTAAGAGTGTGCACAGTCATTTGAACAGTTTTTAAGGTTTATAAAAGTCATTTTTGAAAGTAGAAAAGGCTTGTGAAAGTGGGAACTCATTGATATCATTATTGTATTTTTTAAAGGGTCACTTTTCTGTTAAGCGTACTAATGAGCTAGAAAGGACATGATTACACACAGTAGTACAGTCAGATCAGATTGGGGGCTTTCATAAGAATACCAAAATCTTTCTCTTCCTGCATAATATTTTCTGATGGGGAAGCTGTAAAGTACAGAGGGAAGCAGAGCAAAAACCATTTTGAAGAAAGTTTTTGTTTTCCTAAGGAATATAATAAATATAATTTTCCCTATAATTTAAATCCATGATCCAGAACTAAAAGAAACCTTGAGGCTTCATTAAAAGTTACCCAGATAGGACTATGCCTCTAACACTTAGAGGTCAGATTGATGATGAGTGATTTTCTATACCATACTTTAATGATACCTGCTACAATAAAGTTTTAAGTTGGAGATACACTTGGGTAAGTTGAATTTGATAAGTAGTTTACTTATCTTTGGTGTTGCTTGTATGTAATTATTTTTATTGGAAACAAGTTGATATTTTACTGCTGATGGAGTTTTCTTGCTTTTACCTAAACTGTAAGCAACATTTTGTCCCTAAAGTTTGTAAATATGATTTGTCCATAATCTTTGCATGAATTAGATCAGGTGCCTGTGCACCAGAAAAGAATTTAAACATCAGTTCCAATGGCTGTCATAATCTACAAAAGTGCAGGCATTCCACAACATTGGAAAACAAGAAAATTCTGTCAGACATTGGCTATTTGGCTGCTTCTAATTTGCTACTTTGGCTTTCAGAGTGGTCAAACCTGACCTCAGAGCTTGGATCATCCACACTCCCAGTGAAGTGCTCTTTTTACTAAAGTTAGAAGCACAATTGCTTTTCACAGAATCACAGAATTGTCTAGGTTGGAAGAGACCTCCAAGATCATCTAGTCCAACCTCTGCCCTAACACCAACAAGTCCTACACTAAACCATATCACTAAGGGCTACATCTAAACGTCTTTTAAAGACCTCCAGGGATGGTGACTCAACCACCTCCCTGGGCAGCCCATTCCAATGCCTAACAACCCTTTCAGTAAAGAAGTTCTTCCTAATATCCAACCTAAACCTCCCCTGGCGCAACTTTCGCCCATTCCCTCTCGTCCTGTCACCAGGCACGTGGGAGAATAGACCAACCCCCACCTCTCTACAGCCTCCTTTAAGGTACCTATAGAGAGCGATGAGGTCTCCCCTGAGCCTCCTCTTCTCAAGGCTAAACAACCCCAGCTCCCTCAGCCGCTCCTCGTAAGACTTGTTCTCCAGACCCCTCACCAGCTTCGTTGCCTTTCTCAGGACTCTCTCGAGCACCTCCATGTCCTTCTTGTAGTGAGGGGCCCAAAACTGAACACAGTACTCGAGGTGCCTCACCAGAGCCGAGTACAGGGGGACAATCACCTCCTTAGACATGCTGGCCACACTGCTTCTTATGCAAGCCAGGATGCTGTTGGCCCTCTTGACCACCTGAGCACACTGCTGGCTCATATTCAGCTGCCTATCAACCAGTACTCCCAGGTCCTTCTCCGCCAGGCAGCTTTCCAGCCACTCATCTCCCAGCCTGTAGCACTGCTTGGGGTTGTTACGCCCCAGATGCAGGACCCGGCACTTGGCCTTGTTGAACTTCATGCAGTTGACCTCAGCCCATCGGTCCAGCCTATCCAGATCCTCCTGCAGAGCCTTCCTTCCCTCGAGCAGATCGACACACGCACCTAACTTGGTGTCATCTGCAAACTTACTGAGGGTGCACTCGATCCCCTCATCCAGGTCATCGATAAAGATATTAAAGAGGACCGGCCCCAGCACTGAGCCCTGGGGGACTCCACTAGTAACCGGCCTCCAACTGGATTTGGCTCCATTCACCACAACTCTTTGGGCCCGGCCATCCAGCCAGTTTTTAACCCAACAAAGCGTACGCCAGTCCAAGCCACGAGCAGTCAGTTTCTTGAGGAGAATGTTGTGGGAAACGGTGTCAAAAGGCTTACTGAAGTCAAGGTAGACCACATCCACAGCCTTCCCCTCATCCACCAAGCGCGTCACTTGGTCATAGAAGGAGATCAGGTTCGTCAAGCAGGACCTGCCTTTCATAAACCCATGCTGACTGGGCCTGATCGCCTGGTTGCCCTGCAAGTGCCGCGTGATGACCCTCAAGATAATCTGCTCCATGAGCTTCCCTGGCACTGAGGTCAAACTAACAGGCCTATAGTTCCCCGGGTCTACCCTCTGGCCCCTCTTGTAGATGGGCATCACGTTTGCTAGCTGCCAGTCGACTGGAACCTCCCCTGATAGCCAGGACTGCCGATAAATAATGGAAAGCGGCTTGGCCAGCTCCTCCGCCAGTTCGCTCAGTACCCTCGGGTGGATCCCATCCGGCCCCATCGACTTGCGTACATCCAAGTGTCGTAGCAGGTCGCCAACTATTTCCTCATGGATAGCGAAGGCCACATCCTGCTCCCCATCCCCTTCCACCAGCTCAGGGTACCAGGTATCCAGAGAACAACCGGTCTTGCCGCTAAAGACTGAGGCAAAGAAAGCATTGAGCACCTCAACCTTTTCCTCATCTTTTGTAACTAAGTTTCCCCCTACATCCAGTAAAGGATGGAGATTCTCCTTAGTCCTCCTTTTTGCGTTGATGTATTTGTAAAAATGTTTTTTGTTATCTTTAATGGCAGTAAAAGTAAAACGGCAGTAAAACTTTTGTTGTCATGAAAGCTAGGTTTTCGGGATATTTTCCCATAGAAAGAAGGTTGTTTCTGAAATTTCAGTAGCCTTACTATTGCATAATTTTGTTTCCATAGAGTTCATATATTCAAAATTTACTCTGCATTTTATTATTTTATTTGTTTTATTTTATTTATTTTATTTTTCATTCTGAATTGTGCTTAATTCTTTTTGACATACTCACCTGTTAAGAAATAAATTACACTTTCATCTGAGGTCTATTGATACTGGTAAATGTAGGAATTCTTCCAATTCTTTTTCCCTGATGAATCTCCATGTTTCTCCCTATATCATCATTCTTAATTAAAAATGACTTCTGTCACTACAGTATGTTTAGATACTGCACATTTTGGGGTAACTTTACTGCTACTCTTTACCATGGCCTGTCTTGTAGTTTATAAAACTGTTACCATTCGTAAGGCACAGTGCAAAACCACTGTTACTGAGGCAGAGTGTGTGTTTTATGTTATTCATCAGTATCTAATAGATTATTTTTTTTAAGTATACAACCCCCAGACCCCAAACAGTACCCCCCTCCCCCCCTCCCCCTTTTGATTCTGTGCCTATACAGAGTAAAATTCCATATGGTTTATCCCAAATAAAACTAGCTGCATATGTTTTATCTGACTTTTTAAAACAACAACAGAAAAAACAAAAACAAAACAAAACAAAAAACAACAACAACAAAAAAGAGCAAACCCCCCCAAATCCAACAAATATTATTAATAAACAATAGAATTTATGCTGGATCCCTGTTATGCAGGTGGTTGCATTTGAACATATCAGCTATACTGCAGCAAAGCACAATGTATCAAATGTCAATGACTATGACTCTTAATAATCTGCATTAAGTGAGGGAACAATTTGTTGATATCTTTGCTGTGCAACAACAACAACAACAACAAAATATGTCTTGTTTCAGGTGAACCTCAGAAACTTCAAGCACGCCATTCAGATAAGCTTGGTCACGTGTGGATCCTTATCTGAAGATTATCAAGTCATTGTCTGGATGTAACTATTTGCTAAAATATGGAATAAAAGTAAGGAACTGTGAGTACTTTTATATTCAGAAACTGCAGGCACAATTTCAGCTAGAGTATGGTGTTGGGAGTTGAATAATGAGAACTAATTCCCTTCTATTTAAGATGGTTTTAAGATTTCTGAAGTATGTTTTTTTTTTTTGTTTGTTTTTTTTTTTTTTATTAAAACTGGAAGGAAGCTCCAGCTGTGGAGAGCTGAGTCCAATAGCAAGTGTTTTGATAATGTGTTTTTGCTGCACACTTATAAAAAATAACTGCAGTGCCTCTGATACAATTAACTTCATTGGAACAGCTGGCAAATCCTGTTTTTTAAAAAGAGGACCCCTGTTGAGCATTCCAGTCACAAAGAGGATACAAATTATAAAAAAATAAAATAAAATCATGGTGTATAAGAGACAAGACATACATGATCAGTGGTAGCTTGCAGTGAGCTAGATCACACTTTTCATAACACTTCATCAGTGTTAATAAGTACATATTTGCATTTTTCTCCTTTTAGAAAAGCTCTTCAGGATACACGTAAGCTTAAGCTGAAGTTAACATGCTAGCTTGCTGAGGTCTCCTTGATCACTTACAAATTATTTTTATAAGATGTGAAACATGGAGCCAGGTTTTACTTTACTTAACTAGCAGGTGTATTTGAAACCTGGATTCAGAGGAGAAATATATATTTTATTATTTTTTTTTTTTTAGAATTTGTTCTACTGTACTAGTGTATTTTCACAGAAAATATCTTGCTGTTCTAGGGTAGAAATCTAGGCAGAATTCCTACATCCTTCATAGAAATAGAACAGACACTGAGGAATAAGGAATTTTGTCAAATTTGAAAAACAAACAAACAAACAAACCAAAAAAAAAAAAACACACTTGCCCTGCTCCATTTTAAAGTCTGCTCAGTTTTTACTGTGGCAGGAAGAGCCTAGGAAGAGCCTGCAACTAGTTACATGTGGTATTTTCCTATAAGGGTAGAATTTTCACTGGGAAACTGAGCTCTGTTAACATTAGGTGGACTCGGTTTCCTAGAAAGGAACGCACAACCCCAGTCCCCAAAGTGCCTTGGGGGCCATAGGCTGGAGGTGTGTGTCTTTTTCAGGGCAAGTCCAGAGGTATTGGACGAGCAGGAGCCCATGCTGCGAGGACTGGCATAAGGGAATGCAGCCAGGTGACTTCATGGTGGTGTCTGATCTGCTGGGCTATGAGCTGAGAGGTTCTGGGGCTCAGAGAAGCTGAGGGCCACATATCTTGGTCATGGCCCCCCTGCGGAAAGGCTCTGGGAACATCCTAGAGGAGATGATGGACAGGAAGCAGGAATATTCCTTTGTCTTTATGACTGTTTTGCTCAAGAAGGAACACTGGTATTCCAAAGGGACTTAAAATTAATCCCATATGTCTTCTGGCGCATAATAAACTATAGTAATACTATAAGAACACTACAAAGACCTTTCTAATGCTTAAGCTGGTCCAACTGAGCGTCCCCAGTAACTGGTGAAGGTCCACAGAATGTGGTTATTGAGTTCATTACACTTCCTTATTGTATGGTCCCTGAGCACTGTCACAGGCTGCCCAGAGAGACTGTGGAGCCTCCCTCCTTGGAGATCCTCAAAAGCTGCCTGGACGTGGTCCTGGGCAGCCTGCTCTGGGTGTCCCTGCTTGAACAGGGGATTGGACCAGATGGGCTCCAGAGGGCCTTTCCATCCCCAGCCATTCTGTGGTCCTGTGATTTCTGAGCATAAGACAATTTTTTCAAGATCCCCAAGAGCACTCTTGAATTTCCATGGGATTCTGGAGGTTATAGAGTTATGAATAGTTTATACCATACAATGAAAGGAAGTAGTAGCTGGGATGCTGAGTGCGGCACCAATCCACAGAGATAGGGCTATCAGTAATATGCATGAGCATCATTCTGGCCCCAAAGAGATTGCATAGAAGAGGCATCAGCAGTGTGACCATACCGTTTTCTCCTATTGTTCAATAAATTCAGGTCTGGGTCTTGGTACCGAAGCACATGGGAAAAAAAGTTGGTGGGGGTCAGCAAGGGGCAATTCTCATCCCAGGCAAATAGATTGTTGTGTTTCTGAGGAGGTGGAAAAAATGGATCATGTCTGGGAAAAGTGGCCTGTCTGGCACTTCAGATGAAGGTAAAAATTACACTGAGAATATGTCTGAGAAACAGCCTTGGTAGAAAAGTTCTTTTTGACCATTTCAGGTCATGAGCCAGGAGACCTTGGGCTTGGTTCAAACATTTTCTTAAAGCACAGATGCCAGTATTATCAGCTTTCTGAGGTATTGCAGGGAATCTGGCTCTTCTCACAGGCCAGGAAAGAAACAGAAACATCTTAAGTACACGTACACCCATGGGGACCACTGCGACAATCCAAATGAATTCCAGACACAGAGAATGAAAAAATATTAAAGGGTACAAGCACACTGAGCGTACTAGCTCTCTTGGTAAAGCTGTTACAATGTTAAATTGCCTCACATCTCTCATTTTTTTATTTTTTTTTTTCCTGCAAAACTGAAATTGTCTGACTTTCAACTATTCTTCTGGGCTGCACACAACTTTCTCAGCAAGATGGGAAAGGATCCCATCCTTGAAAGTCTTTCTGTATGTAAGACAGTCACCTAGCTGTGCCTGTACAGCCTCTTTGTTAAGCTGGCTGAAATCTTCAGTCCTCACATTCAAAAGGCTGGTTTTCTGTTTGGGCCATTTCTGTGTCTTTTTTTTTTTTTTTTTTTTTGAGCTTTTGTTTGTATTTCTATTTCCTTATCCATTCAGTGTGAAGACCAGCATTGTGATAGTGCAGCTGCCTAGGCTTCGTATGGGACCAGATAACTTTTTGGTTTCCTGCAGTACTTCTCAGAAGTGTGCTGGTGTTTCAGGATCATCTTATTCAAGACAAGGCCCAGGCAGCATGCTGAGGAGACAAGTATTTTTTCTCCCTTCTATCTCATATGTATAGAAGTGGGAGTTTCCAGACAGGATTCTGAGCAAGTGACATTGCTTTCCTTGTGAAGGAAACTTGGGTATGGCAGAGAAACCTTTTCTGACACGTTGAACAGGAAGATACAGCTCAGTCATCTCTAATGAGAGAAAGGAAGTGATGGTGACAGGCAGGGAGGTCTATGGCTCCAAGGATGGAGGTGGGAGGTGAGCATCCTGAAAACCCAGAACCCTGGGACTGCTTTGCTGGGCCTGCACAAGAAATATAGGTCTGTGTTTTCAATATCCACTTTGGTGAGCTGGACCGAACCACCCCCAGCACCATGCTGGATATGTTCCATTTTTTAACCTGCAAGGTCTCCTTATTGCTTTTTGATCCCATTACATTCAGACTGCACATTGAGGCTGTGGTGTGATGTCTCTAGGTTTTTGATCACAGCTATCTAAAACAGTAGCAGTTTCTCAGCTAGATACTTCCAGATCCGATGCTGACTGTATTAAAATATTCAGTGGTTTATAAGCATTTAACTAGGGAATACATTATTCTGCAACAGTAGATTGGATTCCTCATTATTTATTGTTCCACCAAATTTTATGTCATTTACTAAGTTTGTCAGCAAAGATTTTATTATGTCCTTTAGCTTTCATATAAGCTGTATTTTATAGCACAATGCAATTATGAAGCAATATCTGTTGTGGGCTATATGAAGACATTTGTTTTGGTTACTTAAAAAAAAAGCGTCTGAATTTTCATGGCAGGTTTTACAAATAATGCAAAAGAAAGACAAATAAAACAATAAAAATACAAAACCTAAAATCTGCTCTAAAACATGGCCAATCAGTTCTTCATTGCTGTAAAAGCAAGTTACCACACAATTCTCTTTTGCCTCATAACCTCCTCAAGAAATGAGAGACTATAGCTTGAGTGTTATGCTGCCCTTCAGATCAGCCAGCACGGGACTCTTTCAGATCCACTGAGGGCAAAGTCCAAGACAGCTTTGCCACCAACACTTATTAAAACAGGTCGTGTTTGAGTGTTTCTGCCGCTCTCTACATGTGGCATGAACCATCTCACCCTGACTTTCCTGAGAAGGGCTCAAAGGCCACGAGCACTGAGAAATGTCTCTACAGCATGCAGTCTAATGATCATTCTTAAAGAGAAGTTACCAATTTAAAACAAAAGAAACTGCTGACTATTCATATCTGCTGCAATGTTTCTGGAGCAGCCTGTGTGGTGGCCCTCCATTACCACAGACTGTGATTACATGGTACACATAATGCTGTTATTAAGTAATTATTATATATAAGTAATTAAGTAATTAAGTAATTCAGGATAAATTGTTACAACAACCACTATTCCCTGTGAAAACAGCCAAGACTGTGAGGTTACTTTGGATCTATCAGCATTCTGCTAGTTTGAAACAGCTCTCCTTCTTCAATATGTCCATGTATTTTATACTATGTATATTTTATGCAATCTATGGTGTGTTGTAGTTAATGAGGCTTAGGTCTAGTGTTTGTCCACAGTCCAATTTCCTTCCTGTTTTTTTAATAACGACCACTTAAAAGTTATGAACCATCATCTAACCTGCTTGAGACCCTTTGTATGTATACCTGGATCAATTTTCTGCGATTTTCAGGGATGTCTGTTGCACAGAGAGCTACATTGGAGAACTATTTTGATTTACAAATGATTGATTTTGAATAGGTTTTTCTTTCTGAAATATTCATGGATTATTTAGGATTTTTGATAATTCATCCACTCCTGTGCTGAAAAATAATGATTAAACAGATGAGATGCATAAGAAAGGCTGTTGATCAATTAGCTAGGCAGTTTACTATGCTTAATAACCACTGGTATTCCCCTGACATTACCCTCTAGTGTAGTTTAAAGCATGTTATATATCCTTGAGGATGTTATTTATACATTGTTAACCAATGACCTCCATTAGATGGCTAAACTGAATTGTTATGAGATTGAACAGGAACAGCAGTGGATGTCATTTATTTCCAAATGTAAAGTACAAAATTAGAGTTAAGTTAATGTTAAGTTGCCTATTACTTGGAAGCCGTTAGCAAAATACTTTATTTGAGTAAGCTGTGTTGAAGAAGTGTTTTATATATTGGTTGATAGTTGGCTGAATATGAGCCAGCAGTGTGTTCAGGTGGCCAAGAGGGCCAACAGCATCCTGGCTTGTATCCGAACCAGTGTGGCCAGCAGGACTAGGGAAGTGATTGTCCCCCTGTACTCGGCTCTGGTGAGGCCGCACCTCGAGTACTGTGTTCAGTTTTGGGCCCCTCACTACAGGAAGGACATCGAGGTGCTCAAGCGTGTCCAGAGAAGGACAACGAAGCTGGTGAGGGGTCTGGAGAACAAGTCTTATGAGGAGCGGCTGAGGGAGCTGGGATTGTTTAGCCTGGAGAAGAGGAGGCTCAGGGGTGACCTTATCACTTTCTACAGGTACCTTAAAGGAGGCTGCAGTGAGGTGGGGGTTGGTCTATGTCTCTATTGATAGGACAAGGGGGAATGGACTAAAGTTGCGCCGGGGAGGTTTAGGTTGGCTATTAGGAAGAACTTCTTTACTGAAAGGATGTTAGGCATTGGAATGGGCTGCCCAGGGAAGTGGTTGAGTCACCATCCCTGGAAGTCTTTAAAAGACATCTAGATGTTGAGCTTAGTGACATGGTTTAGTGGAGGACTTGTTGGTGTTAGGTCAGAGGTTGGACTAGGTGATCTTGGAGGTCTCTTCCAACCTAGATGATTCTGTGATTCTGTGATATATTGAAAAATTTACTCTGAAAGGCTGATGCTCTTACATGGAAGCCAGTTTGCTGCCCAGTACTCATATGGAGGTGACTGTGCAATTCTTCCCTAGAAACCTTTTATTGTAAGACCCTCTTGGTAGATGCAGTCAGATTTCTACCTTCATCAGGAAGCCCCCTGGCTCTGTCAGCATGGATTCAGCTGCAAGAATCAGTTCTTCCTGGAGGACCACATTTCCAGATGGAACTGAGAGCCTCATCTCACAACTGTCAGTTGTGTGCTTGTTCCTTTTACTGCTCTAGTGGGACTTCTGCCATGATTAAGGATTAATCAATGGAATGAAAGTTTGCTATGCCAGGTCCTAATTCTGAAATGTGAATAATTCATTGCTTTTAAAAACATGTTGCAATTTTCAAAATTACAAAAATTAGTAATAAATAAACAAAACTGATGTACTTTGAGGTTGGTTGAGGATTAATCATGAATTCCAGTCTGTGAATTAGAACTGGCAGGCTGTGCAAGAGTTTCAAATCTAGCGCAATGGATCTCCTGGGAGCTATTTCCAGCTTTTCTAGTTATGCAGCAGCAGTGATGTTGATTGTATAAGAAACCAACAGATTTAAGAGGAAAAGAAATGGGAGGACAGGTATAGTAAATCAGAAAGTTATTCCCTGTTACTGAAAACATTTGGGAACATAGTCAGGTACTTCTAACCTGTAAAAATTTAACCTTTATTCAGCTGATGATTGTAGTACTTTCTCTGAATTAAAGAAAAAAAAATAAATTAACATAAAAAAAATCAAAACCCAAAACCACAAAAATACATAATAAAAGTTATTAAATGTATTAGGCAACTCTCTTAACTGTCATGAATTTAATGACTTCTTCATCTTATATTAATTTTTATATCTGTAGGCTGTTCCCTTACATTTTACTTCTGTTAAGACTGGTTAAGACTGACTACATTTTACCTATTAAGCTATACTCGTTTGAAATCAACTAATATTCCATGATAGTAGTTTGGATCTCACATTTAAAATTACTTCATTTTCTGAAAATGTAGACTCCTTAGGACTGCACTTGTCCATTAGGGTTTGGTTACCGAGGTGTCACGATGAAGTTTCACTCTGCTTGCAGAGTCACTAGAGGGAGCTCCGGGTGCATGGCAAGTGAAGGCTTTGTTCTCAAACACCGAACAACCAAGGAAACCACAAAAAATACCTTTCCCAGCAGACAGTGATTGCAAAATGCCTAAAAATGGAAAAAGAAAGCCCTTTTTAATTCTCAATTAGAGTATTTTATATGCATTTTCTTGCTAATAATACATGCCTGACAAGCTAATAACTACGTTGTTTAAAGGCTTGTAACAAATAGTGTCCTGTTAAAACCTTTGCAAATAAGAAGTTTGAAAAATGCATAATACTAATGCCTTTGAGCCCTTTTAAGCAATAACAATCAAGATACATGGCTTTTTCAAGTGGCTGGTTTATCAAAGCTGATGAGATAGATATTCAGAAAGTTGGAAATAAACCTTTTCCTTTGATGCAAAGCAATGATTCTAAAACAGCAAAACATTTCCTTAAGTCCACTCATCTGATGCCTGATATTCATATAAAACAACAGGTCTCATGGTGCTAAAATAAGTGCTTTTTTTTTTTTTTTTTTTTTTTTTTTTTTTATGGGCACAAAGACATTCTTTGGGCAAAAAAGAAAAACGGGAGTGAGTACAATATACAGTGAGTAGCTTCAGTGTTTGTTGTTTGTCAAATTGCTTCAAAGGCCCAGTTAATTATGAAGACACTTTCCTGGCCTACACTTGGTGTCCTTTTGGTTTATTTTCAGTGTTTTTAAGAACGGACCTTATCTTTATAGCACTTTATCACATGAGAAGTTGTCAAAGGATCTAACATCTGGTAATAGGTAGTGTTAGTATTTCCATCACATAAATGAAGAAGTTGACTAATGTTAAGACAGGAGGAATTAATTCTTACAGATCAATGTTTCCATGCTTCCACATGAGACTTTCATTATGTTTAAAGCACAGACTATATCAACATGTACACAGAATCCGCAGATACCCTGGGGAAAAAACCTCCAGCAGTGACTGGGCCAGCTGCTGTTTGCTTCAATGACAGGGTGTGGTAGGATTCTGACAGAGTGACCTCATTGCCTTAAGACATGTCTATGGCCATAGCTAGGATATTTACCGCACCTAATTGTTTAAAGAAGACATATTGATATATCTTAATATTTGCACAGTGAACTTCATGATACTGAGATGTTATACCCTAATTTGGAGAAAAAGATGATGGGGCTAGCCATAAAGGTGACCTCGTGTCATGGACAGAAATGATACACACTTCACTCATAAGAGTGAAGCAGCTATATATTTAATTGATATAATGTAGTGATCTAACACTTACTCATAAACGAGACAGCGACTTAATGAGATTTGAGATGGTGAGGTACACTTGGATATTTACTGCAGAGAGGACAGTGTCAGACAAACTGTCAAGAGACCCTCCTGTTGAGTCGTGGGACTCAGAGTGGAGCCCCTTGCATTCTAAACTCCTTCTCAGAGCAGAGCCTAATGCAGCTGGAGCCAAACTTAGTCCCAGACTTGGTCAACAGTTTATGTCTAAAGGATTTGTATGTACACAATCAATCTAAGCTATAATCTTAGTGAAGCTTACAGAGGTTAGCAAGCTATTACTACTGAGTATTTGCTGCGGATAAGGAATTTCTCAACTGTAAGGAGTCTGTGAGCCTACCAAGTAGACTTGAGAGGCATCCCTACTCAAGGGGAGATTTTGGTATGCAACCCACTGCTGTGCAGGAGAGTTCAAAGGGCTCTTGGGCTGCTCGCTATTTATGGGACAAGAAGACTGACTAATAGTCATATTTAAATACCAACTGCAGATGTGAGTTTCTTCCAGATTTGGCTTGAGTCAGACATTGACCAGTGCTGTGGTCAGGTGAGTGAATTACTCAGCTAGACCCTTGGCTATTGTATTGTTATCTGCCTCTCCTAAATCCACCATGAGCCAGATACAGACATCACAACCAGATGGCATCCATCATGACCACCACTGATGCTTAAGCAGGGTTCCCAGGAGATGCACCCTCAGACCAGGTAACCCTTCAGGTCATGACAAAAAAGTCAGTTTACTCACTGAGCCTGCAAGTGCATATACATGTCCTTATTTTATTCCCCTGAATAATTTGAATTGTCAATGGAAATTCTATAAATATGCATGCACATGTGCATTAAGAGTGTTAGGATGAGCTTATCTTTTGAGCAAAATAGTGGTCATGGGGTCATTCCATTCTCATTTAGCCAGAAAACACATAAAACAGTGCTTTAGTTTCAGCTATACATTTCTGCTTTCCTAGTATAGTATGTTTTTGTTGTTTTTGTTTATTATTATTATTATTATTATTACATATGTTAGGTTTTATTTTCTGGAGATTTATTGCCACTGATTAAGTAAAAGTGTTTTTATTTAAATACCATGAAATAACAGTGTCATCAAGAATTCATTAAATCTTATCAAATATACTTTGTGGAAATTCTGAGGCTGTTACCTGTACATTATAATCAATATATTATATTTAGGGTATATTACAAAAAACTTTTATTTCAGCAACACTCAGTGATTTGTGCAGAGTATTTTGTGCATAAAATGTTCCATTCAAATCTTCTGTTTCTTCACATTGGAGGCCATGTGTCACTGGTGCTGTAGAAAACAGAAAAACTAACTTTGTGTTATTGTATAGATGATATAGAAAGGTATGGCACATTAGAATAAACAAGACCATCTTAGAATTTATCAGAATTTTAGTCTCTGACTTCTGCAGTATTCATACACCATTCACAAAACACTATGAGGAAGGAGACCATCTTTGTACTCAAGGCTGATGAGCACTGCTATACATTTATATGTATTGTTAGGTATGCATGACTGTCGTATGATGGTTATTGTTTAGTGAATGGCATTATAAGTAGAGTGAAGCACTGCTCAGTTTTACAGTCCCTTGAATTATCTCCATGTGGTACAATTTTTTGGATCTCACCTTCTGTATAGCTTTGGATTAAAACAAAACAAAACAAAACAAAACAAAACAAAACCCTTCAATTATATTTTAATCTAAAAATGTTATGTTTGAGTTTGAAAATTGTAGAAAAAGAGAAAACAGTTTTCTCCCCTTCCCTGCATTCTACATGCTAGAGGTTAAAAAGATTTTATTTTTCTTCCCTGCAGTGTGATATGAAGTATCACAAAGCATTTCCTGTAAGAGTTTTGCATACACGTTGCAGAAGGATCTATTTAAAGCTATTCAATGTTTGAAAGATCAGACCAGCAGAGAGAATCAGATAAAACAGATGAGAGAAAATGTCACAAAATCATCTTTTGTGCATCATTAGGACGAATCTTCCATAATTTTGAATAAGGCTATATATTTTTATTTTTATTTTTTTCCTTTTTTATCTGTTGTAGTTCAAATGTTTATCCACGTTAACATAACACACAAATAAAACCATCTGGGCATGTGGCCATATATGTTTTTCTTAACAAGCACAAATAAAATAAAGGTTGTGATGTGCATGTTGTGCATCACTAGAGAAATTCAAAGAGAGATTGAATTCACATTATTTTGCAGTGTTCAGCTGAAGCTCAGAAAGACTGTATTTTTTTTTAGTCCTGCTTCTGCTTTTACCACATCTGTCTGAAATGTATATTACAGAGACAGATCAACTTATATGACACATTTACTCCCAAGATTTTCTCTCCCAGCTGAAAATAGTCTCTCCAACAATATAAGCAGTAAATTGTAACATGATTTTAGCCAGAATTTGACAGGAAGCATCCATGCCGAGCCCAGTGTCTGTTTGTCCCAGCCCATGTTTTTGGTAGCACATGTAACGATCTAAGGAGATTTTCCAGCTTTGCAATATAGGCCAAGTCACCATGTAGCTCATGGTGCTTTACGTTTTACAAGCACTGTGCAAATGTTAACGGGGCTTCATGACACCTCAGTGAGGTAGGGAAAGATTATTAACTGCATTTTACAGAAGGGAAGACTTAACTAGGGAAGAAGCGGATCCTGCGAGGTCATATAGGAAAGCAGTGACAAAACTACTTTTAGAACTGAGAAATCCCTGGCTTCATCCCACTAACACACAGTGTCCTGGGCTCAAAACCCTCAGAAATCAAGCTGTGTGATTATTACCATAAAAACTGTAGTAAACAATATCATTAACACAGGTCTAGTATAGAATGCCAAGGCATAATGATGTCATAATGTATATTTTAAAGACTTGAAACACACAGAGAATTCAAGAAATTGCAATTATCCCTCACTAATATTGTTGTGGGCATTTTGATCAATAGCACATCATAAAGTTCATTTGAACAGCTGAAGATATGTTCCATTTTGTAGAAACAAATGTACCAAACTCATGGTTATGGGTGTACTGTGTCTAGACAACAGGGCAATTATAAGGAAAATTACATTTTTGTTTCTATTGCAAACTGTCTTGTTAGTCTGCTCAATATTTCCTTGCCACTTCATTTTGACCAGCAGTTCCCTTCTTAAAGAAGGTCAAACAACCTTTTTTCATTATTACTGCCTGCTGTAGCTATATTATAGGTAATAATAATTATAGTTCATTACTATTATACAAAATAAAACCCATCCTTTCTTTGTAGTGTAGCTAGCTGATATTTTAGAACATACTAGTTTACTTTTAAAGTTTTAACATTTTAGCTGGGATGTAGTCTTTTCTCCTGGGTTTATTTCTAACATAAAAAGAATAAATGCATCGGGGAGCAGGATGTGGTGAGTTCCCCTTCCCTACAAACTCATATTGGCCTTTGTGCTCACTGATTTTCTAGTATCCTGAAGAACTGTAAAAGGTGGCCAACCATTTCCTCCTCCTTTCTCCTCCAGCTGCAAAAGAGATAGAGAAAAGACAGAACAAAATGTAAGCTCCCACTGCCAGGAAGGCATACCAGGCAATGGATTCCAACATGGATACAAAGCTTAATAATTGGAAATTACATGCTTTAAGAAATGGGAAGAGTGCTTTTGAATCCTCTCTGACTGGAGAAGCAAGTGAACCCCAGGTATCTTAACTCCTAGGAGGCATATAATTATTGCGATGAAATCATCAACACAATAATCTGGAACAAGAAGAGAAAGTGTGCAATTGTCATTATCAAAAATCCATTTAAGCAGCTAAGTATGGAAAGCACTTTTTTCCTAAGTATGGAAATTCATTTCTTCTACTGAACGCTGCTTTCAAGGAGGTGCTTCATGCTAGCTTCTGTAAAGGTGTCCAGGTCCAAGAGCAAGACGGTGCTTCCGTTGAAGAGTTTTGGTATTTTCTGTTGGCTGCTTTAAGTACAGCTGACTGTGGAGCCCTTTTGTAAATGCCTGTTTCCCATGTGACAGTAATGAATGTTGGCTTTATCACCATAGCACTGCACCAGTACTTCTGGAGCTGAGTCCCTTTGCGCACTGCAGTGTCAGCCATCACAGCACTAATGTGTCTCTGGGGGAAGAAGGACTGAGCATAAGTGCCAAGATTTTCCCACCCAGGCACAAATATCTTCTACTTCTGCTTAAACTTGCAAGTTTAACAGTATTTGTTCTAAATTCTTATAGCATCTAATAATAACCTTTTAAAAACACTTATTTCTGACTTATAAAGTAAAAGGCTGCCTGTGACTGAATAAAAGTGAGGAAATGACCACTGTAGAAAATAGGAGAACAGTGGGTAAGCAATGATTCACTATGACAATTATGCAAACAAATAATAATGTAAACTACTCAGAAGGCATTTCACCACTGCAAATTGTTAGCACTGTCAACAGTTTCTTGAAATCACAAGCTGTTTGCTGAATTTCTGAATTGTTCCTACATATGTGCATATTTCTATGTAAATGAAAGTCATTAAACAAATGTTCCTGTGGTGAGGACGCAAGTTCCTTTCCACATTACCACAAGTTCTTCTCTTAGGCATTCTGTAGGGAGAAAAAAAAAAAAATACATTTTGATTATTCAATGTCTTATTTGTTTCTAAAATACAGCAAATTTCAAAAATCTTATATCTGTGTGTAGGGGGTGTATAACTCATCTATAGGGCATGTGCCTTTTCCTAATTCTTAGAGAATCTGAAAAAGTGAAATGCCCAAATTTGTGCTGCTTTTTGTCAAGCTCATCAGTATAGTGCTATGTTCTTGTTCTGTGTCATGCAAATCAAGGACTGTGGTACCCCTCAGACTAACTTAAATCTGCAAGTGTGTGATTCTGAATACTTCAGAACACCTTTTTAGACCATATTAAATGTTAAACAGGGCTTAAATTTCTCTTTAAGATTTTCTTATGCCACTTTAAACTCAACAGTGTTCAAGAATTCTTGAAACAGTTATAATCAGAGGACAAATAGTTTAGCTTATGATGTTGGCAAGTTCTGATTATGTCTGGGTCATGATCAAACACCATTAATCAAGCAAAAGAAATTCACTGTCTCCAGGAAACTCATGATTTGCTAGGCATAGATAGCTGCCTTCAGGATTTAGAGGTGTTACATGGTGGCTCTTCCAAACATTTCTCTAACCTTGTAATCACATCACAGACTTTCTCATTTTCAGCGTAGTAGTCCTCAGCTTAGAAGAAAGTGAGAGCAAAAATAGGCAGGAGAAAATGTGCTAACTGAAATATTTCTGATGTTGTCAGTGAAGAAATATCTTATACCAAATAAATAATCAATGATATTTGCAGGAGAGAATACCCTGTCCACATTACCAGCCTGCTTTGCCCATATCCTTCACTTACCTCATTGTTCATGTTTTATGTAAATAATAATAATAATAATAATAATAATGTCTATTATACATTTTTGCTTGAATGAGACAACTTCACAAATTTCCAAAGTGTCTTAAGAGAAATATACAGTTTTTACTCAAACAAAATTTATGCCAAAAAGCATTATTCAATCTAAATGAAAGAACAGCTGTGAAACACTTCAGCTTAATCAGAATTAGGCAGAGAAACCTGAAGGCTTTTTAGAATGTAGTACTTAGTATACTGCAGTATTTGTATTTGCAAAATTTATGTTGACTGAGGTGAATTCAAGAACTGAAAGAATAATAAAATAAACAGAATTGGTAGACAATCAAGGATTCTACAACTTTCAAATTATAACAGAAAATAGGCAGTGAATATAGAGTTTTTTTATTAAATCTAATTGGCATTTGTTTCAAATACTGAACATGGAGAATAAAAGAGGATATAAGCCAGATACCTCTAGTCTAACAGAGGAATTTTTAAAGGGACTATGATAATATTATAACACGATATTTTTAAGAATGTGTTAATTTTTGAGGTTTTTACTGTCATTATATTTTTAATGGTACAGCATATGATATGTGGAGGAAAGAATAAACCCTGTGTATTGTACTTTCTTGATTCTTTCCCCTTCTGCTTTGAAGTGTGTATTTTGGTACCAGCTTTACCTTTGATCCAATTAGTAAGATTTGAAAAGTTCTGCACTTTTGCAAAAGGATGTGGTCAATCATATGGTCACTTGGTCAGTCAATGTCCAAACAGCATTTGGATATTCATGGAGTTTTGTTCTTTACAGGAAATCATGCTGTCCTAAACTCCATATATAGAGATTCTAGATAATCTTTCACTCAGATCTTTTCATGTTAGAAAGGTCATTATAGTTTTTGTTTGCTCTGTTGCTGTTTTGGTATTTATCATGTAGATGAGATCTATCTTCAGGCAGTCTTCTGAGAACCCCTTGGCTTTGGTTGATGCAGAGTGAAATTACAGCTTACCCTTTCCTGGCAAATGGGTGTTTGACTCCTTCTAGATATTTTTTATTCCTAGAAAGCAAAAGGGACAGCAGGGTATGTTTTTAATGGAATTGGTGAAAAAGTTTGCTTTTCTATCTCTGTTCTGACAATGGTGAATAACAGTTTCTAGTGAAGACATAAAGGCCACATGAATAAAAGACAGAAAAAAATCGAGAAAGAGATAGATCTGCTGTAACGACCTTAGATCGTAATTCTGGCCTTCACTCAGATAATGGTTTGGTCTCTCAATTTTCCTTACATTTGTTCAGGATATATTAGGACTGAGCTACTTCTCTTGTAAAGAAAAAGTGTACTTATGTAATGGTTTTGTTCAAGAATACAGACACAGTTTTACAAAAACTGATGAATTGAAGTAGATTTTAACTTTAAACACAAATAGACCTTTCCTCTTGTTGCAGTGAGTTAATATTTGAAATTGGAAGAATAACAAATCATTGCCTGTGGCCTTTCTTTTATCCATCTGCCTTAAATAATAATAATAATTAATAATAATAATAATATTTTTTATGCAGGTTAGATGTAACAAAATGTAGAAAAGCAAGGTAATGTGGGTATAAATGAAATGTTACCTAGGTATTTTTTTTTCCATTAATTTTAGTTTCCATCATTTAAGCTGTAGTTCATTTCTAATTTTGACTTCATAACAAATGAAATGTCCCCCATTTGAGACCAGGAATCAAAGAGGCATTGTCAGTTCAAATTTGGCCCTCTATTTAAATTTTACAAAAAGGAATATGTAATTAAATCTAACAGTTGCAGGAAAACAAAATCATAATTAAAAAGACTTGAAATATCCTGTGTTGGCAGACAAAGATTCTCATGATGCAACAACAAGAATATGACTTTAAAAGACAATTACTTTAAATGAAATTAAACAAAAATTGATTCTTTTTTTGCTCTTTGCTGCCTCAGTTGTAGAAAATTTAAATCAATATGAAACAAAAGATAAAAACAAAACTATTTTTTTTGTCTTTAAAGATCAATGTTGATAACAGATATATAAATTGATTTTAATATGTGTAATTTAAATAGCAGAAACTGTGGGTAGTAAGGGTGAGGAAATGGTTCTTGTGAAAGCTTATTGATTCAGAAAAACATTACCGGGGTAATTGGCTAGTAGAGTTTACCAGAGAGACTTGTAGTTTTCTTTAAAAATATTGCATTAAAATTACCTCTTCACCTGAATTTACTGTTACGTGCTGATAAAACTTTGTTTTCCTTCTCACACTCAGAATGTTTCTAGCTTTGCCTTTTGTTGTGCTTAGTTATATAAATATTGCAAAGACATTTTATTTACATTAATTTCCATTCTACCATATTAGTAATTAAATACAAGTTGACTAATTCTTCACTACTGCAATGACATTGTAAAATAAGAACAACATGTGGTTCTCTGATATTTTGATCATTTTGAGTCTTAGGCATCTTGAATAGAAAGGAGAACAGTTCCAGAATTCATGACTATGATAGTTTCTTTCAAAAAGCTGCCATACAGAGATGTGTTGTGAATGGACTTCTGCTTTCTTAGCAAGTCATGGTAAACAGAGGTATACGGAACAGACACAAAGTGACGCAAGAACTAGAAGTCAAAGTTTTTTGTTGTTGTTGTTTTGTTTCATTTTGTTTTGTTTTGGTATGGGGCTGGGAAGGAAGGGAGGGTTGTGGGGTTGTGGTGGTGTGTTTCTTTTATTTGCTTGTTGGGAGCTGTTTTGTTGTTGTTTTTCTTTATACTTTTTTTGGATTTTTTTTTTGTGTATGCTTTTGTGTGTGTGTGTGTGTGTGTGTGTTTAAATTACAGTAATAGGTATGAGAAGCCATCCCTTCTAAGTGTGAGACTGTTCAATTATGTTCATATATATACAGGTCATTTGGAACCATTTCCAAGCAAAACAGAGGCCTATGGCACCTATAAGTTACAAATGCACTAATTAGCAAAGGAATTAATACTAGCTCACATTTAACCCAAGTATAAGCATACAAAATAATGCAAACCATAATACTGCTATGTATTGTTGGAATAACAATGGGGGAGAGGGTGAGGGGATGGAATTGTTTGATCTTTAAGGTCCCTTCCAACCCAAACCATTCTATGATTCTATAATTCTATGAGATTTTGTAACATTGCTACCACATAGGCAGATACAATATATAAAGATTTTAGAAAAGGTAATAATGAAACAAGCAAAGGGGCACATGATTGCTTGTGTAGTTGCACATAGGAGTCATAGGAAAACACGTAATCAGAAAGCCATTTGACAGAATTTGTGAAATGGACAAAGAGCAAGGTAAGCACAACAGACTGCAAACATATAGGACATGCTACTGCATTTGCAAGAAAGATAACTAGTACAACCAAAGCCAAGGACACCTGAGATAATCCTATTCAGAGTAGGGAAATATATAAACATTGTGTTGAGTGAGGAAAATGGGGAAGCTGGAAGACATTTGGTTCCTGCTTTGATGAGATCTCAAACCTGGCCATCTTAATTTTGGTGACCAAGACTACACATAACTACACCACATTAGCTCTGTGGTACTGTATGATTACAGACAATTTAGGGTATGATAAGGATTGACAGCTTTGAATATGTAGTGATAATGTTTGATGAAGGATAAGAAACAATTTAACATAAATTGTGCGTTGTTAACAAATGTCAATATAATGAAGCTTTGTTTTAAAGTTTAAAACTGTCCTGACATCATTCTTCTAGAAAGTCTCAACACAGCAATCTCCAATTCCCTAAATTTCACTCTAATTCTTGATCTCTAATTCTCTAAATTCCCCTAATTCCTTAAATTCCATAAAGGGGGTCTCCTAAATTCCATGAATCCCCATATAGCTATATCTACACATATATTCTTTCACACCCCACTCTCCCCAGAACATTCAGGAGGAAGGTGAAAACAGAGGAATGGAGGTTCTCTCACATCCCTTCATAAGTCTCTTGAGGCTGAAGAAAGAGCATCCAGTAAGGCTCTAGAGCTGTAAATCAAATCTGGGACTCACATTTGAATGTTGAACCTGGAAAACCAAGGACCTCATAGAATCATAGAATGATGAATAGTTTGGTTTGGAAGGGGCTATTATGATCATCTAATTCCAATCCTCCTTACTTGGGCAGGGACACCTTTCACTAGAACACATTGCTCAAAGTGCCATCCAGCCTGGCCTTGAACCCTTCCAGGGATGGGGCATCCACAGCTTCTCTGGGCAGCCTGTTACATTGCCTCACCACCATCTGAGTGAAGAATTTCTTCCTTATATCTAATCTAAATTTACCCTCAATTTACATTTTTCTCAGGAATGCAATGGGGAGAAGAGAACATAAATTTTGACTTTGCTTAGAAACTCTAAGATTCTTCCTTTTCATTGAGCAAATTCACAGTGAATCCAAACAGTTAATCTGGAACATCCACTAGTGAAATAAACTTTCCACAAGAAAATCCACTCAGAGTTGGTGTAAATGTGGGGTACTGATTTGATACTTCTCCCACCTTCTCCTGTACTTCTTCACAAATAATCTTTTTTACTATTGCAGTAGGAAAACACACATGTATAGAGGAACAGAGATTAGGGAGAATGCTCTGTGAACTTTAAATGGGAAGGAAAAATCTTGAAGACAGCAAGTCAGAGTAACAATAAGCATGAGAGTGTGTATATCACTAAAATATGAAACAGGAAAGCCCTGCGTAACAATGATTGACTCTTTTGCTAGAGAGAGTCTGAGTCTGGTCTCTTTCTGCAACAGCCACGGGAAGTTCTGACCCAACACCCTTTGGAGTTGACATGCCCTGACTGTGCCCGCTCCTTGGCCTATCTCTGATAAATGGATGTTGTGTTTTAGTGACATATGATGATTATAGCTGCAAGCAATATGAACCAAATATCTGTAGGAAACCTTGATTTTAGGACTATGCAATCAAAAACATCTGGATTAAAAAACTGTCTTTAGTTTACAGATCTTGAAATAAAATATGGCTCAGTGTCTGAAGGTAATAAGCAAGCTATTGCCCCATGTCCAAAAGGCTGAATATAACAAATTCACAATGGAGTCTCTGAGTCTGATGGATTACATTTTTACTGTAGAAGATGAAAGTATGTCTATGTTTGGTATGTATAGTTGGTGAAATTATTAGACCATGTAATCATTTTTTATTTCTGAGAAAGATTTAAAGAATGTAGGTTGTATAGAATGAATATTGAGATACTGAATGAATCATTAATATAACATGGACATCTTCATTGGCCTAGAGGTGGATTGTCAAATGATTTACCTGCAAAAAGATATTTGACCCATTTCATCGCTGAAGAACTTTGCTTGTACATCAGGTATATTAAGTTTAGCAATTGTAATTAAATGGTTTACCTTTGCCTGGCAATTACCAGTGTCCTACTTACAACATTTATATTATTTTCTATCAAAACTATTTCTAATAATTGGTTTTAATATCTAATTAGTCCATAATTGCAGTACACATCCAGAAAAGTAAAATATAGAACAGAAAAATTATACCTTGAAAATTGTGAGAATTATGAAGTAATAGGAAAAAAATAGAAATGATATATATTTTTAATTTGTTCACTGAAATTGAGGGGATGAAGGTCACAAGCTTTTTTTTTTTTTTTTTTTCCTCTGAGTGATAATTCAGATCACAGCTCCAAAGGGGTTGGAAGCTTCAGCCCTAAATCGTAATATTTTAAAGAATAAGGGACGGGGTGAGTATCGAACAAAAAATATCACAGCATGCTTTGCTATATGTATTCTGTCAGCCCCAAATGTAGGTGATGTCAAATTAAATGAAGTCATAAGAGTCCTCACTGACTTGAAAAGGTTCAATAAAACCTTCAAGAAGAAATGTGCGTACCAAGTACTCTGTTGCTTTTGCTGGTGATGTAACCAGAGAAACAGATTCCTCAGTCCCAATCACTTCAAAGTAGTACTGGAGATGTTTTATTTTTAATAATATGTATACTGGGGCACAGATATTTCTCATCCTATAGAGGTGACTTTTAATATTATGTAGTCATTCTGCTTTTACCTCCTTTTATATGGTTTTCCAAAGAAAATTCCAATGTCAGAGAAAGACATTGTGGAAAGAACTTTGGTGGCATACATTAAACAAAAGAGACTTTTGTTTGGCTGCTTTTTGTCTTCCTGGCACCAGACCTCCACATATCATCAACGCACAATATTCTCCCCTTCTGTAATGCTCCTACAGCTACAAATCAGGGTAAAGGCAGCAACTTAGTGTCTCTTTCAAAGCTTAGTTTTGCAATTCAGTATTTTCTTTCCCCTCTTATTTGTATACAGTATAAGCATTTGTTTCCAGGTCTGGAACCCCCAGCACAAGAAGGATGTGGAGCTGTTAGAGTGGGTCCAGAGGAGGGCCACAAAGATGATCAGAGGATTGAAGCACCTCTCCTATGAAGATAGGCTGAGAGAGCTGGGGCTGTTCAGCCTACAGAAGAGAAGGCTCTGGGGTGACCTCATCACAGCCTTTCAATACTTAAAGGGGTCTTATAAAAAGGATGGAGAAGGACTCTTTACTTGGGTAGATTATGATAGGACAAGCGGGAATAGTTTTAAACTAAAAGAGGGGAGATTTAGAGATTAGAAGGATTTTCTTCATTCAGATGGTGGTGAGATCTCAACCCTTGTGCCCTTTGCATCATATTTTCTCCCTCTTCCCCTTTGAGGAGGGGGAGCGAGAGAGTGGCTGTAGTGGAGCTTTGCTGCCCACCTAAGTAAAACCACCACAGTTGTGAATTAATTTGTCTTCAGACAAGATGGAAAACATGCACCATTATCTGCAAAGAATTATAACTGTAAAGTTGCAAAGAACGGCTGCAAATAATTATATAAAAATGCATTGTGTAAAACTATAATTAGAATAAGAAAACAAACACTTCACCTGTCCAACTTGTTTCAGCTCACCTTTTCCTCTTTTCCTGGTTTTCAACTCATGTCTCCTAACCATGGTACACAGAACAGGTTGAAGCTCCAAGTCTGGGCAAAGATTAAAAGATCAAGCTGTCAGACAATAAAGATGAAAAGCAAAGATATTTTATCCTAGAATCATAGAATTTAGAATCATGGAATATCCTGTGAGTTGGAAGGGATCCACAAGGTCCCACATCAAGTCCAACTCATGGCTCCACACAGAACTACATAAACTATGTGTCTAAGGTCATTGTCAAAACTGTTCTTGAACTCCAGCAGGTTGGTGCTGTGACCACTTCCCTGCGGGCCTGTTCCAGTGGCCAGTTACCCTCTCAGTGAAAAACCTTTTCCTAATATTCAATCTGAACCTCTCCTGACACAGCTTCATGCCTTTTCCTCAGGTCGTATCACTGGCCCTTTCCCCCTCTGTTCCTGCAATGAGATCTCCTCTCAGTCTCTTCTCTGGACTGAACAGTCCAAGTGACTTCAGCCACTCCTCATGTATCTTGCCCTCTAGATCTTTCACCATCTTTGTAGCTCTCCTTTGGACACTCTCAAATAGTTTTAGGTCCTTCTTATACTGTGGCTCCCCAGACTGCACACAGAACTCAAGGTGAGGCTGCACCAGAGCAGAGTAGAGTGGGACAGTCATTTCCTTCGAATGGGATATGGTTGGTCCTTTTGGCTGGCAGGGCACGCTGATGACTCATACTCAGCTTGCCATTGACCAAAAACCCTGGATTCTTTCCATGGTGCTGCTCTCCAGCTTCTCATCCCTTAGCCTGTACATATAGCTAGGATTGCCCTGTCCCAGGTGCAGGATCCGGTACTTGCTCTTGTTAAATTACAAGCGGTTGTCAAGATCTCTCTTTGTCAAGATCTATACGCAAGGCCTCTCTGCACTTGAGAGAGTCAACAGCTCCTCCTAATTTAGCATCATCTGCAAACTTTGTATGCATTCAAGTTCTGCATCCAGATCATTTATAAAAACATTGAAGAGAACTGGCACAAAAATGGATCCTTGGGGAACCCCACTGGTTACTGGCTGACAGTGTGATGTAACCCCATATACTGTAGCCTTTCGAGCCTGACCTGTCAGCCAATTGTTCACCCACTGTATTATCTATTTATCTAGCTGTATGCTGGATATTTTATCCAGAAGGATACCATGAGAGACAGTATCTTTCTCTGCTAAATTCTGAAAAGATCACATCTACTCTCTTCACTTCGTCAATGAAATCCTTATATTCTTCGTCATAAACAACCTTTCCAAAGGAGAAGAGCTGCTATCTTACCTCTAAAAGAGGGCAAATGCTGTCCCTCAAAATAACAGTGGCATGGCAATGATGGGGAAGACAACTGTGCTCTGAGTCAAGACACTTGTTGGCACTTTTCCCATTGAGAGTTCAGGATGGAAATTAAAGCTGCTTTCCTGACAGAACTAGAAGTAGTTTCTTTCCTCATGTGACAAGCCTTATTAGCAGAGAGCAATGCAGTTTTCACCTTTTTGTGCCAGGAGGAGAGATTCTAGCACAAAGAGTAAGTAATATTCCTTTTTCTGGACAGCTCATAAGCTGCCTTGTTTGGAATGTTATGGGGTGATGCTCATGTTCAAGTAACAGCAAAGAAATAAAAGTGTTGTTATGGTAATTCTTGTTTCCTTTTTATTTATTTTGTGTTACAAAGGAGATAATGGCAATCCTTTAGGACCTTTCAGATACATGACACATTTAAAATAATGACTGTTCTGATCATTCCAAATTTCATTTTGAACCACAACATCAACAGCAGGAGTTTCTGCATCAACAGGAAAAAATGCAACCTGCAACAGCTTTGCACAGATAAGATAAAAAAGCCAATGTCATTCTATGAAAAAATGAAGAAGGCTTTCTATGTTTATTATTTAGATCAATGAGGCATGACAGATGTATGAAGACTTGCAGATACCTCTATTTTATATTAGAAATACAGATCTGATAAGTAGTGATTAATCTTAATTTCTGCATTAGCAATATTATAAGTCATATGTGAATGCAGCATGTTTATTTCAATGAGTATTATTTCTCAATAATTGTCAAGAACATATGGAAGTTATGACATAAGGAAAAATTACAGGAATTGCTATTTTGATGCAGACCAGTGATTTCTCTAATCTAATAGCCTGGCTTTTGCAGGGAGCGGGACAACCTGCCGCAAAGGATGTATGCAGTCTTGGAGTGGATAGCAGTTTAATACTCTGCAGATTACTCTGATGATCTCAAAAAGTTTGGATTATGTACAAAGCACATTATTTAACATTTTTCCTGATATAATTTTGGGTGTTTTCAAAGTATTGTACATATATATGCATGTGTGTGTATGCAAACTTTAAAAATCATGACATCCTTGGACACCCTTTAAGACTTTCACCTGTTGATTATTGTGGTGGTTTTGCCCAGCTGGGCAGCTCAGTTCCACCACAATCGCTCTCTCACTCCCCCTCCTCAATGGGAAAGGGGGAGAAAATACGATGAAAAGGGCTCAAGAGCTGAGATAAGGACAGGGAAATTACTCACTAATTACCACCATAGGCAAAACAGACTTAAAATAAGGAGATTAATATAATTTATTTCCTATCACTAACAGACCAGAACAGTCAGAAACTAAAAGCAAACTAAAGCCAATTTCCCTTCTATCTACCTTCTTCTACCTCTTCCCCCCGCCCCAGCCAAGCAGTGCAGGGGAATGGGGAATGGAGGTTGTGGTTCAGTCCCTAACGCTTCATCTCCACTGCTCCTTCATGGTCACTCTCTGTCCCTGCTCCTCCTGCCAAGCCTTGTGTCCTGTTATTTTAAGCATACGGTCTACCTTCTTTTTTAAAAAGTAATCTGGCATCTTTTGCTTTCCTATTGAAATTGAGCCACTTGCAATCAAGGATGCAGGAGTTACAAGAACAGAAGAAAAGCAAACAAGACAGACTTACTGCAGTGAAGGTGGAATGTAACCTCCTCAGATTCCATGGAGCAGAGTCTGGGACACCACATAATCCTTTTCTTGCCCAGTGATGTATCGTCCTTTTGCCCTTGCATTCTTGGTTGCATAGGGCAGTCTCAGTGAGTGGGTCATCCACAGTGAGGAAGGTCCAAGTCCTCTCAGGCCACAGATACGTTTTTTTACACAGGTTTTGGATAGGCTATAATACAAAATTTAGGGAAGGGCAGACATTTCCACCTGCTGTGCTCAAGAAAGAGGTGTCAGAACAGCTTTTGGACAGATGAACTGAATATTCCCTACCAGTCCCTAATACATTCAAGTCAACAATAAATGTCTAGACTCTAACTCACTTATTATCTGGAGATTACCAGTTTGCGTCTCTTATTCAGCTACACAGGGAAATTACATGTTTGTGTAGGAAGGCCCTGTAGACTAGATGCTTAAAATTTCAAAGTTTTTCTCAAGACTTCTACATTTAGGCATCTTTTCCTCCTAATTTTATTCTTTTACTATACATATTTTCTCCTGCTTTGATTCAGAAGACATGGCCAGAACTATATGCAGTATTCCAGCTAAGAGGCTGCTGTTCATTTGTATAACTATATGATAATATTTTGAGGATATCTTACCTTGCTCTGTATGTCATCTAATATTTCTTTCTTCAGCCAAGGTGAGCATTGACTTGAAGTTTTTACTGACCTATTCATAGTAATGACAGGGTTCTCTTTCTGTATGACTGCAGTTAATTTAGAGCCCTATAGTGTGTATGAATTCTTCATATTTTATTCCCTTCCAATATGCCTTACCTTGCATTTGTGATCAATTGAAGCTATTGTGTTAAAGGGTAAAGAAGTTTGGCAGGAACTAAGCCTCCTTGCATTCTAGCTTGTCCTCAGATATCAGAGGGGTCGAGGGTGGCTGGGCTTACATTCTGAGTGATGCCCAGTTTGGCACTATAAGTCCAGTCACATTCAATATATTGAATTACCACGATCACAGATACACAAATAAAACAATACAACTTCAGTCTAGTAGATTGACTGGTGCAGCTTATGGAAGCAACAGGAGTACAGATTCTTTTGGACTGACAGTGATAAATACAGTGTCTGCAAAGCAGTTGCAAATACCAAGAATATGACTAATACAGCCAACTGCAAATGAGTTAACTTATGAAACAACTCTACAGAGAATGTTAGGTTTCCTGGGGAAGCATTCAATATAACTAAGTTCAAATCACACCCAATAGGTGCCTCTATGGATGGGAAGAAATGTTCAGCCTGTTGACTGATCCCAGAAGTCAGTGATGTCCTCCTGACTTGTCTGCAATGGTGTCTTCCCTGAGATTCTTTCTCTCTTGAGCCATTTTTATACTATTTTCATACTTGGAGTTGAGTGACTCTAGTCATACATACCTGTTCTGATTGGTATAAAATCTTCTCTCTTTGCCTTAAAGAAATTTTGAGCACATGCTCAGAGAGGCGTGGTCGCACCTTGGAAGTAAGTGGCTTTTGCAATGGAGGTTTGTTTTGGTATTATAATGAGATTATAATAAGCAAAGTTCACCCAGAGGACATGATTTCAACAGAAAAGGGAAAACTGATGTCTCAGGGCTGGCTCAGGGTAATGGCCATGCAATTTACCATTTTCATAGTACCATCAAATAATACCATCAAGTTCCCATCCCTGTGGTGGTATCACAGAGCCTTGCTGCGGTGTTTCCACCCTGCCCCATCCTCCATGTTATTTCTCTTAGAGTCAGCACACTAAGCTCCCCTGGTGTTGCCAATAGCTAAGGTTGCAGGTTAGGTAGCCAAGGGGACTATCCTGGAAGAGAGTCCTTGCATATCTACTGCATTTCACCCTGGAAGTTTCTTCAATGCTGTACCTTCTCCTAAGATGTGGAATACCTTTAGTCTCAACAAGTCCCCTCCAGCAACTATTCCACAGATGCCCAGCTAGCAAATTTTTCTGTGTTGTCATGTCATTAAATAGCATCAGTTAAATGTGTATATAAATGACAAAGGCTCTGAAAATCAAAATGTTTTCTCTTTAGTTCTTGTTTGTTTGGAAGTGGAGATGTTGCAGCTCTGGACCTGTCATGTATGAATAATGACCACATTCCAGCTTTGGAAGCACATTATACTTTTAATAAACCATTAAAATATTAACTCTTTGTAAGGGATGTTCTTAAAGTGGGTGCAATAAATGCTACATCTTGTGATCCCTAATTCCATAAAGCCTTCATCTTGCTGGACGTTCATTCTACTGACAGGTCTCAGTGCTCTCCTTTGCAATGGAAACACCAAGGAAATATATATATATATATATATAATATATCTCCATTAAAACACAACCTGACACAAAATCATCATGTTAGAAATTTTCATATTTCTTCTTTTCAGCATAAGGTTCCATGCACTTATATGATAAAAGGGTATATTTGAGCAGTTATTCCATCTGCAGACCTTCTGCTCTTTACACACTTTCTGGAAGTGCAGTGGCAGGACAGTGACTGTGCTAGAACCAGAGCTTTCTGCCTGACTCACAATCTGTGAAGTAGTTCTTTGCACGTAGCCATGAAAATCAGGATTAGGAATAAAGGTGTAGATGTTTTCTTGCTGCTTGTGTTATCCTTAAAAACATGGACTCCTCACTCTGGAAACCTTAGACAACTCTCTCTCTGGGGTACATTCCTGGAATTTCTTTCTTATCAGGAATTCCACCAGAGTGAATCAGTATGAGGACTTCCTGAGTGAGGTATTACTATCTCTAACCATGTAATCACTTCCTAGAAGCTCATGTTCTCTCTAGTGCGTTAATAAATCTTATTACTTCCCAGAAGATTTATCTCCACCAAATGAACTTTTTATTGCATATATATTAATATCTTAATTTTTGATGGTTTTTATTTTTTTTATTTTTATTTTTTTTCTTCTTTTAAACTATGGAAGAGATTTTGCATCACTTAATTGCTCTTCTGAAGACATACTAGAGAGTTTTATGAATGTTGTGGTTTAACCCGGCCAGCTCTGTCCTAATTAACTCTGTCCTAACTGAAACCAGGACAATGAGTTATGCTTTAAAACACAGCATATCATTTAAGTGGTTGTGAATCAGTATTCAAATTTGAGTTATATTGCCTTGGAAGTGGTGATGATTGTAGCCCCCTCTTGGACTAGTTAGGAGGATTTCAAGTTTTCTTTGTGAATTAATGAATCTATCAATTTTCTCCACCCTGAAGCAATAGTTGATCTTTATGGCATAACCTGCCTAGCACCTTGGAACTGCAAGGAAATTCAAATGATCTTGGGAGATTAAAAAAAATTGCCTTTCCTTATTCTAATTCCTTTCAACACTCACTTTAATTTTCACCTAAGGGCAGACCATTTTTGTTTAATTCCACTTGTCTTCTCTAATAAATGGACATGTTAACAATGTCCACTAATAGGGATGATAATTTTTCCATTTTAATCTTAAAACTTTCTTGCCAATTCATGATTCAGTCAGAGATACATTTAAATAGACTATGCTGTAATTTCTTTGGAAGCGTAGTAGTTTTCTTTTTCCTCAAAGCAATAAATATTTTGTATTCTATTATCAGGGATACATGGTGAACCACAAACACTATAGAAGTCAAAGTGAAAGACAGTTTTAATGTTATTCTTTCAGATAAGAATGGTGATAGGTTTTATTTTTATTCCATATAGTTTTAAAAGGTTCTTAATACTAATAATTTGTGTGTCCCCTTCTTGGCTTTCAGTGGAATTGGCTTGAAGGCCATACCCAGAGAGTGGTGTTCAATGGATCTATGTCCAGGTGGAGGCTGGTGATGAGTGGTATCCCTCAGGAGTCTGTCCTCGGACCGGTATTGTTTAATACCTTTATCAATGACATAGACAGTGGGATTGAGTGCACCCTCAGTAAGTTTTCTGATGACACCAAGCTGAGTGGTGCAGTTGATAAAACAGAAGGAAGGGATGCCATCCACAGGACTTGGACAAGCTTGAGAAGTGGGCCCACGTGAACCTAATGAGGTTCAACAAGTTCAAGCGCAATAGGTGCTGCACCTGGGTCGGGGCAATCCCAGACATGAGCACAGGCTGGGCGGAGACCTCATTGACAGCAGCCCTCCAGAGAAGGACTTGGGGGTTCTGGTGGATGAAAAACTTGACATGAGCCAGCAGTGCATGCTTACAGCCCAGAAGGCCAACTACATCCTGGGCTGCATTAAAAGAGGAGTGGCCAGCAGGTCAAGGGAAGTGATTGTCCTTCTCTTCTCTGCCCTTGTGAGGCCCAACTTCAAATACTATGTCCAGGTCTGGGGCCCCCAGCACAAGAAAGATGTGCACCTGTTAGAGTGAGTCCAGAGGATGGCTACAAAGGGCTGCCTCTGCTGCTCCCTGGAGTAGAGTCTTGATATTACTTAGATGCCATCTTCTGACTCTTTGCTTTTTTCCTTTCCATATTTTTATGTTTCCATGTTGCACCTTCTCTTCCCAAATCCTGGTGGCCCCCTCTCAACAGTCTTGCCTCTGTCTGATCTTTTCTTTTATTACGTAGCTCTACAGTACAGACTTTCTCACAACTCTTTTTCACAGCATAGCTATTTCTTCAGAGACCTGAGCTATATTTATGCCCAAGGTGCTTTCTTGCCAAGGAAATATTTCCCATTCTCTTCCTCAGTATGACAGGAACTTTTGTCTCATTTATCTCCATCTCCTCACCCCCTACCAACCCCTACACTCTTTCTTTTCTCCAAAAGCCAAAAATCCAAGTGAAAGACCAATTGCAGCTAACCAAAAAACAGTCAGCAAAGATGTTCAAACAACCAAAATTCTATTCTGGAGAGAACCAATATTAGTCAGAATTCGCAGGGACAAGAAAAAGGTTGGAGTTTTAGCTAGTAATAATGAGGAAAGGGTGAGCATCAGTATGACAAAAATACGTTCCTGTGTGCCAACAAAGCCACTGAAGACCAGTGATGAAAAAAAAAGTTATCAACTTCTAACTAGAGCAGATGAAAAGTTCTTGACAAAATCCATTTTCTTGTTCTTTGCTCATTGTAACTTAATGTTACAGCTAAATTTATTGTATATGAAGTCTGTTACATAGGATGGATACTGGAGCTTTGTTCTCTCCTACCTCTAAACTCAATTTCACCCAGCAGCTAGGTTCTGATCCTTTAATAAATAATAACAGACCACTTCAGCTTTTTACGTCTAGCCCTGTTATCTTTCTGTGTCTGCAGTTTCAAACACACTATCATCTTCTTTACTTGTACTTTTGGGTGCTCTTCTAGCAGTCACCCTCTTTTTCTACCACAGACTTCAGGCTATGCGTTCCTCATACCACACATCTTTGTTTGAGGTTTATTAATACTTCATACTCCAAATACAATGATAAGTTAGAAGGCTCATGTGCATATAGATAATGTTGGTAACCACTCACTAACTATGTTTCCAATTATGATGATATTATTCGTACATTATTAAAATTGCCTTACAAGAGTATCTTTCTAATGAAGATAAACTTCTAATGAAGATACATTGCCTGAGGTGCTGTGGGATCTTCCGCATGTTGGTTCAAGATTTCTCAGATCATAAAATCATAGAACCATATGTCAGAAGGGACCCACAAGGATCAATCTTGCTGATCTCAGGAAAAAAAAAAAAAAAAAAAAGGAAGCTGTGACTCAGAGTTACAGTGTACCAGAGAGACAGTATAACAGTGATGTTGGTGGCATATTGCTGTTATAAAGACTGCTGCATCTGGAGACTGCTTAGTCCATGGTGGTTGCAGGCACTTATTTAGAGAAGCAGCTCCTGTTGAATTTCTGAAGGCATTTACAACTACTTTTCCCAGAAGTAGCTGTTTGCCTAGATAAAGTAAATGATGGCAGGATGGCAAATCACCATGCTGTGAGCAAGGCCTATTCATGAAAATCTTAGATACACAGCTCTATTGAGCATCTTTTCCTTTTCTACTCTGTGGGATGCCAATGGTTCAGCTTTGCCTTCACTCCGTGACTTATGTGTTCTCTCTGTTGTGTACCCTTTTTTCTTCCTGACCCCTACTTTGTATTTACAGGCTTCTGGTAGAAAACAAAGTGAACAACTGTGAGACATGTTATCAGAAGTTAATGTAGATGCATAATTTTTGCAGGTGCACTCCATGGATTTGGAGGAAAAAAATTGTGCAAGAGTCTTGCCAGCTCCTGAATGTACAGATGCAGAAGGCAGCACAAGACTGCTTTTGTTTCCTATCAGCAACAGAATGTCTGCCTAAAAAAAAAAAAAAAAAAAAGTGTATAAATGTGATCAAATCAAAAATCCCTTAAAATGTCAAACACTCCAGGTAAAGATAGGCACATGAGGATCAGAGACAGACAGCAAAATATCAAAATATCATCTGCTTATAAGGCTATTCAAAATCTCCCTTCTACTCCTGATCCCTTCAGGAACTGTAGGATATATTCTCAAGACTGCCAGTGCTTCTGTTCCAGGGAATTAATGAAGATGAGATAGAGCATCCAGATCCCGTTCTCCCATTGTGCTTTTTACTGGGGAAAAAAAAAAAAAAAAAAAGAAAAAAAGAATGAATGAAACTCACCAACCCATTCTTTGTGATAGACAGTGATTCACAGTGGTGAATCTAGACTTTAATTTCTTAGCCTTCTTTTCTGATGTGGCAAAAAGTATTGCAGTAATGCTAATTATAAGACCCACCTTTTCCAAGCTAAAAGGCAGTAGGCTCTTATTCTTTTGTTTTCTGTAGGTATGAACAGATTTTTCAAAAACCTTGTTGCAATTGTGATGACCTATATTTATCACTTATTTCAATATATTTCAAATGTTTTTCTTCTCCCAGTAATTTTTAGACTAATTTATAATCTCTACCTAATTAAAAAAAAAAAAAAAAGTTTTTCTAATAGAAATGTATCAGACCTTTACACTTAGGTGAACATGCTGCCCATATCTAAGTGGGAAAAGATTGTCTTTTGGTATACCTTTTGGAAACTTTTGGCTCCAGCATTTCTTTGTTATTTATACTTTTTGTAGATAGCTACACAGATAGAATTAACTATGTACAGTTATGTGCTGCATAAGGAAAAAAATTCAAAGCAAGGATTGAACCTGAACAACAAATCACTTGAGAGGTCTAAATTACAATATTCAAAAATAGAAGGAATACATGGGACACTTCAGTTATTTTTTTCTACTAATCCTATAATATAAAAGGACTCATTCAACCAGACAAGAATGAATAAAAAGCAGATGTCTCTCTAACGAAAAAAAAATCAGGAAAAAACAAGCATGTAAAGATGTTTTTTAGGGGGTTTTATACTGACATTCCATTCAATGTTGAAGAGCTAGGTAGCAGAATAAATCCCTCAGAAAATCCCTGTAGAGTCTTCCTTAGTTAGAGTACTGACTAGAGGTTCCTAATTTGAAGATTTGTGTATGAATGACATAAAATGGCAAAAGTTAAGAAAATCTGTTAACAATCCTTGCTTTAAAATGACAAGAAAAGACAGATGTTGGAAAGCCAGAAGGGGTGTTTCTGCATGCAGAGACTAAGAGAAAACAAGATACATGTCTTTTGTGTGAAATTACATATTTTAGTAACAAAAACTCTGTTTTTCAGTTTCTGTCTATATTTCAGTCCTCAAACATTCTCAGAATTCATCACTGTTCTGAAGCAGTACATATCCAGGCAGTGGATCCCCTTACCAATAGACAACTTGGTTCCATTTTATATTCTACCAGTTTAATCTGCGGAGTTCACATCATTTATATAAAAATTAAATAATTTAGACAAATTTATATGGAAATGTCTGAAAGCTCTGTGGCCCGTGTGGAGGTCACATTCTGATCTTGACTCTGTACAGTGTGGAGAGCTTAGGCATATATTTTTAATACTTTCTGCTTTTTATCTGTCCATCAGCTTCACTGTAATGATGACAACAAATGGAAGGTTGAGTCTTTGCACTCCATTTACAGTTTTCTGGGAGCCCATGAAATTTTCTGTACTAAAATTCTGGTATTTTCAGGATTAAAACTTAAAGAAAAGTTTTATTTTATTTTATTTTATTTTATTTTGTCATGAGGGAGAGACCAGAATCTCTTTGCAAGGATTTGCAAATACAGAACTTCAAACCTTATTCCATTCTGAGTGCTCTCTTCCACTGACTAAGTACTACTGGGTTACAGTCATATATTGTAGCGGCACTGCATAGAGCCAATGTATATGTCTATCCAAACATAACACAGTTCCATACAACTGAGATAATAAACACCACTTCCAGAGGCTTTAAATATTTCTCATTTCTTTATTCAATCGCAGATAAGAAACAACCACATGAAGGTGATTGAAATAAAATAAAATAAAATAAAATAAAATAAAATAAAATAAAATAAAATAAAATAAAATATAAAATAAAATAAAATAAAATAAAATAAAATAAAATAAAATAAAATAAAATAAAATAAAATAAAATAAAATAAAATAAAATAAAATAATAAATCCCGCAGTTGCTAGGCTTTCAAACAGTTGCTAGGAGATGGGTAGCAGTGGTCTGTGATTTTGGAAAATTAGGTAACACATTAGGTGAACAAGGATTGATTTTCAAATAACTTGCAGGTTTGTTGTCCTTGTACTGAATGAAATAATATATATTTTTTAATAATGATATATCTGTACACATATGCAATGACCATATTAAAACTAACTTGAAAGTGCTTGAGCTTTCAGTGTTTCTGAAATTTAAAAAAGTTTTACTCTTTTTCAGCATGGGCTTTAAGGAATATTAGAATCAGAAACAGCAGGAGGACCTAGAATCATTAGAAATAGTGTATTTGACATTTAAGTTCAAGTGAACCAGAAAGGTTTTTTTACATCAGGTTGTGTGACTTTTCTCTTTGGAACATCTCTTCCCTTTCATTTTCTTTTCATTCCCAGGAGTTTTTCATTTTTCTTCCCAATATGAAACATTAGACAACCACACTTCATAATCAAAATGAAAAAATTAATGGATACTGAATGCTGAGTCTTACGGCAGATCAGAAAAAAAAAAACACAACAAACACATTTGTCATAACTCTGTCTCTTATTGTGATACACATAAGCTGAATGTCTTGGAAATTCACACTTCTATTTCTATGATGGCTGAGAGTAGCAGCACCATACTGGGTTCTAAATTAAATGTGTAGGATTAATGACTTGATCAAGACTTGGTGAGAGTTTTCTATTACTTTGACTGGATTTTGAGTTTATCTAAATTTGTTTCTCTATTCTTGGGGAAAAATATTAAATGAGTCAAAAGGTCTTCTGAGGTGCACTTTGAATTAGAATGATCTAATTCCATTAATATATTGGCTTTCTAAGATTTTCAGAACCTTTCTCAAATTAAATTTATTTGAATGAACATTATAGCTTGCTATCTGTCCATAACACTAACCAGAGAGCTTAGAGCTTAGAAATTCAATTATATTTATTTATTTTTTAATTGATTTAATGTTTTATTTACAGGCTTTGATAATATTGCGATTGGTGTTCGTTTTCTTGTTCTTTTTTTTTTTTTTTTTTTTGTCTTTGTCATAAGATAATTTGGAAAAGACTAGAATGTGAATGTTAAATTCACTAATTCTGATAGAGTTACACATTGTCCTGGTTTCAGCTGGGATAGAGTTAATTGCCTTCCCAGTAGCTGGCATGATGATGTGGATTTAGCATGAGAATAATGCTGATGACTATCTGATGTTCTAGTTGCTCTCCTCAGGGCTAGGCTGGACATTCATCAGCAGGTGGTGAGCAATTGCATTGTGCATCACTTGCTTTGTATATTATTTTATCATCATTATTATTATTTTCCCTTTGTTTTCTGTCTCATTAAACTGTCTTTATCTCAACTCATGAGTTTTTTACCCTTTCTTTTTTGATTCTCTCCCCCATCCCACTGTGTAGAGTGGTTGGTGAGGAAGTGAGAAAAAGGCTGTCTGGTGCTTAGCTGCCTGCCGGGTTAAACCACAACACAGACAACTAGAGGAGATAACTAAATGACCCTAAAAGTCACATGCCAACACTATCTGAAATGAGAACATCATTGCTTGCAAGTGCTTTCAGAGCCTTTTGTTAACTTACACATATTTTTGCTAATGTAGAAAGGGATAAAAAAAGCTAATCAGAACATAATGTGAGCTTGTATCAGGTCATAGCAGACTGATTTGGTCAACTTGTAATTAAGTTTTAATTCATTTCACAAAGGCTGTGAAGCCGTATTCCTGACTTTGGCCATAACTGCTTCTGTCACAGACTGGAACAGAAAACACAGTTTGAGGCCTTCTGTCCATTGCCCTGCTTTATGAGAAAGGGATTCTAGCTCTTATTTTCCACTGAAGACTTGGCAATTTGCAGCTGAATGAAGGTGAATCCCCTACGCTAATGTGGCATCTCTGACAACTGGGTAACTGGCTTTTTCAATGTGAATTTATAACACTCCGGATTTGGAATGTAGGAAATTTATCAACCCGGAAATCACTCTTAATGCTGGAAAACTTTTAAAATGAAATAAAATTTTCATTTCTTATACTACAATAAATAATTTAATAGGTGCAGAGAAAGAAAATAATAGTACTAAACCCTCTAATTGAGCGTCAAGGTAACATTTGTGTAGTTTTCTGCTCTTAGACTCCAAAGTGTCTGCAGCTCTCTGGAGACTTCCTGCCTCTCAGAGCTGGGGTCCAGTTTTCATCACAAGACTCTCCCCAAAATGTTGCTTTTCATGAAAGGAAACTGAATTTGGATGGAAAAACCTTTCTTTTCAATTCTCACTTGCATTTCTTCTGACTGTAAATTCTTCTGACTGTAAATGCAGTCCTAGGCACCCCATGGTGTTGTCTCTTTTACTAAGAGCATCAACAGGATCTCCTTTCTTGCAGACTGCTTCTGTCACCTTCATAATCCTGGTCGCACAGAGAACATTTTGCAGTGCAGCTCCATCCTACTGCACCTGGAAAAGCTCACAGAACAACAAGATTCTCCAAAAGTACACTTGTACAACACAGATACATTCTTTCTTGACAGCCAGTAATTGAGGGAGTCTTACATCACCCTGAGTTTGCATAAACTCATAGACATAGTTATGGGACACCTAACTGGAACAAATCCTTAACCAGCATAGTATTGAGAGTAAAGAATGCAGCTCATTGCTGGCTCCTGATAGGCACTGGACATCATGGCACGTATACCATTTCTGGAAGTGAAGTGTTTAAATTAGGGGATCCTTAGATGTGACTTGCTGGCTTTGCAGTCTCTTCCATCTCCAATCTTCATCTAGCAATATTCACTCTACATCCCACTTTTCTTTGGCATATGTGCAGGCAACAGAATCAATGAAATACTAGGAACGCTAGAAGTATATTTAAAAGATAATAGAAATTGCACTCGTGATAATGAACTATAGTTATGGCCATTATGATAAAGGCAAACAAAAGTAGTGCATTAATGGTTCTTTTGGAGAATGAAATGACAAAATAGAACGTTTTTTACTGGTGGGTCATGTGAGAAAATCACTTTAAATCCATTGCTCCTGTATTTAAATATTACTGCTTTAGAAGTTTCATTCAGGAAAAATTACGTGGATTATTCACACACACACACACACGCACGCACACACACACACACACACAAAAAACTTTCCTGAGCAAGAACAATCAAATATAATAAGATTGAGGTTATTTATGTTTCAATAAAACCTTTACAAGATGGTTGATAGTTGCTTTCCCCTCCTAGCCAGTTGTATTACAATTAAGAAAGAATTTTTCTCTGTTGCCATTACAAGCAAATTGTAAAGCTTGCCAAATTTGCAGAACACATCTATGGAACATTATTCAGTGTAGCACTTAATACTAACACGTAATGAGCCACATTTGCATTTTTTTCATTAGCCACAGTTCCTGTATTTCTTCAGTGATATCTTAATTATTCTTGGAGGATAATGTCCTACTTCTGCATAAACTCCAATGTGTGTTCATAGTTGAAGTGTGTTTTAAAGAACCTTATAATTCTACATGTATTTTTGGAATTGTGCCCAGCCAATTTCACTAGTTTTGTAGTTTTAAGTGAAGATGTAGCTGGAAGATTTTACGTGCTTGACTGCATATTTTCTAACATGGCTGTTAGAAATCAAACTGTAACTAAAACCTGAAATCAAGAGTAGGCAAAACTTACTAACTGTTCATTGAAGCCCATGATATGGCTCAGTTCCTTTAGTCTTATTTGTTTATATTTATTGCACAAAATTATCCATACACCTATCCATTTCTTAGGGCACTTGTCACAAGCATCATCTGACTCCTCCTGTTTCTGAGCTTCCTCTCCAAGACTGTTCAGTCCCTTCTGTTGCTGCTCAGAAGGAGGAAGAGGTAAGGACTAACAAAGTTCTCACCAAATGCTTAAAAAGTCATGAGGCGATCATCTCTGTTATCTGTGATACCATCCATCTGCCTATGCCGGTATGGTAAGCATTTATCCTCCAAATAATCATCCTTTTCTGGATTTATTTTACTTTATTTATATATATATATTATTTTATTTTTAGCAGGGTGGGGCAGGGGAGAGGTGTACTGATTAAACCTTAGTCCTTTTATTCTCCTTATGACTGCATTTTCCTCAGCCTATAAATAATTTTATTTTCCTGATCTTGTAGTTGATCAGGTGATATTTTCCTCTTTATGGTACCAATTACTTCTGGCTTAGTTTAAACCTCTTTAGAGAGGATGGAGGATTTTTCTCTGCTTTCAACTCTTTACGGGATGAGGCACTGTTCGCAGTTCCAGTGTACTTGCATTGATGTGGTTAGCCTAGTCTGTGCAGAGTGCCATTTGCTGGTGTCTGACAAAATAGCTTAGTGAAGTACCACTTGTATCACATTTGCCTTGTTTTTAATATTGTTTCTGTGGCATTTGTTACTCTTTGCTGTCAGACACAAGGTACTGGTCAAGGTGGACACGTTATTTCCGATGGTGCCATTGCCCTTGTGTTGTTACAACAAAATGAGCCAGAGACTTGTTACTAAAATAAAGCACTGGGTTTCCCGTTAGCTTTCTCTTTGGCCTTTATTTGTACATGGCAAGGGGGAAGGAAAAGAGTCCTTTCCAAAGATGATGTGATGGAGGTAGAAGAGTCCTCCTGAGAACCCCTTTGTCTCCACAGGGATGTAAGGTGTGGTGGCAGTGGCTGAAAACATGAAACAAAACAAATGTTTTGTGCTGGTCTCCGTATGTCTTAGCCAAAGGTGAGGCTCATCAGACACCTGTGCTTCTCCCCTGTCTGTGAACAGTCTGCTGAAATAGTCTTGCTTTAACTTAAACATGGGGTTCTGAGTGTATAAAGTTCTTTCTTTAATGCTTTTACTTCTCTGCCTGGAGGATCAGCATGTACTGTCAGACTGAGAGATGAATCTTTAAAAAGGGTTACTTTACCTCCTCCAGCCATAAAGAAATTAAGCTCTTAGGACAGATTTTCTTCAGTCACAGTGAGAGGAGGTTTCCTCTCCCATGCAGTTTTTGCTCTGCAGTGAAATGTGGAAAAAATGCTTCTAAAGTGAAAAGCACCAAAGATAAGCACACATCCCAACAAATCTCAGAATCATCTGAGGGAATCATCAAGATATTTCCCTCCTCAAAAGACAGCAGCAGATCTCTAGACTAATGCTGGGTTTTGTATTCAAATGATAAGATTAGGAATCTGTGTGTTTCTCCTGAATATATCCTATAAATGGGCTTTAAAGCCTACATAGTATTTCAGAAATGCTAAGGATAGTGTTTACTGAATGACTACACAATGATGAGGACATGAAGAGGCTTTTTAGAGTGCATATATATATATACACACACAAATAGACAACATTCTTGATTAGGATAGTTACATTTTGTTCTTATTTTTCCCGGAATGTATTGGAGGTACATCTTTCCCTCAAGTAACATACCAAATACATACAAAAAGAAACAAAATAATCTAATCTCAATGTGCTATGGCAGTACACAAGAAAGAATTGCTGAACTTTGCTAACAGACAAATCCTGCAAAACTGCAAAGCATAGAGGCTTAAGACCCATTTTGCTTAAAGATCCAGAACTGCTAATATTTTATGTAGAGTCTTCAAGGTTAGTCTGAGATATGGGATGGGATTCACAGACATGGGCGTATCCTAAATTAAGCATCTTTAGGGTGAATTATAACCTAAAATAGCTGTTTCACTATATTCACGTAGAAGGAATTTAAATATCTCGTTCAGAGTTTAGACATGGACACGTATTTTCAGTCAGATGAATACCAACAGTAGTATTCATGAATCCCTTTGCTAACACAGCTGGATATCCAGAACAGGGCACTTGTTCCACTCTCCCTTATTCCAGGAAGACTTCCAGGTGACTCATATTCTCTCTGTCTCAGACACTAGCAGTTAAACACTAAGGGTGTTTCATTTTTCTGCAGAAATTCTCCTTCATCTAGGTGCTATATGATTGCTTATTATGGGAAGAAATTCGGATTTCACAGAAACCTTGCTACAGCAGATTAATCTGGCCTTCTTCCTAGAACCCTGCAGTGTTGTGATATAAAATATATACTCTTTCTCAAGGTATTGTATTAAATGATTATCATAAACGGACAAGTATTTCAAGTAAAATTTGAGCTTAATCATTGAATTATATCCCATTTTGATCAAGACTTATGTTACAGGAAAATTTAAACATATACTTAAAAATAACAGATGTGCCATGATGCAATGACTAGGCCTGAAATTGGGTTGTCTTAAATATATGAGGAGTGCTGAGTTGCTGAGTCTTACTTGATATGAGTAATTTCAAAGGCACATTAGCACAGATAGCAAGAAATGAACTAGTCATGACAGGAAGACAGTTCAGAACTTAGCTCACTGGTGAGTTAACTTTATTATGCTTTTAGTTTAATTCAAGGAAGTGAGCCCTAGATTTTATAGAAGTATATCATTCCCTACAGTAAAATCTGTTTAATGATTTGCATTTATAATGTATTTGTAATTGATTTTGGAAAACATGTAATGATAAAAGTAACTGCAGGATTCCTATCAGGTCTAGCTCACATGCTTTAGTCCCAGCATAAGTAGTATACTGGAGAAATAAACATAGACAGAATTTTCTCATTGAAGTTGACAGTTTAGAGATAAGCTGGTGAAATTAAAGAGAAAGTGGTTAAGATTCTATATTATAAAGTAATATTCCAGCATGAGCTGAGACTTTTGAATTTGTACTCTAGGACGACAAGAGAAAATGACATGCAACTAAGGGACCTGTTCACACCTTGGTGTAGTTGCAATAGGAGCAAGATAAACTATTACACACACACAAATGTAACAAACGCCCACTTTATGGGTATTCTAGAACTTGTGCAATTTGTTGAATATTGCACTACAACCTCATTTATTTGATTTTTTTTTTCATCGGTTATGCTTTTGAATATTTACTGGGAGTAGGTTAAACTGTTACAGTGACTGTCTTCTTTCCTGTTTGATTTCTACCTTTTGTCTACAAACCAGTACTTTAATTGGGATATTAGTAATGTGAAAATGTCTTTGTTTCCATTATTTAGATAAACATCTCTACTTGCTTGCTAAGAAGTAGTAGCCAGAGTTCAAAACATCATGAACCACATGATATTACGCTGCTGCCCAGTTTGTTCTCAAGCTGAATTAATCTAGGTGTCTCTATGTGCTGATGGGTTTTGGGCAACTTGATAGATGGCTCCCAGAGCTAATATAAAAGATCAAGTTCAAAGTAATGAGATGTATTTATATGAAGAAACTACCAGGGTGCTTTAAAAATGATAAACACAATAGAACTTCGCTCTCTGTGTTACAGTCCTTAGAAACACACTGGCCTTGATTTAAATCTCAACACCTAAACCAGATATTATAAAGATAGCTCAAACAGGAGGCAACATATTTCTCTTGCTTTGTTTTCAGGAAACATCACATCAAAATGCAAGAAAAATATCATTCTCTTTATATAGCACCTCAGAGCAGCAATATAGACAAAAATGCTTCTAAGGAGTCTATGCCTATATTTTGGGACTTTCCTGTGAATCCTTCAGTGTTATGATGGCAATTTGTAGTGCATAAATAACATCTAGCCTTGGTACTTTGAGTATTTAAACTGAACTGACTTTCCATGTTTTGGAATACTGAAATCTATACTGAGCTCTGTGGAAATTACTTCATGTTGTATGATGTAGAACACATCCTCCTTCCCCCCCCCCCCTTTTTTTTTTTTTGTGTCTGTATGTGTCTGTGTGGATTGCACAGCTAGAAAATAACTTGAAATAGAATTGTTACTAGTTATTTATTTGCAAAATCAAAGCCTGTTGAGTAGCTTTCACACCATTTTCAATTGCCTGCCTTATATGAGCTGTTTTGCCCACAGCTGTAAGCCAACACGCTTCTTTACTATGGAAGATCTTCATTAAAAATTGAGTTGTATAGCAGATGTAGCTAGAAATAACAATACTGGTGAAATTCATAAACAAACAAACAAAAACCAGGAGTCAACAGGAGCTGCAACATTCAGAGGTAGGACTTCTTCCAGCACTTAGGAAATAGTAAACAGGAATTAGAACGGCTGGTTCTGATCAGCTGCCTTGGATGTGTCTCCTCCCAACCTATTAATGATTTCACAGGTATACCACCTCAGTCAAACTCTCCACCTGATACTGTTTTATCCATAAAAAGAAAATTACCTCCATCCTAGTAACACTTAGCACACTGGCACAAATTCAAAGGATCCGCATGTGGTTTTAACAGCTTTTAATTATTGGCATCTCAAAAAGGATATGAAAAAAATGTGGGTGCATCACATCTGACTAAACGAAGATATCTCTGAGCTAGCTACTCCCTTTATAGGCAGTGATGCCAAAACAGGTGCTTGCAGGGCACAATTTAGCTTGCCTACTTTAAGGGCTTAATTCTTTTGCTTAAATTTTAGGCAGTTTAAATAGCCTAGGTATGAAAAGTTGGATGTGGGGCCTATAAGTTATATGTGGTCTGGGCTACTAGACTTCTATTAGAGTCTATCAAACTCTGTAAGTACTATAACTTGAATGAGAGTCTGTTGTAACTATTCCCTGCAAATCAAGAAGCTGCCTAAGCAGCTTGCTCTTTAACCTCAGCTCTGAGGTGATATATATCCAGAGTTTACTGACGTGCTATCAGCCAGTTCTGTAAACCAGATGTGTGGGAAAAGAAACAGAATGAGGGAAATATACCTTTGAATCCGAGGAGGTTGTAGGAGAGAAATTCATCCCCCTAACTACAGGTAATGAAGGATCTAGGATGCCTTGGTGGGTTCCTGAAACCTTGTGATTCCATGAGTGCTGTTCGGGGCTTTGTGTCCCCAGGCTGATTTATCAGTCTCTGTCAGCAGCAGGCTTCCTTCTAGGAGCCTGCAGAGACTGGAATACAGCTGTGAGTCCTTTGGCCTTGAGAAAACTTGAAAGGCAGCGGAGAACAAGACATAAACCTCGTGAGTGATGGAAAACAGTCTGAGAATCAGCTATGAACCTGTGCCAAACCAGTTGGAAATCTCTCCAGGGCAGCCTTGAGCTTATTATTAGCCATCTTCTAACTGGTTTAAAACGTTTCCTATTTATTTATTTATTTTCAAACCAATAACCAGGTGTGTACAGTACATAGGCCTGAAAGAATATAGGGCAGGAAGGAGATATAAGTAAACAGTAGAGAGGCAAGAAGCTGAGTTCAGAGATAACTTACTTCAAAGATTCAGTGGAAGCTGCCTACTAGAGAGAGATGATGTGATCCAACAGTGCTTAGGTCTATTGTTTCTTCCACACGCAAGTCCTGGACTCAGCTGCTCAAGAACTGCATTGGGTTTACGTGGCAAGGTTTTGGTAGCAGGGTGGTTGGTGCTGCAGTGGTGGCCTCTGTGAGCAGAGCCCAGCAGCTGCCTCATGTCAGATCAGAGACTGCTACAAAAGGGACCCACCACCAGCCAGAGCCATAGGAGGCTTCTGTGAGAGGGGATTGAAGAAGGGGGAAAAAAATGCTGCACAGTAGCAGGAGAGGGGAGTTAGAAAATGTGAGAGAAGCAGCCCAGCAGAGCCCCAGGTCAGTGCAGCAGGAGGGCAGGAGGTGCTCCAGGCACGCAGCACAAGTTCCCCTGCGGCCTGTGGAGAGGCCCCTGGTGGAGCAGGCTGTCCCCCTGCAGCCCACGGGTCCCACACGGAGATCTCCACGCTGCAGCCCGTGGAGGAGCCCCCGGTGGAGCAGGTGGATGTGGCCTGGAGGAGGCTGCGGCCCATGGAGAGCCCCCGCAGGAGCAGGCCCCGGGCCGGAGCTGCAGCCCGTGGAGAGGAGCCCACGCAGGAGCAGGGGGTCTGGGGGGAGCTGCCGCCCGTGGGGGACCCGTGCTGGAGCAGTTTGCTCCTGGGGGATGGACCCCGTGGTACGGAGCCGTGTGGGAGCAGTTCTTGAAGAGCTGCTGCCTGTGGGCAGCCCCCGCAGGCTCAGTTGGGGAAGGACGGCATCCCGTGGGAGGGACCCCACGTGGAGCAGGGGCAGAGAGGGACCGTGAAGGAGCGGAGGAGATGAAGTGTCAGGGACTGACTGCAGCCCCTATTCCCTGTTCCCCTGTGCTGCTGGGGGGACGAGGTAGAGGAGGGTGGATGGGGGAAAGTGTTTTTAGTTTGCTTTTGTTTCTTACTGCTGTAGCCTGTTAGTAATAGGCAACAAATTATATTAATCTCCCTATGTTTAGCCTGTTTTACTTGCAAAGGTAATTGGTGAGTAATTTCCTTGTCCTTATCTCAATTCTTGAGCCCTTTTTCATTGTATTTTCTCCCTTTTCTTTGGGGGGGAGGGTTGGAATTTAGCTGTCCTTGAGGGTGAAAGCACCACAACACTACTATTGTTAATTTGTTATAATATGGGGGTGTGTGTGTGTTATTTACGAATAATTCTAGACATTACTTGAATAAAATGGAAACACTTTGTCTTTAGTTTTTCTTTTGGTTTGTTGCTTCATCAGTAGTTGGTCACAATGTTATTGATGGCAGGAATATAAGTGATGCAATAATAATAAGGATAAAAGGATAATAGAGGTTTTTTTCCTACCTTTGTATCTCGAAATGCCAAAATGTTGTTGTTTTATGGCAAACAATGACATAAACAGTAGATTCAATAAGATCATAAATCTGCACCTACATAAGAGGCAGACAGACTTTCCACGGTTTCTGAGAGGAAAAAAAAAATAACAACAAACATAGTAAAACTTAGGACTATGAGACAATATCTAACTTACTATATTCAAAGCATGAACTGTAGACAGCAAGTATTAAAAATGTTAATTGCTCTACCACAGGAGAACCTAATTTGTTTTAGAAATAAATATTCCTTTCCTCCCTTGAGAAAATTCTTTATTAGTGTTTAAAATAGTAGTGGACCAGAGGGATAGCAGAGTATATTTTAAGTAACAATTTCCATACAAATATAACTGCAGACTATTTAGCTGTGCATTTCTATGCATCTATCACCAATGTATCTCACCACAGTTGGGGCCCAACATTTCATTTGCATTGATTAGTGAAATTTAACACAAACGTGTTCTAGATATATTAGTAGAATTATTTTCCACTTGAAGAATAAAAAATACGGAATTTAAATACAACACTTTTCAAGCCATGTCTTAGATACTGTAGTAAATTGTCTGTTCTTGCTGCGTGAATGAAATTGTCTTTCCCTCTAGACAATTAAAGTCTTGCCTACCTAGTCTGTATTGTTTGCATGCACTAATTGGATGTATGGATGTGTTTCTGAGATCTGACAAGGGTCTTCAGTTTCCTGGAAAAGTCCCAAAAACATGAAAAGTGGATTCTGGTTATGGAGGGAAGATGAGTGACTGACAGAAGAGATACTAAGGCAGTTTCAACTGAAGTATGCTGTGACTTTACTGAGAGCTGATTGTGGAAACTTCAGAATTGTCGCTAAAATTCAGTGCTATGTTTATCTGAAGACTCCTAAATGCTAGTGTCACTTGGCAGCAAAGATATTCCAGGGGCAAAACAGTGGTCAGTAGGCCTTTAAAAAAACAACCAGCCTACCCATCCCCACACAAAGCTGAACCCTACTGGTGTTTTGAGTAATCCAGAACCATTTAATTTTACAGCTGAGCTGGAGCTGTTGATTAAAGGGGCTTTCTTGAGATGTTTTCAGTTTTGTGTTTTGGTTTTGCTTTTTGTTCAGAAAAGTAAGTAACTAATCTCCTAATATTTCCTGGGTTTAGTCCTAATTCAACTCAAGAATACAGAGAGGGGCTTGAATAATTCAAATAATCAATGCTGTTTTTTCTGACTACGTTGTATGTGTGAATGTAGAGCTGAGTTTCCAGACTGACGGCCAGGCTGTTGCCAGTTCTGTAGGTATGATCCAGGAATAGAGAACTGCTGTTTTCAGGGCTGTCATTTCAGCATATTGCCCAATTAACATATACAACTTTTAGCAAACCAGTGCTCATTATCAAAGAAGACCTGATCCACAACATCTAAATTTGTTGATAACTGGTAAAGGGATAGTCTCATCCAACTCAAAATCACTGTTATTGCAACGTAATTCATATACGTTTCTTGTCAAAGGGAAATATCACTCTGAAGTTAACACATCTTTTTAATTCCCAGTGCTAGTGGTGTGATTTTGTCAGTTGATGGGGACTAAACTTCCATTACAGTGTTCTCAAAGCTAATAGCAAATGACTATTTAGAACTCTCACAGCCACATACACTCATCTTTTAGAAAGTATTGTGCATACCACTCATCAAGCCCATCAAGCAAATAGTGAGGTGCTTTTATTTTCTGCTTGACGTTTTAAATATGTATCTCATTATCTAAATGTCCATTATAGTCACTTATTTTATTGATCTGAAATAACACAGTTGCAGCCAATATGTTAAAATAATATTAGAGATACAAATTAAAACCAAAACAAGGACATTTCTAGTGTAGGTTGTCACTTCCAATGAGTGGAATGACAGTGTAAGCTTGAATTTCCTTGCTTTTGTCAGTTCTCATTAGACTCTTAACATTAAATTAATGTACTATGAAGTCACTTTTTTAACTTTTATTGCTTGAATAAAATATTACTAGAATGGATACCATGAAAACTGAAATGAGAAGAAAAATGAATATAATTTCTGTAGTGGCTTTTGGTTATAAAAAGCCACAACTAAAGGCTTAGTACAATGCCTGTCTGTCGTTAGAGGCCACAGAGCAAATACCCCAACTTTTGTACAAAGCACAACAGTCTCCAAGCAAAATGATTTTGAAGATCTCTGTTCTTCCTTGTTTCTGTAGTAGCATGTTTTTCTTAAATGTTATTTATTGCACGAGGTTTCAAAGAACATAAGCTGGAGTCAATGTGTTTTAATGTGGTAAGCACTTGTGGTCAGACTTACTGTCAGCCAAGTTATCTGTCTTGTTTAACTAGAAATTTTGAAGAAAAAATATTTTGAATTTTGCTAACGAATTTATAGTGCCACTGCTAGCTCGGAGAAATTATAGTTAGTGGCATTCATTGTACTATCACTGATAAGAATGCAAAGCAGTTATGATGTACGTTGGAGAAATTCTTCATACTTAGATGAAGTTACTGTGAGACTTAACCATTTCACCAGTAGAGCCATTTTATTCATCAGTCACCTGAGAATTTTTTTTTTTTTTAAGTCTGCACTCATTTCCTACATGTTCTAAGTGTGTGTTTAAGGAACTTACTGCACAATGTCAAAATATCAACCTTCTCCACAGCTGAGAACAATAAAGGTAAGTTCTCTTTTTGTCATTCTGATCATGTCAGGCAACTTCCTTTACTTCTTCTTTTAGTCTTTATCTCTTTCTACTCTACAGCTGAGATTCTCTTATTTTCAAAGCCCTGCACAACCAGAGGGTTATCCAGTAATAGTCGTGATGTCCATTCTTCTTATTTTGCCCGATTTTTTCCTTTAAGAACACTTTTCCTACCCCTTCCTGATTATGAATTGCTTTACATATTAACCTGGATGCTTGTAACTGCCTCCGTATTTTTATAGGTTGAAAAATCTTCCTTTCATCTTTTGATGTGACAAATTCATTTTTTTCCCATATTTTCTAGGTAGTAAATGACATTCCTGAAACTTAATCAGATAGTCAAGAAATGAAAACATTAAAGCATGTCATACGTAGTTTGAATACAAACTTGTACAACATTCAACGTTTTTCTAGGATTGCTAGGATTTTTCTAGGATTGCTAGGTTACGTTAAAAACAAAAAAACAAACAAAACAAGAAAACAACCCTACAGCCAGATGAATTAAAAGTAGAATAATACTGCACACGGCAAGAGTGTAATATGACCAGAGCTACTTGTTTGTATAAGCACTTACCTGGGGATCGCAGAAGTAGAAAAATATGCTGAAAATTATATGTCAATATTTTCTGTTTAAATAGGATAAGCATTCTTATGACAGATATTGTAATTTATATTGTGGTAACAAAGTTGGACAATGAAAGTTTAATTTGTGTGAAAATTTATAGCTAGTGGGAAACTCCAAGAGAAGTGATTTTGCACAAATAAAGAAGATACTAGAAATATGTAAATAATTTAAGATGACATGTATCTTTGGTTATAGGTAATAATTATTTATATTAATATGGAGATAAAATATAAATTTTCACTAGAGAATAACTATAAAAATAAGATTAAATTATAGTGAATAGGCTGGGTAAAAAAAAAAAGAGAGAAAAAAAAAAAGAAGAAAATGAGTGTAACAGTTTTATTTTTGTTTTGGAGTTCCAAGGAGAAAAATAGTGCTGTCTAATTTGTAGTCAAACAATGATCAAAAAACAAAACAAAAAAACACAAAGCTAATTCATCACATTCCGTATAGGATAATCTACTTCATAAAGTGCAAGAGCTCTTGTACACTTCCAACTTTTCAATAGTTCATGTTTAGATTTTCCTTAAAATAAATGCCCTATCAGTCAACTCAGAAGAGATACTTCTTTGGTCATTTCAGAAGAAGATCCCCAGGACCAACCACTTCTAAACTGTCATTCCATATTTAAGGATATCAGCATCACCTTTTTCAGGTTTACACAGAACAGCACATTTTCCTTGACTATTAAGTGTGAATATTCCATTAAATTCAGTGAAGAGACCTTTGGCCCTCAGCTGAGGAAATGCATTCAGAAGTTCTGATATTGTTTGGAACCAGAAGAAATGGGGAGGATCTGACTCTGGGCTCCACAATGACATGCAGAGAGCATTTTTTTGTGATGAACTCACCATGTCCCTTTGGGAATTGTATTGCCTGTAACAACATTTAAATATTACAAAAACAATTATGCTGTAAATACTATATAAATGTATATTTATGCAGACTATATGACCTCCAGAGGTCCATCCAACCTGATTTATTCCATGCTGTTACAAAATACATATTAAATTGTGAATAAAAAGCACTCACTTTTTCACAGTCTGTCTGAATCAAGGGATAATAACCTCCTTAGAGTTGTTGAACCAGGAGAAGGAGCGAGAGCAGTGTGGTCTGCAGCTGGACTGGGAGAAGGATGCTTGCTTGGGACCCTAGGAACTCTGCCTGGAGTTGCAGGAAGGGTGAGCCAGAAAGCCTAGTAAATGCAAGGCTGCATTCTGATCTCTGACAAAAATCCTCAAAAGTCTGTACAAAAACATAGCACATAGCTGTGGTGTCAGGTGTGGTATAGCAGGGTGACTAGATTACAATCTGATGTTAAATGTAGATGACATAGAAGTTCATATTCTACTGAAGATTCTGATTTTTTTTAATAGCATATAAGACAGTGATGTCTGGTCTCCAGAGGGAAAAGGACAAAAGCATATATTTTGATGTCTTCAGCAAAATTTCATATTTGACATCAATACAGCACAGATATCATGCCTGATAAACATCAGATGCTTGTTTCTGCTGCTATAAGTCAATAGAAAGTTTTCAATATATCCTGCTGTAAAGCAAAAGAAATCTGGTCAGAGTTTCTTTATGCTCTGGCTTTGCCAAATCAAGGATTCCTTTTTTCTTTTTTTTTTTTTTTTCCCCTCCATGGGTGCATTTTGCAGGCTGTTTATGAAAAATAAATTGCTGTTGTTTCTGTAGAAATAATTTGGTCTTGCGAGAGTATGAGATCCTTTTTAAGGTAAATATGGTTAAAGAAGAAAACTTCTATATTTTGACAAAGGGCTTACATTTTTGACTGTGAAACTGGGAATGAAGTTGCAAGCGGAAAAAAAAAAAATCAAATCCAGAAAAGCGAAATTCTAGATTCTAGATCATTGTAAGCATCAAGAATCTTCCCGAACTGCTCCAGGATATAACCTTGTCTGTCATGGAGGAGAGAGACTTGCACTCAGTTCTGCCCCTGCTTCTTTCCTCGTGAGCTACCTTAAGCTGGAGTGCTTTCCAAGGCAATTTCCTTCTCAGCTCTAAGGATATGGTGACCATCATGCATTTCAGACATCTTTTTCCTACACTCCAAAACCACATGGACATAAAGCAAGCAGTAGGGAGTTGGTTCTGGACCTTCTAATCCTCAGCCACCTAGTTTCAGTCACATTCCCCATGATTCCTAATTTTCATATATTTGCAGTCACGTAACATGATTTCAAGACTTTCAGTTCTCATTTGCAGAGGATTTGAGGGAGTAAGCTCAGTAAAAGGGAGAGCCATTTACAATAACTTTCTTTTAGCAAACACTTCAATAAGGATAATTTTCCTCTGACTTCTTGGTTGATGCAGAAGTAGGCACATAAAAACTACTTTATGTGGGGTTTTAGAGACTTCAGCCAGTTGGCTGTGCTTCCTTGAACATTCCTGTGTGACTGCTGATGTAAATACCTTTCTTCACTTTCAGTAGAATCAAAATTTTATATATATATATATATAAATAAAATAAAGATGCTAAGTTAATGTAGCCATATGCATTCTTAATTATGATGTTCTGTCATTTACGCTGCTTTTACATTGGTCAAATACAGAAGCTGATTTTTCGTGCTCAGTTTCTGCTATGGTACACAGATTTCCATGATTAGTTAAAGGAAATATCTTACAGTTAACTGCAAGGATTTATACTTTAAAGGATTTTGGTACTGTCAGGTAATTATAACATCTTCCCTAGCAATAATGGGCACCACAGGAAATAAAACTGCAGTACAGGCTTAATCAAAACTGAATGACAAGGTCATTGTAAAGTTAAATGCCTCCTTTTTTTATATATATCAGCAATATGTTCCATATAAAAATTAAGTTCCAATGTAAGCTGATGTGGCCAATCATAATTTTCATTTCATTAGAGGCATCAAATTACTCATTAATTACATAAGAAGAATGGCCATTCTAAAGTGTGCAGTGGTCTACAGTGTTTTTCAAACTAAAACTCTGTAGTGTCTGCAGTTCAGTTGTTTACTTTCAATTTTTATTAATTCATGCCATATAGGCATTTAATAGATGCAAGAGCCACATTCAGTCACAACTGTTTCATTATTAAGGCCCCCATATATGAATAACTGACAGAATTTCATTCTGTGTGTCTTCAACTTCACTCATATCTTCATTTTGTGCAAACAAAAAATGAAACCAGTGCAGCTCAAAAGGCTAGAATCTTTGTTTGAACTAAAGGAATAAAAGAAAGAGCAACTTCATCAAAGGTCAGCTCTCCCCTCCTACCCTTTTTAGTTTTGGAAAAGGGTGGCTTGAAGGAAAACCTCTAATAGGCTGCTATGAACTCCTTCTGAGGGGAAGGTGTTTCTTGAATTTATGGGCTGTCCCAAAAGGCTCCGGGACTATTTTTTTATTTATTTTTTTGTCCTTGTGGCTGAAGTTATCACTTACATTGTTTTAAAGCCCTGAAAATGTTTATTGGAAAGAAAAAGAGAGAAAGAGAGAGGGAAAGAGAGAAAGAAAGAAAGAAAAAGAAAATACAAGATTCTACCTATGATTCAGGAAACCTGGGCCTGTCTGGACAACATAACCTAGACAAAAGTACATTTCTTTTCCTTTCTTTTCTTTGTTAACTCCAAAGGCATTGTAGATTATGAGAGAGGTTCATGTAAACCACAATACTCCTGTCTTTGAATCCATTTTTTTTTAACTAGGCATGTAAAATTGCTCTCACAGGCTCAGTGGTGGATGCTTATAAATACGTTAAGTCAATAGAGGCTTAATTTAATTTCACAATGTTCACGGGCAGTTTTTGACAGACAGGTGACCCACCATCTGAATGAAAATTGCTTTTCAGTGAAGGTGATATACCAAATCCGCAAGCCTGCTGACCTCCTTGAAGTCTAGTTGAAGAGTTGCAACATGCCTAAAGTTTTTGTTTTGTTTTGCTTTGTTATTTTTATTTTTGTTGTTGTATTTTTTACTTTTTTTTCTTTCCGAGTAGACAAGGTGTTTTTTGTTGTTGTTTATTTGTTTGTGTTTTGTTGCTGTTGTTGTTTGTTTTGTTTTTGGTAACACCAAATCAATTCCATTACAAAATTTTCAGTGGAAAAAAACATCAGAGGACTGAGTTCTCAAAACTGGGAATCAGGCTGTAGGATTTCCATGATATTATAGATACCAGAACGTGAAACATTTTATATATTTATTTTTTTCCCCAAAAAGTAGTATAAAGAACATGTACAGAAGAAGTATGGGATTTTATTCTCTGCATAAGCCACAATTAAATTTTATAACACTGGGAGAGAAACCCACTCTGAATTCACCTTCTTTGAAGTTTTTTCATCTACTATGAACTACGTTTGTATTTTTGATTATGTAAAAGCAAAAAATAAAAAAGATTATAAGTGGCAGTTACTCCTGTTTAAATCCCCCTTCTGTCTGATTCAAAGCAAGCAACGTGAGTCCCAGATCTTCTGAATGCTGCCAGGCTTTGTTGCAAATACCATGTGAATTCTGAGAACAGCTGAAGGATTGGAGTATGTCTTCTACAATGTTGAGAGGAAGAATCGGTTTATAATTCAGAAAACTTTTCTTTGTCTTTATTTGCTATGAGAAAAGCAATCCATCATATGCTCTGAATACCCAGAATTTACATGACACAAAGCCTAAAGAATACAAGAATTGTTGAAATTTTAGACAGAGGTAAATTCCCCAAAAGTTGTTAGTAAGGCTGTGTTATTTTTTGTCTTCCAAATCTTAGTGGGTACTAAATAAGGAACAGATTATGCTATTTATAATAAATAAATAGCAATAAATGACCAATTTTGTACCTGCACTGTAAATCTCTTCCTTATGTTTCTAATTTTATTCACTTCTGCACTGGTGAAATTTGTTCAGCCATCTGCAAATCTGTCAAAGTGGGGCCTCCTGAGTATTTCAGAAGGAGGAAATACTTCTTTTCACTTCTTAATTCAGGGCATTTTTGTGACAGAGTTGTACATTAGTAACCAAGATGTAACCTTTTGCACGTATGCATGCCATCATAATGATCTTGTGTTCCAAAGTTTCTGCTCCCTGCATAGCATGTCTGATGTGAATTGCTGAGCAACCTGTCTGAGCAGGGATACATGATACAGAAAAAGCTAACAAAAGAAACATGCACAGCAGGAGACCCAGAGACCTTTTCTTCTTCTTCTTCTTTTTTTTTTTTCCTCTCCTACTGAAAGCTGCAAATCAATTTAAAAAAAAAAAATAATAATGTCAGAAGTTTTTTTTTTCTTTTTTTCTTTTTTCAGGATGTTTCTTCCTGTCATATACTCTTTCTGGTAGTGTCAAAACCTGTAATTATGTGGTAATTTCTGTCTAAGGACACTTTTAAAGTCAGCCAATACGTAGGATCAGCAAGTAGATTGGGCAGAGCAGACAAACCTTCTGTCAAGAAAACCTGGTTTACAGCTTCCCATTATGCCTTCATTCTTCTGGTGTTCTGAAATAATTCACACTTTCTTGACCAATTTACAACAATACAGCATAGATATGACTTCAAAAGATATCATCTTTATTATTTCCTTCAGGTAGTGAATATCTCCATCTCAGACACTAAAACTTCATATGACACTATTCTGTTGTCTGAATAATGTGCGTACATTTACCTTTATTCAATTCTGTGAGTAATTGTAATGCAGTAATGAATGTACAGATGATGTTCTCAATTTTATTGAGAATTCTCATTAAGTAATATTTTAGCCAGGCTTTCTAAGGAAATGAACTGTACATGAAATTATGGTGTAGATGTCTCTCTGTCTTCCTTACTTGTAGTTGAACCTATTGGATAGCTTCAACCAGCCTAGAATTTTAATGAGAACAGCTTTACGAGTAAAGAAAAGACATCCTATTAACACAGAAAGGTGGCTCGTGTGTTTAATCCTTATCAATTCTCCAGAAAATCCACAGGAAGGAGAACTGTGACCGCCAAATGCAAGAAAAATTCAGTTGGAGCTTGAATTCTTAGAAGACAGCGAATGAAATCCACACGAAAACGCTGTCCGTTTTTTTAGCTACTCACAGGGCTACTTGTTAATAGCAGTCATTAATTTGAATCAGGGCTACTGTGCACTGTTTCTATCTTAATGCTAATGAATTTTCTGTGTGAAGAAGATATTCAGGGTTAAGAGCGTTGTGTTTCCACATCTTACTTTGGGCAGGATAAAGTGAACTAATGTTCTGACAATAATCAGTCAGACCTTAAAGAAAACAAATAACGTATCAAACATGACATCCAAGAAAGAAAATTCTAAAAGTTGATTACTTTTGTATATTTCATGTTTATTTCTCTTTGTAATTTTTAAAAGGTACATTCATCACTTCACTCACAATGCAAAAAAAGTTGGTATCAGGGACAATACCAATGAAACATTAATAACTATTTTGGTCATTATTACAATTTGGCAACCTGATTACCATTATCTAATTTAGAATAAAAAGATCCCTAATCTAACTTCTAAAATCTTAGCTAGCCTGCCATAGTCTTTTTTTTTTTTTTTTCCCCAATAAAATTAGAAAATATATCACATTTATGGCAGTATGTCTTCTGGTGACCTATTATGTGACAATCATCTTATGACTTAATGTCTTCTGATGATTTTTCAACTGTTAACTTCTCCACTTGTATTTCCAAGTTGTATATTCCAGTTTTCCAGGCAGTGTGTTTCATTTGTCTTACTGAATTCTGGTTACTTGTAAACTGTCGTTTAGTACTTAAGAAAAACAAGCTATTGGTTCTCATGCTAATTGAGACCTCTACTGCTTAAAAGTTCAGTACAGCTAAAGATACATTAGAATCCCAGTTGTGAACATTATGGCCTTTACTGTGTTGATGTTTTTAATATGAGTCCTCAAACACGTTGTTAAATATGCAGAGGCAGATGACAATGTTGAATTTATGCCTGCTTATGGGCTCTGTTTAATTTGCTCTCTAGTGGGGAATAGCCCAAGCACGGAGAGGTCTACAGAAGTCTCAAGATTCACAGAGAACTCCCACAGACTGACTGGAGTGGCTACCAGGTTTAGCAGTGGTGAGGGTGGGATATACAATGGAGAAGGCTTAATAAGGCACAGCTAGGCCTAACTCCTTGATCTGTAAGTGTAGAAAGGCAGTGGAGAACTGGGTCATTTTGTGTCATTGTTAAGAAAGTAACAGAGCACGGTAATCTAAAACTGGCTGCCACCAGGGCTGGAGTACTTCTATTTCACATTATCACTGTGAAGTATCTGAGCTACTACATTATGAGCTATACTTCCAGTGCCACATACTTAAGACTGTTTAATAGGTAATTTAATCTATATACACATATAGTGAAGTGGGTTTTGGTTAGGAATGCCCATGGGAATAAGGGGTAAATGGGTCATATTCGCAGAGTGTCAGCAATAAACTGCCCAGCTTTTCCTGTTGTGCTTGTTTATTTGTTCTGATAACACACCAAGACTTGGGAACACCAGCACTCTAGGTGATAAGTCATTCCTTCCTTACAGCTATCACAGCTGTAAGAAACTCATCAAGGAGTGTCAATTAAGTCTCACTTGTCCACACCCACAGAGAAATGGGACATCTATTTCACATTGTGAACAATGTAAAATAAGAATCAAAGCCAGAAGATATCAAACCATGCTAGAAGAGGTTATAATCTTAATCTTTATCATGCAAATTGGACCAAGGAATTCAAATGAAGCTCTTAACAGCTCTTATCTTTGTGACATATTTATAAGAAAAAATGTATGAAAATCAAACTTTTCTTCTTAGTTACACTTACATGGTGAATTAGAAAAATCTTGTCAGATGGAAAATGAACTCTGCAGTTTCACTTGTCTTTGCAGCATCCTTCACTTTGTTTCATGCACAGCATGTGTGGAATCCAAAACAAGGGAAGCAGCCAACAGCTTGTGTCCTTGCTACAGACATGATGCTATGCTTTTCCTCTGGTGCACAGCTTTCCCAGGTAGAGTGGAAGCACTGAGGGCTCAGTTCAAATACAGTGATATGAGTAGCTTTCTGACACAGCTCAGTGACTTGCATGCAGGTTGGGAATCCAGCTCTGCGCAACCCAATGAAGCCCTGGGACACAAACGTGCTCTTCTTGGGGACTGTGTATAGAACTCGTCATTTTTACAGCGCTTAGAGTCAGCTTTTGTAGGTCCATAATTTAGAATATATTTGAAGAGTTAATTTTATTTATGAATGTTTATACTAACACCTACTTGTGGATTATTCTATTATTTTTGTTGTTACGGTCAAGCTCCATTATTTTTATAGGTTGGAAAATTAGGAAAAAAACAAAACAAAACAGTAACTTGTATGCCAATTGAAAAAGTACTACGAAACATGAGATAAAGGCACATGGCAGGAAAGGATATGTTAGTGTGGAGGGTTTATGTGCCAAAGTTTTGATAGCAGGGGGCCTTCTCTGAGAAGAATCAAGAACCTGCCCAATGTTAGATAAGGGACAGTTTCAGCTAGCTACAAAGGGACCCACTGCTGCCCAGAACCGAGCCAATAAGCGATATTGTTTGCACCTCTGGAAGAGCAGATTTAAGAAAAAGTAAAAAAAAAAAAACCTGCTGCACAACAGAAGCTGGGAGAGTGAGGAGTGAGAAGCAGCCCTGCAGCCCCCAAGGTCAGTGCAGAAGGAGGGCAGGAGGTGCTCCATGCCCGCAGCAGAAGTTCCCCTGCGGCCTGTGGAGAGGCCCCTGGTGGAGCAGGCTGTCCCCCTGCAGCCCATGGGTCCCACACGGAGCAGATCTCCACGCTGCAGCCCGTGGAGGAGCCCCCGGTGCAGCAGGTGGATGTGGCCTGGAGGAGGCTGCGGCCCATGGAGAGCCCCCACAGGAGCAGGCCCCGGGCCGGAGCTGCAGCCCGTGGAGAGGAGCCCACGCAGGAGCAGGGGGTCTGGGGGGAGCTGCCGCCCGTGGGGGACCCGTGCTGGAGCAGTTTGCTCCTGGTGGATGGACCCCGTGGTACGGAGCCATGTGGGAGCAGTTCTTGAAGAGCTGCTGCCTGTGGGCAGCCCCGCAGGCTCAGTTGGGGAAGGACGGCATCCCGTGGGAGGGACCCCACGTGGAGCAGGGGCAGAGAGGGACCGTGAAGGTTAGGGACTGACTGCAGCCCCCATTCCCTGTTCCCCTGTGCTGCTGGGGGCACGAGGTAGAGGAGGGTGGATGGAGGAAGGTGTTTTAAGTTTGTTTTCTTTGTTTCTCACTGCTCTAGCTTGTTAGTAATAGGCGATAAATTTTATTAATCTCCCTACTCTGATTCTGTTTTGCCCGTCATGATAATTGTTGCGCGATCTCCCTGTCCTTATCTCAACACTTGAGCCATTTGCATCATTTTTTCTTCCCCGTTCCCTTTGAGGAGGGGGAGTGAGAGAGCTGTTGTGGTAGAGCTTGGCTGCCCACTTGAGTAAAACCACCACAGTTAGCAGTGGTTTATTCTACAATAATATTTATTTTATTCTACAAGAATAAAAATTACTTCATAAGAAAAAAAAAAAAAGTAAACCAATTTCGTCGTTACTTTAGTTTTTCCCGAAATAAAGATACTCCCAAAGGATAATTTTTAACAGTTGAAGCAGTTACCTGTTCATTTTTGAAAAAAACTACTTTAGGAGTTTGTTATCTATGTATCAACGTTTGAGTAATAATAAAAAGTCTGATACTTTGCATTTAAGCTATTTGATATTTATTGTGGCAAGTGAGTGCATGGACTGTTATTGTGATCAAGCAAGAGTACGGCAACCTGGCTATGCTCCTTTTATACACTTTCCTTCCAGAGGTTTTCCTTCCACAAAACCCTCCAGCCCCCCTTTACAGTCCTTTGATCCTTGTATTTCTCAGACTGGTAGGTACCTTATTGCAACCTCCTGTTCCCATGCCAGGTTTTGGTCAACACTTCGTTACTTTCCTCTTTCTTGGGCCTTGTAGCAGTCCTTGCTCTTATCTCCTCTTGTTATTTATGTATGCCTCAGCCTCCATGGTGACTCTTATCCTCCACATTTCTCTTTTCTTCAGAGCTCCCTTTCTGGATTCTCACGAGTCTTAACCACATTTCTATTTAAGCCTACTTTTTCTACATTTCCCATAATTTATCCATATACATCGCTAATTAAACCTACATTTTCTGTATGATTATATATCCCACAATTTATGGCAGAAAAAATAAACTTTTTTGTGCTCTAGAGGAAAGCCAGGTTTGGTAAGTGGAAGTGTAGGTGCCAGACAACAAACACAGTAGTTGATCCCTCCTTTGAGGTAAGTTTCAGTAAAGTAGATACGAGGGCATTCTTTGACAGCATGATAAAGAGTCTTGCTCATGTTAAAACTGTTTTTGAGTATATGGAAAGGCTTCGGACTCAACAATAAATCACTGTGAAGTTTCGTCCATTCTTCTTTAGGAGGTGAATATACATTCAGATTACTAGGCAATAATCCAGTATTTCTGAATAAATTACACTAATAAAAAAGCAGGAAGTACAGTATTCTGAAATGAAAAATAATGTTTATGCTCCAGGTTTAATTTTAACCAAATACTTGAACTTAATCTCTGAACAAATCAGCAATTCCATAAGGAAATCCAATTTTATTCATATTCAGACAGCCAAATGGAAAAATGGAAAAATGGAAAAAAATAGAGCAAGATCCTTCTTCTCAAGACAAACTGCCTTTTAGATCTGGGTAATAATACAGGTTAATTCCACTGTGTGTTTGGCCTATATATTTTTGACCTATTTATTCATTCTGTTAAGTAAATATAACTGAATGTTTACATTATTGCATAATTGGTTGATAAATAGGCTTAAGTCGTTCCCATTTTTATCATTCATATCATTAATATCATAGCTTAATGAAAACTGAGTCAGAAGTCAAGTAATTCAGTTTTAAATTGGATTTTATTAGGCAATAAGGAGTCAAAACAAGCAACACACCAAACTTTAGACACTTTAAAATAGTAATCACAACTGGCATCAAACTTTTACCAATTAATTGGAGATTTCATAATTATTTGAGGCAAAGGGTGTTATGGTCCTCATGGATACTGACAGAGAATACCTTTTATGAACACATATTTCTGCATTCAGGCTATGTTCATATGTTCATCTGCTGTCCTCAAGGCCCTCCTAAAAATGAGATGCTGCATCTCATGAGGATATCATGGGAACAAATTTAAGGTACAGTAACTACTTGTCATCATATTCAGCAATGAAATACAAAAGTTATTAGTTTGCCTGCACTGTGGATGTAACTCAATAGCAAGCTGATGTAGCCTAGAGTGGTTCTCCTCCTGGGCTTTTAGTTTGTTCCCAGTTAATGACTCTTTGCCTACCAACAGGGATAAATAATGCGATAGGTAACTGAAGCCTTTTCCAGAGTCCAGCATTTCCCAAAATTTCTAGTCAAAGATGTTTTGCACAAAGACATTTTTCCTGTGCTTTAGCTAGTAAAAAGTTTTTTGATTGAGGTCTCAAATAGACTATTTTTATCAAGTGTCCCTGATAGCCACTGAGGATAAAAAAAACTCTAGGTTGATGTAATTCTGGTTATCTTATTTTGCTTGTTATTTCATACACATTTATATCTACATATGTATTTGCCCCCCAAATATACATATATATGCATATGCATATTTTGTATACATCTGCACAAATTTGTACGCACATATATACATATAAATATGTATGTACATATGTGAAATGTTTTTATATGTATATATACATATATATTTGTATAGAATATAAGTGCATATATATAGTACTGAAAGCAGTTCAATATCAATTAACTTACCTAATTATGAAAACAAAACCATCCTTTGTAGTCTTCTTGGTATTCACTGCAGACTATCAGACTGATTGAAAGGGTATGGAGAGAAATCATCCTATAACCCTTGGAGGTAGTTCATGTAAATCTTAGCTGAGACGTACTGGGAGAAATTTTACACTATGCACTGCAATTTCCCATTTTGTGTTTGTTCTGTGAATAGACTTCAAACTTCAGGACCATCAGACCGAAGTATTTCATGAACTAAATCCAAATTAGTATCAGGGAATGGCAGCTTTATTGCTGAGAGTGAAATTACTTCCCATTCCAACACTGTAATTCATAATAAGCCTCAATTGCTTATCATGACCATGACTTGTAGGCACTCCACAGATGTATATTTTTCATATTTTTTTTACCCTTTGGGATATCATATTTACATGTATTTTGGTAAAATAAATTCCAAAAGTCTTCCCAAAGAATCTGAAACTTCTGCACATTCTCTCCAGTGAATATTAGCAAATATAAGCACCTTAAGGAAATTATTTCTGAGTTTCTTTTCTGATACTCTGTCCTCGCCATTGTGAAAAGATTGTATGAAACTTTGCATAACTCAGATTTGCTAAAAAAAGACTTTTTGTAAGTCTCCACTTTCAGATTATCCGTTCATTACTGAGTGTCCCATTTATCAGTTTATAGGATCTTCTACTGCTGTGCTTTTCAGATGAGGAAAATTTGCTGCAGTAGTGTCAAAATATAGTGTTTCCGTAATTATTTTATTCCATTTATCTTGTGTTTCTTGGTGTTTGTATGTTTGCCCTTTTTTTTTTTTTCCCTTTTTCATTCTTCCTTTGTTCCTGAGTTTTCAGTCTTCCATGAGATAGCAGCAAATCCATAAAGTTTTTTTTTATTTTTTTTTAATTTCCCAGTGTGTGTAAATACCCTTTTTCTGATATTTTATATGTATGCTAAATTTGTAAATGACTGTTGATGCATTACATTATTAAAAGCTAGACTAGATATTTATTTTGTGAGTACTGCATTGGAAAGAGCATTTATAGTTAACTGGCTAGAAGTTCTCAAAAATATATTCTACAAATTGGAGCTGGAGTCCCTAATTTATGCAATTTTTTATTTTAAACTTCAGAAACCTTCACCACTTTTTCTGTGTCCCAGCTGTTAAACATGGTAAATAATTTGTTAGGGAATAAGTACCAACGTGGCCCTTGATGCCTATAAGCAAAGGCCATTAGGATCAAAGGAAATCTGACTCTGTCGAACAAATATAAGTGTCTAGTCTAATGTTTGGCTAACTTTCAAGCGCAAACAAAATTATACAATTTCACACTGTATTGGCCAACATAAAAAAATCCAGAAAACACAGATGCCAGAAAGACACATCTTTATATTTGTCTCTGCTAATCTACCTGATTAAGATTCACTGCTACATACTAGGAAAAATTCCAGTCCCATTTTAATTAAAATATATCTGTAAAATCAACTGAGAATAGAATTCGAGTTGATTCACTACTTCTCTTTTTAGAAATGTATTCTCTGATTGTTTGCTCTTGCATTGTAATCAAACCTCTTCAGAACAGTTAGTATTTTTATTTATGTTTTTGCTTTAAAGTGTTTGATGAAACATAATATTCAGCTGTTACATATCTATTGAAATTCTTCACATGGTTAAATAAAAAAGGTTACTGAAAAGGGAAAGATTGTAATAATTGTAATAATGAATAACAATGGAACAATGAGTGATCATTTCCAAGAAAAGGCTGCTTCTGTTCATACTTGTCTTGTTAAAGCACTCTCAAACCTGATCACCTTGGTGATAACTGACCATTATTACAATGTGTAAATGAATTACTTTAGCAAAGTTTAGCTCTTAAATTTAAATCTGGTCTGATTTACGGGTCTTCTAAGCACTCTTTTCACAGACATCTCTAGTTCCCTAATTACTATATATATATATTCATTTTCAACACTACTTAAGCTCTAAATTGTCTATTTCAAAGTCTTTGGTCCTTCAAACTCTAACTTTGTATTGTTTTGTGAAATTTTTGTTAAATATCATGAGAACCTTCCAGTTGTTTCTTTGCAGCATCCTTTATTTGAAGTCTGTCTTAAGTTAATTTATACCTGGATTTAGATCAATAGAAACTGAAATTGTTCTAATAATGCTGATGTTTCTATATGCTAAGGGTCTAGTGATGCAAAATACTTGGAAAAGTTAATAATGCTCATGGTCTTATAGAAGGCATAAAACCTTGAAGGATCAGGTCCCTATTGAGATAGAATTCTGAGCTTTTATTCATTTCTTACACAGGATTATCAATGATATCAAGGGAAGTCTTTGTGGAATGGTGTAACTGAAGTGATCATTTAGCTAAACCAATGAATCAGGAATCCTAAATTCAGCTTGAGCTTAGTGTTCTTTTTATTATTAGAACTTTGGTTTTTTTTTTCTATTTATGAGATATGAAAAATTGATTTAATTAAAGATTGGATTGGAAAATTGGCTGCAGTTATGAAATTTAAGCACCAACATAATGAATTATAGGAGAAATTGTCAGACAGTATATTTTAAATTTCTTGAAAAAATATTTGTTTGACAATATACAGAATAAGGCAAGGGACTTAATATTACAAAATAAAAAGTTAAGCAGCACAAAAACCAGGAATGTCACATTATTCACAGACTCATGAATCAAATAATTTCATTTCCGTTCAAAACAGCCAGAAATATATACTTTGAATATATACTGTTCAGAATGCATTTTATGGGAGTGTTTGTGATGGAACAGGAAACATAAGCATCTCCTTATGTCAGCATGTGTGATGGATATCTAAATCTGATATGGTTTGCACATTTCACTGAAAAAAGGCATGTAAGACAAGGAGCCAAGTTCTGAGAACTTGTAATATCATGTCCTACAGTCCTGCATATATTAAAAGAAAAAAAAAAAAAAGCCTAAGGAGCTTAAAATTGTTGATAACTGTATTAGAACAGAAATTCAGAGCACAATGGCTGCTAAATTTAATATGGATTATGGAGGGTGAAGAATACCAGTGCAAGCAAAGAAGGAGTACATGGGGTTAAGTTAAATTCATCTGAGAAACCACAACTGCATAGTGAGGAAAAAATGGCGTGAAAATGTGTCTGCGACATATAAATCATGAAACAATTTGTTTTGGTCTCCACAAAAACTTTGAAAACATGAGATTTAAAATGGCAAAACTGTTTGCTGAAACTGATATACCAGTCTGATATCAGTATCTTATAGCAGGATTTATCAAAACTGATCGAAAATCTGACTGATCCCAGTGGTTACCATTTTCATTGAGAATCTGGAGAAAACAAACACAACTTCCTGGCAGTACCATTGGCCAAGGGGAGATCTACGAAACTGTGAGTCTCAAACCTAACAACCATAAGTATTCTAGGTTTCTAACAGAGAAACAGGTAAGGTGTAGAACAGTGCTCAACGATCAGCTCTGTCAATGAACAACAGAGCAATGCTGTATTCATTTTGCAGATCTCCTATCTAAATCATGCCACTTGGATTTCTTAGAGAACAAGGAATGCTCTGGCAGTTTTCAGAAAATTGGAGAACGGAGAATATTAGAATAGATAAATATCACATAATAGACTTTTAATGGATCACAGAGATGGAAAACTTCAGCAGAAGAGCCAGTGTTGGAAGATAAATGGACTGAATTGCAGACAACTCCTTGCATATCTGGAGACGGCTGAGACAATACCGGATCTGCAAACAAAAAAAAATAGCATTACAGTTACATTTTGATTTAGGGCTCAAATAACAGCCTGAATTGATGAGTCCTAATGAGCAACTTTGATCTGTGAATTAACTGCACATGCTTTTAACCATTGCAAAGAGAGTAGGAACCACACTAGTTTACCGAGCTAAATTCATTTGACTTCATTTCTGCAAAGGGCTCCACCAAAATGCAAAGGCAGTTGCTGAAGGCCTGCTGATGCAGGGTGAAACACTGACACAGCGATGCATTGCAGGGAACTACTTAAAGGACCCCTTTAAAAAAAAAGAAAAAAAATATATAAAGTATGTTCAAACTAATAAATTCATCTTAAAAGGGCAGAATTGAATATTACTAGAAAATAGAAAGGAGTAACTACTTTGAAAGCAAACGTGGTGGTCTTGGTACAAAGCTAGAGCACAACCTGAGAATTAATGCTCTTTGGTTTTGTTCTGGCAGAGACTGCTAGTGAGCTTTGACAGATTCCATTTCCTATGTCTAAGAATCATTCATTTCTTGAAGATCTGTGAGGTTAAGTCCTCCACACTTTCAAATTTGCAAGGAGTTCATTAGCTAGGGTGAACGTGATGCAGTCCTGCCTAAAATATTGACTAATATCATGTTATTTTGGAACTGAAAATAGATCACATGAAGAAATGCTTTAGAGCAAGCTTTATGGGGAAAACAAACAAACAAACAAACAAACAAAACCAAAGCAATGACAAAACCAAACAAAATACAACAATCATTAGAGATTTTTGGCTTTGGCTTTACATCTTTCTCATATAACAAAAGCAACTCCAGTTTCACTGCTGTCACTGAACTGGCAGATACATTTATAAACACCAGAACAGAGTCCAGCCTTTTGCTTAAGCACGGGGCTTTTCTGTGCTACTAGAAATGCTGTAGAACAGTTAAGGCTAATCATTCACAGCAATACCTGAAGAGGCCTTTAGCACTTGAACAGCTGAAGGAAAGCAGTTAAAATTTTCACTTGCACACACGTGCACATGCACACTTACTGGAGTCCATGGGGTAATTCCCTTGGATTAGAGAAAATGGGTCAGGCTAGGTGTTGTTAAAGCATCCCTACAACCTACTGCTGTTTTTGAGTCTTAGGATTTTCTGACAGGAATCAAAATGAGATTTTTCTTTCTGCTGGGGTATCCGAGGCCAGTGTTAAAAATGCCTGTTTGGCCAGCAGAGTCCCTCCTGCTGGCCTGTTCATTGGGTGAACAACAACAGAGACCAGCTATACCTGCTTCATCACTTCATATTTGACAAAACTTTGAGCTTTGAGCTTTGCTTTCCCTCTTAGCAACAAGCATTCTTAACAAGCTGCTTCTTTATGTGACCCCACACTTTATTTCTTCTGAAGCTGAGGATTATTATTACAATTATATATCCCAGTTTAAATTAATGCACATGATTTTGGCATGTAGATGTAAACAAATATTCTGATGTCAATAATAATACAGAATTTAGGGGATTACTTTCACCTTCCAGATATTCACTGAGACAACTTTCAAGTTGTGTTTTATTTTCATTATTTTTCAAAAGTGCTTCAATGAAATGCTGAAAATATTTTCTTACAGATTTTTTTCTCTGCTTTTGAAAAGAGAAAGTGTGAAAGAAGCGACATGATGCCTCTTTTATTGTCACAGAGCTTGCACACTTTGCAGGATCAATGGTTCAACATAGCATCACAAAGCCATTAATATGTGGCTGCCAAAATGGGCTTTGAAGCACAACCGCCATCTCATAAAGGCAGAAAAAGCCCACATACAGTGTTATGAGAGCCACATCTGTGTAAAAATCTCTTAAGGTAGGCTAACCAATTGACAGCCTCCCCATGTCTGAAGATGTTTGCATTTTTTTCTATTTGTATTGATGCCTTTATAGTGTAAACATGAACCCAAGAGTTCATGTATACTTCATCTCATGCATTCTGAATAGACCATTCAAGACAATAGGTGCTCACGGAATGTCAAAATAAGCTTTTGTTTTGTAAATCTTTACAGTAGAGAGACATGCACTAATCAGGTTTTGAGTTGTAACTTTTTCTCTATTAACAATGCTAATACTGAAATATATGTTGCAGAAATCTAGCTTTATTGGTTTCATTGCATATTGGCTAGAAGAAAAGGCTCAGCTCACCACTCACAAAATAATAAATAAAAAGCTGTCTGGATTTAGAAGAGCTAAAAGGTTATCTAAACTATATTTCTCAGGTTTCTTAATGACTGCCCATGAAACATGACACGTTTGACACTTCTACAGCAAGAACTGGAAGGATTCAAGAAAACAGAAGAAATATTATGATTCTACGTTTTCTTTTTTTTTTTCCCTGATACCGATTTGTGGTCTCCCATGACCATTTTAAAAGTGATCTGTGCAATCCTTATCTGTCATGGAAACAAATTCATTCACTGCGTGGCTGAACAACATGAGGTGAAGTAAATTTCTCAGAAGTCTATCCCCGGAAGGCTGCTATCCATTACTGTTACTAGTTTGCAATGGAAATCGCTTTACTGCTACGCAGAGAGTATGATAAAATTTAAAGCCCTGTGAAGGATACATTAGAACAATAAATATAATGCAACTAATATATTAGTGACAAAATATTGCTGAATGTGATGTGTTTATTTATTCTGATTTTTTTTGAGTTTATCAAAGTAAATGTAGAACTCCTTAAATCTGGAAGTTAACCCAATGAGTAATAAAAGTGAAAAATGATGCACGGATAGATGTATGCACCTAGCATGGGGATTAACACATTCTCATTTTACCTATATATAGTACCTAGGTTTGCAGTCTCTCTGGCAGATGTGATCATCATAAATCAAAAGATTTATCATAGTCAGCCACCTGATTTCATTTTACCACCTCCAGATGTTCACTGTCTATACTTTGAAAGCACATTATGGATCATTATCCTCTTTTCAACCAGGAGTATCAATGCCTGTATATCTATTGTGATTATAGTTAAAGTCTGATCATGCAAGGCACTGAGCAACCTCAGAACCCAGGCTTTTTTACAAAAAAAAAGTATTTAATTATATGCCCAACTATAAAGATGTGCTAAAATGCTATTGCTTTAAATGGGACTTAAGTCCATGCTTAATTTTGGCTTTCAAACTGTAATGGGCTGTGTGTTGATGGGAGTCACACTGCAAGTTCATGATCGTTGATGTCCTTCTCCCATATAATTCCACCTATATAATATTTACGATTGGCATATTGTATTCAAACAGGTTGAATGAACATAGATCTGTAATACAATAAATGCTTCAGTGAAGCAACAACTTACCCTTTAAAAGTTTAGCCAGATTTTTTAAATTGCAATGCATCATTGATTTTTAAATATGAAAAGAAAGAAAAGTACTGCTTGTCAAAAAAAGGAAAAAAAAGTACTCCATCCATAAAAAATCCTTTAGTTTTTCACATTTCCTGCAAAAATGTCAAAAGGAGAGGAGAAGTACTGTGATAAATAGTTAAATAATAATTAAATAATTAAAATTTTGCAAAGGAAACTTGGGTTCTTTCAGTGTAATTTCTCTGGATGAGAATGGGTACCAGAACAATGGTCTGGTACCGATTACACAGCCTCGGGCTCTACAGAGTTTTGCATTGTTTTGTTCCCACTTGGCAAGGACTGCCATGCATGATCCACCTCTCTCTTGCAAGGAAGCCAGCTATTAGACACAACATGCTGCTAATGTAAAGTAGGTCCATGCAGTCTTGTTCTATGCTGTAAGGTGTGTTCCTGAGTTTCAGTCTGTGTAGTGAGTACTTTGAGCATGTGGATGTGCTGCCATCCAGATGTTCGTTCTGTGTCTGAAACTTCAGCCTGCCACAGTCACTTCCCCATTATGCTCCAGAAAAGCCTGTGGGTTATCTGATCCTCTAGCTTAACCTCTCTAATGACAATGTTTGAGGACCAAGAAAAAAAAAAATTGCTTACAATGGTCATATGTTTTTATGCTTCTCAGTCCTCAAAAATTATTATTTCACTAGCAAATATTAGACTTTCTGAGATGTATTCCCTGTCCATTCTGGTCTTACTTTTTGTGAGTTTGAGGACTCTCAGCAAGTCAGACTGGAGAGCTCATCCTGCTCTCTTCCCTCTCGCATAATACACTTACTGTTTTGTTCTATGTTCATCACCATCTTTTATGAATACCCATTCAAATCTGGTTCCCACTTTTTTTATCCATGTCTTTCCTATGGCAAGTTTACCCTTTTCTCTGCAAAGTCTCCTTGAGTCAAAGTTTCAGTGTTCCATGGAAATACACTGGTAGTTAAAAGACAAACATCCAATAATCCATGACTGTATCACTGACAGTTTCTCAACCATAGTCCTTACTGAAGTTTTACACCCTTTTCTTGGTCAGAATAGCTACTTGAAGTACAATTCAATAAGCTCTCCAGTGCAACTTAGGCAGGTGTTAGCAAATAATGCGAATTGGAGTTCCCAGTACAGATACAGTTTACAGCTTTAGAAACGGCTAGGAGTCCTGTTTAGCATTACAGGACATCCACAGCATAAATTGTGAGGGAGAACAGTGTCCCCAGACAGCTGATTCTTTCTTCATAGCCTCAGTGTTGGAACGATGAGACAAGATGAGCCTGTATTTGTGTCTGATGGAAAGCCAGGGTGACAAAATGTCTGCTTGACTTCAATGAGCTGTTTGTGAATCATACTATTCAGCTTAAAATATGTACTTGCATTAGTGTTTATAGCAATAGGACATTATTTTCTAACAACCTGCTTATATTCATGTGTCATTGGGAGAACGGCAGGGAATGACATGTTTGCAAGGAACTTGGTACTTTCTGAAATAGCAAAACTTTTACACAGGAACTTTCTCAAAGTTAACATTCTGCTCTAAATTATGGCTACACAGGTGAGGGTTTTGACAGAAACATGTACTGTACAGATAATAGGATGAAATCACAGTTCTGCTAAGTCTCTGCTAAGGAATATAATTATTTATGTTCATATTTGATTTTTATAGCCTTGCCTGACCTTTCTTACACTTCCATTTGAGTAAATTGAATATTTTACCCTAACCTACGCTTTGGCTCCAATAAAGAAAAAATGAAGCAAGAGTGCCATACATTGATCTTCTCTCTTTCCATAATCCCTTTGTCAATGTTAAAAGGAGTAAAAATTTACAGTAGCCTTTTCTTAGGATATCATTATATCTTATGTGAATGAAAGATAAAATAGCTAAAATTTTCAATCATTAATGATAAGTAGACAGTAGGTACTTGCTAGTGATTACTTTTTAGATATTATCTCTAATCCACTTTATAGGATTTAGTTAGAAGTTTACACTTAATTAGAATGGAAAGCCAATGTTGCCATTCAACAGTACAAAATAACACATTTCAACTTTTTTTTTTTTTAATTTGTTCATTAGACAAAAATGTCCAAGGTGGTGTTTATCAATGAATTTCAATTTTATGAGTGGCACCAAACTCTTCTGAGAGCTACATAAAGGAAGACTTCCTCTTCCCTCTATATTGGCTAAATATTTTTTATCAAGAGGTCTAGAAGAGTATGTAAGCCTTCTAAGAAATTACTATTTACATACTTATGACTGCGCAACATGTCAGAATGTCATGTTAGAGTCATAATTAATGAAAACAGCCAAAAAATATAGAATTTAAAAGTAGGTAGTACTTGCAATGGTTACTTTGGGATAGTACTTACATTTCAATGTAGAAACAACCAAATAATATTTGTTGTATACCTTTTCATGAAGATTATTCAATGCAATTTGAAAATAGCAGTGAAGGAGTGATGTTTGTATAGTTTTCCTCCCTGCAGAATACCAAAATATCTAATGTATGAGCAGGGCCATATGACATGTTAACCAAGAGCAAAACACTGCTTTAAGAAGCTCTATTCTATACATTGTATCTAAATACCTCTAAGTCCATGCACCCAAAATTATTTTTCTTTGTCTACTTGGGTAAATGCATTTCACTTTAACTTAAATCCTTTTATGCTGATGTATAAATGAGTCTTAGTATAATTAAGTTAAAAATGTCATGCATTTACCTTTGGAAATACTAGGTATACAGGCATATTTTTATCTCTTTCATAATAAAATAATAAAACTGAAATCAGTTCACCTTGTAGCATATTTAGCTTGACAATACTCTTGAAAATGGTATTCCAGATGAGTCCCATAGGCAGCTTAGGCACAGTCAGCTGGAGGATCAGCATCTTGTGTTGCACTTAAGGGTTCCTTTGTTTGGTGTAAACAAGGAATAAAGCATAATCGACAGTCAGAGCTTACATAAACCCAAGTTCCATTAAATTATCATACAAGGATAGTATGATGATTACAAAGCTTATTACCTGTGTCTAAAATAATCTCTCTTGTGAAATACAGCATGTAGGAAATAGAGAAAATGCTCTAAAAATCACTGAGAAACCAATGTCAAAATGAAGTCTGACAAATGCTGCAGAATTACATTAATGCTACTGTGATAGACTTCTGATATTAAAAATATGTAAAATATCCCTCCAATGTAATTTCTATACCAATTTTCCATTATCAAATTGTATTATTACTCCCTCAATAGTTTTTATTCAGAACTCTGTGCTGTAAACTCTAACACAATTTGCCAGGCATCTATAAAAATTGGAAAATCAAATCTTTTGTCAAATGTAGATCAGAAAAAAAAAAAAAGAAAAAAAATGCGTTGAAAAAATGTTGTCTTTGTCTTCTTTCATCTCAATAATGACTTATCTCTAGAACAAGTACTTCTTACTTTCAAATATCCATGAAAAATATCTCAACAATGTGATGGAATGATGAAAGAATAATAAATTTCCATATGTCACCTGAGCCATGAAAGCTCATTGCAAATTTGAGCTAAAGTGTGTTTTCATTAATTTCTGTCACTGAGTTGTCTTACATTGCATTTCATATAGACTAAAAATGCTTGTCTGTTCAGTCGGTGAGGCTAGAAATCATGCCACCTGGATTGCTAAACTTTTCTCAGCCTTTAAGCATTGTCTATACAAAACAGACTAAGCTGTAGGTATAAATTATTATTGCTGCTTGGCATTCTGGAATGCAGTTCTCCTTTCTTCCTTTCTTTTCATTTTTTCTTTTTTTCTTTCTTGCTTTCTTTCTCTTTCTTTCTCTCTTTCTCTCTCTTTCTTTTTCTTTGGATGAGTGTTCTCTCCTTTTCACTCCAATAGGTCTTTTCATTAGTAGGGGAAAGCTGATTTTATATGAAAAAGCCATTCTTGGTAGTATTAGAAATACTCAGGAAGATATCCAGGAAAACCATACCCAAGTGTCTCCTTCTCTGACCTTGAGCATCTTTGCAACAAGATAGTTCTAAACATAAAGTCACAGTCTGTTTTGAATCTCTTTATGGCTATTTGGATTAAAGACTTCCCTTATATATATACCTTTCCATTAGCTTGGTAGGGCCTAAGTAATATCACTTGACCCTTACCCTTTACCTTTGGTCTTTTAGGGACAGCTGCCCTAAAATCTATCTACAGAGTGATATTTAAATATTTTGCCACTCATATGGAGTCCTAGTTTCATTGGTGATGAATACACAAAATCTGTCATGTATTCTTGATATCCATATCAAAAAAAATGAGGAAAGGTTATATTGATTTATATCTCAGCTTCAGCCTGTTGGCATTAATGGATGTTTAAGGAGGCTGACATTGCTTTAAGCATCTTTTTCTCTTGCAGAAAGTCATTTGACAAAGCTTGGGTTCCTGGTGATTGTGCAACTGTTTAATTCTCCCTAGTACATAGCCCATCCCAAATCAACCCCACAGCTTTAAACACTCTGCTATGTTCCTTCAGTCATCAGAATCTAATCTGTATCTGCTGTCAGGCATACTGTCCATTCCTCTTCTGGATTATGAGATGTTCCCAGCAGTGATCATCATTTACTACATATTTCTACAGATTTAAGCACAATTTGGTCCAGATAGGTTAAGTACAATCTCATATAATGTTAAAATTATTGGTAATTTCAGGACACTTATGTTAATCAAAACTGTATCTGAGATAAAATGTAAGCCTTACTCAGAATAAATGCAGAATAAAAAAGTCACAGACACCTTGGTTTTTGATTCCTCTTGCTTGACATGGTATCAAATTTAGATATCCCAAATACACTCAGATACTTCTCCAAATTATTTGGAAAACCAGATGCATTTTCTTGAAATGTATTATACTGTCAATCGACATATATATATGTGGCTTTAAATGATTTAGAAAGCTTCTTCTTCACCCTGTGTGAGCTGGCTTTCTTCAGTATGACAAGGGCTGACCAAGCCCTGCAAGAATATGCCAAATCCACTACTTCCCCAGTCTACATATGCCTTGTCTAGCCTGTCACTCATTCACCATCACAGCTTATGTTCTTTCAAATGAATTAAGATACATAGATGTTTGGTTTGTATCCAATGACCCTCATGTATTATGAAGCCCTAGAAACAATTGCAAGAAGTAACTCATGTAAGGGAGTGCTTTAACTCAAGGCCTGAGTCTTCCAGTACAACATGGCTGTAGAGAAGATGGAGGTACTCTCTTCACAAACGAAGCTCTGTACAGGACAAGAAGAATAGGCACAAATTGCTTCCTAGGAAACTTTGTCTAGGTACAGTGAAAAAGTTCTCTAGCCTGAGAACAATTAAACGTTTGAGCACGTTATCCAGACGACTAGTGAAATCTCTTCTCTGGAAACATTCAAGAAGTGGCTTTCCAGGGCCCTGAATAACCTGAGCTAAAGCCCTTCTTTCAATAGAATGTAGGATGAAGTAATCTCCAGAATTCCCTTCTGAACTGGGCTTTTCTTTGACTCAATGACTCAGGGAACTAAACAGGCAGAGAAGAATCAGTTTACAAACCTAAGCCCTCCTGTGGTATACCCGTGTTTAACTCAGGGGCATAAAAGAACTCATGTGCTGCAATCCAGATTTGGACCAATATGGCTGAGGATGTATACATGGGTATATGTAAAGTGAGAGGAGGAGGGAACCAACAATGCATTAAAAGACAGAAAGGTTGTGGAAGTATATGAAGCGTGTTGCAGAAGTAGCTCCCAAACACAAATGTCCAGAAGGCTATTCCTGGATGGCCAGCTGCCATTTCCATCAGTGGCATTCAGCTAGTCTCCCAGGACAAATTTATCTCAGGAAGAGCTGATCAACTAAATAAGAGGCGTGGACCACAGAGATGTTTGTTTATTTTGTTGTTGTTGCTCTAGACAAGTGAAGAATATTTTTTTAGTGTAGGTAATACTCATTTTGGACTGATTCTGACATTTTATATAATGAAAAGCAGATCATACTTAGTGTCAGAGCACATACCATCTCTCTAGACCTCCCACCTACTCATGTGCAAGTACACACATTTCTCCAGATGCCAGTTGCTGACAGGGGCTCTGGGGCATGCTGTCTGTGTCCACAACCCAATGAAAGGTGACTACAAGCTACACGTATGAAAAAGGCTCTGTTGAAGAGCAAACCTGCTAGCAAGTATTTTTCCTTTCCATTCTAATTTAGCACAGGAAATCTGTGCCAGAGGCAACTCAGGAGTCAGGGTCTGGGACTGGCCTCTCTCAGAGAGCTCACCAAGAGCCCAATCCTACCAGTCAACAGCAAAGCCAGCATACCTTCGCCCTTGCTCGAGCCCCTGCCTTCACAGTACAGCAGCAGGCAGAAGAAGCTGCTGAACAGGGTGAGCAACTCAACAAGCAAAGTGAGAGCTTTGTCAGCCTGTTCAGTACCCTGAGATAGGCGTAAGAGCTAGATGCAAGAGCCTGCCATGCCTTAATCAGGTGGTTGCTTGGAGGGCTTGCAGGTTACCAAAATTCACCCAGGAGAACAGAAGATGAGCAGCTCCTAACTGCTCCTAATAAGCTACTGTTCTGACTGGTCACAACATGAATGAAATAAAGCCGTTCTGGCAGAAGGAGACTTGACTGCCTAAAACATCCAGGATAGATGAATTCTCCAGCCTGTTCTTTTTTGTTGTACGTAAGTACTACCTAACCTCACTCTGTGTGTGTATATGTGTGAGTGTAAGAGCTTTGAAGAAAAAAATAATTGTAGTTTGTGTAATACACAATGCAGTTCAGTGATCAGTGCGGTGATCCTTTATGAAGGCTCTGGGAAAAAAAAAAAAAAAAGACTAATCATGCATTTAGAATAAGGCTTGAATATATTCCAGGAAATAAGATATGGTGTCATGCAATGAGTAAGGAGGAGAAAAAAAGAAAGAGTAGTGGTTATTTTATTTTTTTCGTTTAGTAAGTGTTGTCCATTTAGTGCACTGAAAATGGGAACATTCCAAGGGAAATATGGTAGGTGAGGACAGGAGGGATTTCCTGTACTTATTTATTGGAAAATATTATTATTAATAATAAATGTTATTATTATTTATTACTATTATTATTATTTTGGCAATATAAAGCTTTTGTAAAATTCAGAATACTATTTCATGTGGATATAAAGGACTTTTAGACTAGCTGAAGTCATGCCTATTTTAAGAGCTGTTAGGTTCTTGAAATATTTTTCACATTCATATAAGCTGATGCAGAAAAATGAGTTGTTATTGCCGTTTAAGTGCAGATTTCCCAGGCTTCTTATTCGCATTTATCCCTCTGCATATCCTAACTCCATACAGAGAAGGTGTGAAGATTTATTAGCTGTGTGTTGTATGAGTAGGTTGAATTGTTTGGTTGTAAATCAGTTAATGGTCTAAAACACACAGCAAGCAAGGCTTTCATAGGTAAAATGAAAACTAAATATTTCATAATCACTGAAATAATAATAAAGAAATAAAGAACACTTCTTTCTGGTGAATTTCTCTGAATAGTTTAAATACTCTTCAGGAAGAAAGAGAATAGATTTTTAGGTCTTCTTGTCACTAGGAAGGGAGCCCTTACTGTGAGAGGGCTGTGATCAGAAATACTTGCCAGTTTAGCAGAAGCTAGGCCAAGAATGTAAAAATAATGTAGGTAAGGTAAGCAGCTAGAAAAAGGCTGATTTAAGGTTACTGGTTGGTTTTCCTAAATACAGAAATGAAAACTTAGTGTCTGTTCTAGGAGCCTTTTTTTTTTTTTTGCCTTTTTTTTTCTTTAATTCATTAATTATTATAAAATAGAAATTATTTTCAGCGGATACATCACACAACCTACAAACAGACCTGTATCTAAAACCAAAGACGTGTTTATCCCAGCATCCTGTCTTCAACAGTAACTAGCAGTGGGTAACTAATGACAGAGTGTACAAGTAGAGGAGACATATGTCATTTAAACATTGTCTCAGCCTCCAGTAATTTTCAGTGCAGGGACTTCCTGATCCAGTGTTGATATCTGCACTTTTAAGAGGATTATTTTGCATTGAACCATCCAACTTCCCTTTTAATTTATAGAAACTTTTTCCACCATAACATTGCATGGCAAGTAACTCCACAACTTAACCGTGCACCGTGTGAACAACCACTTCTTTTTGTTTGTTTCAAATCCAGATCATCCACTTTTGGGGTGGGTCCCATTATGTGAAAGAGCTATTCATTCTCCTTCTCTAAGTTTTCAAAGAAAAAATGGCCGTAGCTGTTGCATGCAGTTTTGAATGCGGTGTTGTCGGTTTTTATCAGGCAAGACTTTAGATGTAGGCTCAACTGCAGAAAGATCTGAGCTCCCAAAGTGCAGTGGGGGAAATAGATTCAATTTCTCCTGAACACAGCATTTTTAGGCAAACATTCTATTCAGGCTGATAAGAGAGATTTAACTAGTCATGGTTTAGGTGGTGTGGAGCCTGTGTAAGTTTCCCAGCTCTGTAGCCTTCCATACCAACAAGAGAGCATTTCATTTATGTTCCTTGAGATGCTCTACTAGGATGTTCTGCTCTAAAACTGAGGTGCTGGTGATCAGGCAAGTTTCTGCAGACCCTGGAGTAGCGCAGTAGAGTTTTCTTTTCTGAAATAGGAAAACTCTCTGAAGACTGACAGATTCTGGCAGTGACTATTTATAAAAAGCACTATGACATGAATGTCAAAGTGGTGATGGAATTTGTTAAAAGTTTGTGTGAGAATTGAAATGTTTTGTCATTTACTATAACCTCCATTTTAGTGTAGTTTTTCTGATGGCAAAGTATTGTGTCTAGCCTTCTGTTCCTCTGGCTAATACCCAGCTTACTGAGAAAGCTTTAATAATAGCACTTAGCTTTTACAGCATCTTTTATCTGAGGCTTTAAAGTACTTTACAGAAGTGGGTACCATTATCACAATTTTTATAGGCAGAGGAACAGATTGGGTTACAAAGTGAATACACAGAAGAATTATGAGTAGAGCTCAGGTTTCTTGATCTTTAGGCAAGTGTGCTAATCACTAGCCAAATTTATCCTCTAGGAAAACAGTAGGAGATGGGAGGATCCAACAAAGTGGGGACATCATTTTTGAAGTTATCATTCCAGTGGTAGAAGTTCTCCTGTTGCGATGCAAAGATGAACTATAGGCAAATAACAATTGATTTTTTTTTTTAAGCTAAGATCAGTGCAAATGAAAGTTCAGCATGATGCATTGAATGCTTCCTGCCCTAATGAGGAGTTCTGCACCACTGTTCCTAGTGATGAGCAAGACAGAGGCTTAGCGAATGTTGAAAGGGTTGGTTACCCTTTCCAGTTAGAGGAGAGAGATGGGCTTCAAAGAGCACAAAGCAGAACTTGAACAAAGCAAGAACAGCATTCCTGAGCTCAAATTAGTTCAGCATTTCCAGCTGTCAAATGAAGCAGAAACTTTTTATTGTTACTTTAAGTTAGAGCAGATTCCTTTATTCAACAGGTGGACCAAGAGCAATGAACCCATCAATAACAGTTTCCTGCGTAGGATCATGAGTGATGAAAAGTTACAAGGTCTGACATGTGATCTTCAGTAGCTACACAAATGAAATCAGGGTGTGTTAAAATTGATAGCCATGTGTTTGGTCCTGACAGAAACAAAACAGGCCCTGCTTTTAAAAGAAAAATGAGACTGAATAAATGCATTCATGATAGCAAATATCAGATGTTATCTTCAGCAGTTGAATGTATTTGTTTTCTTTCTTTTCACACTATTTTTCCTTATCTTTTTGTATCTCTGGTCTACTAAATGACTTTCATTTAATGTTTAATTACCTATCTTTAGAAACACTGTTTCCTTCAAAGGCATTTCCTTTCGTAAAGGTGGATAGTGTGAAATGGTGTGCACTCTCCATTACATATTTTTTCCTAAGAAATCACAAACAGACACAATAACAAAGGGTAAAATTTGTGGCTGAGAGTACAGATTCTGTCTCCACTAAGGGAACACACAAATTAAAAAGCAAATTGGAAAAAAAATGTTTTTCTTCAAACACAACAGGAGAACACCTATTCTTGCGTTAAAAACACACTAAACCCAAAAGGAAAATATTCTACTCCATCCCCAAGAATATTGAGATTTTATTGAGATTATATTTGTATATGTATATATATATGTGGATAATAGGGAGATTTGATGATTTCAAGCAGACTTTCTAAGCCTTTAGACAGAAGTTCAGTCAAGAAAAGCCCTTAGAATATGAATGTGAAAGAATCCATATAAAAGAGTTAAACATGTGACCTGGGATGTCATATCTACTTTTGCTAAGCATCTTGTAAGTGTAATAACCATGCCTGGAAATGGACGACTGTTGAGAATGTTTGATTTTAGGCTGTCTATGAGGAAAACTTTTTTTTTTTTTTTTAACATGTAACTAGGAGTCCATGTTTTTTTGTAACATAACAGGTTAAGGTTATATGGCATTCTCACCTAAAGCTAAAGGATAGCGAAGATAAGGAACATGTAGTGAAACAATTCTCCTGGTAAAATCTTGCTTCAATAGGTGGAAATGACTGAAGAAATAAATTTTCTGTTGCCTGACAGCAGAGGAAATCCACGGGTTCATGTGATAGCCCAGAGTGCTTCATTGTTAGTCTGTTGTTTACTCTTATTTTTTTGTGTTCTGTTAAGACCAATTGCAAACTGTTATTACTGTTACACTGGCAGGAGAAGAAGAGAGAAGGACTTATGAGGTCTTTGCAAGACCAGTTTGGAATCAGTTACTAGGTTAAGCAAGGAACCATCTCTAAGCAAGGAAAGACATCTCTAAAAATGTAAAAAAGAAAAGTAAAAAAGAGTGTAAACGGTGGTAAGTTTAATGTAAAATGGTAATAAACCAGTCAGGAATATTTTTAAATACAACTTGTAATAGACTTCAATAGTTACCATACAAATTTTTTGAGCACAACAGAATCAGAACCATGATGGGGAATATGCAGGACTCATAGCTACCTGAGAGGTTAATGAGGAAGCACTCTGAGAAGAAAAAGTTTCATTCACCACAGGGAATCATTGGGAGTTTCCCACAGTAGAGCTCATCTTTTCTCTGGAAACATTGGAGGAACAGGCTTAAAAAAAAATGTCAGAAGAAAACATTTCTGAGCAAATCAATAAAATGAAAAATGACAATTGGAAAAACAATGGCCGAAGCGAGATGATATTTACACAGAATTACTAAAGGAACTTGAGTGGGAAATTACGAAGATATTAACTGAGATATGTAACTTGTTGCTTAATTTGCCAAAGGAATAGAAGGCAGTCAGTTCCCTAAGCCTCCACTTCTGGCAGTTTTCAGAGATAAGACATTGGGGTGTGCTGCTGTTAGGTTTGAACTGGTATGTACCTTCTTGTGTTTTTATACTGTGACAGTTATTTAGGAACAACTAAATTGAACAGAAAGATCAGAAATGCCTGTCTTCTGTTCTTTATACATAATTTTTACATACTGATGGCAATTAATTAGTCTTCCTCTTGATAAAGCACAGAAATTTAGGATCTAGAAGAAAGTCCAGTGGCACAATGATTAAATTAAAATACCTGCATTCTTCAGGTCATTAAATCAAGTATACAAAGTATACATTTGTTTTGGTATTTGGTTTGGTTAGGGGAACTCAGAAACATTTTTAAATGCTAGTTGATTACATATATTTTAGAGTTAAAAACAAACAAACAAAACCCAAAACAAACAAATACTTAGCAGGAGCCAGAGTTGATGATTAAAAATTTTAAGCTTTAACAGGAGAAACAAGGCAAAATTAGCCAAAAGATAATTAAACAGAATTGCATTGTGTCTGTTTTCAGAGCAGGCTTGTGAGACTAAAATTCAAATCAGTTCTATATTTCAGGAATTCCTCTGCATGTCTAGATACAGAGGTGGTATGCATCTGACCAACTGTAGCTGTTTATATGTGTCCAGATTAATCCCCTCCCCCCCCGCATTTTTTTATCACAGTAATCTTTATATAAAAAACATACAACATAGCTTATATTTGCTTTATCTGCGCACATCTTCTTGTCATCTTCTGTGACTCAGGGTGAGAACAAACCTCTTGCAATTTAACTTAGTGAGCCTTGAACTGGTAAAGGATAGACTTGTATGTTATGTGACAATAATGAAAGACTAAAACTAAGGTAGATACATCCAGTGGTTCTCGCTTCTGTTTTCAATTCAAATAAACAGGTTTGGAGGAGTTTAACTGAGGACATGTTGCGTAAAGTATGATAGGAATTTTGAAAATTATTACCTGATAATGTGGTCCATAGTCGTTACACATAGCTCTTTTATGACGTATAGTGCTATGGAACACAATGTTTTTCCCTCCATCTTTCCAAGCAGTAAGTAGTCGGATGTCAATCAATATAGAACATGCCAAAAAAAAAAAAAAAAAAAAGCTGGCTATGTTTTATGTTGATTTGCATGCTAATATCAGAAAATGCAGAAGTCACTGCAGCTGGTGCTTTAAAAACAGTTGCTCACAAAGACTGTTATTATGGAATAATTAAAAGCCGAAATACACAGAGATGGCAATAAAAAAAGTCTTGTCAGCTGGAAATTACTGCACGCAGACTGCAGACTGAATCTAAGAATGAAATGAATTACAAGTGACTTGTTAACCTATTCAAGAGGCTCATTTGTGTGGTGGTTTAACCCTGCTGGGCAGCTAAACTCCACCACAACCACTGTCATACTCCTCCTCCTCAAAAGAAGAGCAAGGGAGAAGAAAGTATCCTGGAAAGGAAAAAAAAAAAAAAAAAAAGAAGAAGAAAAAAAGAAAAAAATACTCACAGATTGAGATAAAGATAATTTAATTAAACAGAAAAGAAAGAGGGAAAACAAACTAACAAGCAAACAAAGGATGTGGGGAAGCATAGAGGGAAGAAAAAAATATTCTCTACTTGCCATCAACGAGCAATGTTTGGCCACATCCTGGGAAGCAGGGTTGCAATACATGTAGCACTTTTCAGGAGAACAGACATCTTCATAACAAGAGCACCCTCTTCTCCTTCCCTTTTCCTGGCTTTTATTAGTGAGTGTGACACCGTATGGCATTGTATATCCCTTTGGTTGGTTTGGGTCAGCTGCCCTGGTGATGTCACAGAATCACAGAGAATCACGGAATGCTTGAGGTTGGAAGGGACTTCTGAAGATCATCTAGTCCAATCCCCCCGCCAAGCAGGATCACCTACAGTACATTGCTCAGGATGGCATCCAGGTAGGTTTTGAATATCTCCAGAGAAGGAGACTCCACAACATCTCTGGGCAACTGGTTCCAGTGCTCCATCAGCCTCACAGTAAAGAAGTGCCCTCTCATATTCAGCTGGAACTTCCTGTGCTTCAGTTTGTGTCTGTTGCTTCTCGTCCTGTTGCTGGACACAACAGAAAAGAGACCAGCTCCATCCTCTCAACACCCTCCCCTCAGATGTTTATATGCACTGATGAGGTCTCCCCTCAGTCTTCTCTTTTCCAGGCTAAGTAGGCCCAGCTCTCAGCCTGTCCTCGTACAACAGTGGCTCCAGTCCTCTAATCGTCTTTGTGGCCCTCCTCTGGACTCACTCCAGTAGCTCCATGTCCCTCTTGTACTGGGGAGCCCAGACCTGGACACAATACTCCAGGTGTGGCCTCACCAGGGCTGAGCAGAGGGGGTGGATCACTTCCCTTGAACTGCTGACAACACTCCTCTGAATGCAGCCCAGGGTACTGTTGGCCTTCTTGGCCACAAGGACACATTGCAGGCTCATGGTCAGCCTGCTGTCCACCAGGGCTCCCAGGTCTCTCTCTGCAGAGCTGCACTCCAGAAGGTCAGCCCCCAGCCTGTACTGGTGCTTGGGATTATTCCTCCCTAGGTGCAGGACCCTGAACTTGCCCTTTTTGAACTTGATGAGTTTCCTCTCAGCCCAACCCTCCAGCCTGTCGAGGTCCCTCTGAATGGCAGCACAGCCCTCTGGGCTATCAGCCACTCCTCCCAGTTTTGTATCGTCAGCAAACTTGCTGAGGGTGCGCTCTGTTCCATCATCCAGGTCATTGATGAGTAAGTTGAACAAGACTGGACCCAGTACTGACCCCTGGGGGACACTGCTAGCTACAGGCCTCCAATTAGACTTGGTACCACTGAGCACAACCCTCTAAGCTCTGCCATCTAGCCAATTATCAATCCACCTCACTGTCCACTCATCTAGCCTGCACTTCCTGAGCTTACCTAAGAGGATGTTACGGGAGACAGTGTCAAAAGCCTTGCTGAAGTCAAGATAGACCACATCCACCGCTCTCCCCTCATCTATCCAGTTAGTCGTCCCATCATAGAAGGCTATCAAAATGCTTGGATAGGCATGATTTCCCCTTGGTAAATCCATGCTGACTACTCCTGATCACCTTCTTATCCTCCACATGCTTGGAGATGACTTCCAGGATGAGCTGCTCCATCAGCTTTCCAGGGATGGAGGTGAGGCTGACTGGCCTGTTGTTGCCTGGGTCCTCCTTCTTGCCATTTTTGAATATTTTGACTTTGGCTTTCTCAGCAAGTACAGTTTGCTAGTTTCATTTTTATACAGTTATTTATTAGTTTTTTTTTTTTTTTTGTAATTAATAAACATTTTAAAGTTTGACTAATTAGAGAATCTGGCTAATTATTTTGATTAGGAGAGATATTACATAAAAAAGCAAGGGGATAGTTGAGAAAACTGTGGAGAAACTTCAGAATATCTCCTAAAATGTACAGGTCATCAGTAGAGAAAAACTGATTGCAATCAAAGATCAAGAAAATCACTTCTTGATGAATTACAGTGTTACAATCACAATGTGCTGCAGATCAACAGCTCAGTTCTGTTTTATATATTCTGAATTGTCCACATCTTTATCCCTTGTGTTTGGGAAGACGAATTTCAGACTTACAGGATGCTGTGGTGAAAACTGCCTGGGATATATATTGATAGAGTCATGGAGGAGTAAGTGGAGGAAGGGTGGAAGGGTGGCTTTTATTTTTTTTTTTTTTTCTCTCATATTTGTTCCCAACATGCCCTAATATTTTGTAATAAGCATGGACTGTGTCCTACCAAACTCTGATACCAGTAATTTTCTACCAGTAATTTTTTGCCAGTGTGTTTTTGAACACAATAGAGCAAAATATAATGAATACAAGTAGTCCAAATACCTCCCTAAATGAAAAAGCATGTTTGGAGGTTGGGAGATGGGGGGAGGTAGTACATTTTTTTTGTCATGTTCAGATATATTCTGATTTTCTTACATTATTTTTTCTGCTCTTTTGCACAAAGCTTAATATATTAATATTACTAAAAAAATGACTCATTGCATGTTTCAACTCCCATTTATCTTTTCTCTCTCTTTTTTTTTTTTGTTCTCTTGTTTATCTAATCATTTCAGCATCTTTTTTTCAATATTATGCTATTTATATTTGCATCTATTTTTTCTATCTCTTAGAATACATTGATTTATTAGGATGCTCATTAATGTAGTATTAATTTCCTCTAAATAAAGCAGGTAGCAAAATATTACTTTAGGTACTAATTTGTGTGTTTAGGTTAATATTTCCACTTTGTAAAAACATAAACAAACAAACAAAACAACATAAAAATGTGAAGTCTAATTAACATTGTAAATTAATCTACCAACAATGTGGAGAGCACATTTTTTGTTATGTCCTGGAGTGCTATCTATATTTATGAGCTGTAAAAAAACCAAGAGCTTTTGACTTGATTGGCAATTAGTAGTGATATACAAGCCTAATTTTCTCAAACCAGTACTACAGGATCATCATCTTATCTCAAACTGTAAATATGCAAAGTTCCAAAATAATGTTAAGAACCCAATATCATGATATGGCAATAAATGATAAAAAAATAAATGATAGAGCAATAAAGCTAGATCCATTCCAGAACTGTTCATGTCAAAACATGTGAAGTATTGCTCTTCATAGTCTTGAATTACTATTAGAATTTGTCATCTTGTTGCAGAAATATGATGTAGACTGGATTCTTGAAATGAAGAAATTTGTGGACTTTTTGGAAACTAAATTCCTAGTTGGTCTGATTTCTCAGCCTTCTAAAACAAGCTGCCTGTGTACTGAGTGAGGTTTCAGCATTCCTTACCTTTGTTCATTACTACTGCACACAGGAAATTCTGTCTGAAATGTAAAATAAAGACCCTGATCCTTTTTCTTTGTTGAACTTGTAGATATTATGTAGAAAGTTTGTTCCAGCTGGGAGGATAAATGATAAAAGGATTCTTCCTAACTTTCGCTTTTTAATTTGAGGCTTCTCTCAGAGCCTATGCAGTACAATGTCCATTTCATTTTTATCCCTGCTTTCACCTCTTTCCTGAAATGGGTCTTGCAAAAGTGTTAGACTCCATAGAGACATGATGCTGTGCTTTTGTGATTCTCACCTAGCTCTGTAATAGCAGTTCTCAACTACCACGCGTAGGACAAGATTATTCTGAAGTTGTTCTGGATGCAGGGAATATTTAAAATAGTTAATTCTGGTGGTAGATACAAGACTGAAATCACAGGTGTGAAATATTTTTCTATTATTGTTTGAATATAAATATTATCTTAGCAAACATAGAGCTCTGAATATATCTTTTTTTTTTTTTCTATGACAGGTTAGGGCATATGCTCATGAAAACCTCTCAGATTTAAACTCACCTGCATCAGCATTATAGCCAGTCATGAAATATTTCTGCATGTATGTTTAAAAAGACTCCATGCAATGGCCTGAATTTCCTTGTTGTTATCAATATACATTGGTATATGTCACCCTATTCTTTATAGAATGATAATTCAGAGTTGCAATAGTCTCTCCATACTTAATCTGTTCAGACAAATATCTGCAGCTAAAAAGGCCTAAAGCTGACCTTTCTTCTCCCTTTCTCTCCTCCTTTGCTATGGTCTCTCTGATGGTCCTGGAGACTGGTGTTTTCAAACACTTGTTTTCAAGTAAAGGTCCTGGAAGCCAAGCATACTAGAAGAAATCTGCATGGTGAATAAAATCAAACAATCCTAAAAGGTGCGTGTGTCTTTGATTTGGATATTGCTCATCTGTATTACTAAGATCTCTGAGCAGTTCAGCCATGAAGAAAGCTGGAGGTTTGGTCTCATTGCTCTTCACTGCGTTTATGGAATACCAGCACCAATTATCACAACTTAGCCTTTACCTGAAGTCATCTGCAACTTATAAAGGAGTGGTTGTACACAGACAATGTCAGTGGCTTGGACCCATGCATTTTTTTAGGTAAGAAGTACAGTAAAATTTGGGTTTTGTAACAAAGGGTATTTTTTTTATTCATTTGTTAGTTTGCACATCTCCTTCCTCGATCCCGCTGGAGCATGTGAGGACGTTCCTTGGTTTATGAAGCAGGGTCCCAGCCTAAAGGGACAGTCCCAGGCATATGGGGTAGCAAACAATGGCAGGCAGAGATTACAGGTGGGAGCCAAGAGACTTGAGTCTGCAGATCAAGCTTGCCCTGCAAGACTGTGAAAAGCAGCAGGGAATAGAGAACCTGACCTTATGTGATAGAAGAAACCTTTCCAGGGACTGGAAGGATTGTGAATTCTTAGTAGTGACTCAAAGAGCCACTGAAGTGACTGGAACAAACCCTGCCATCAAGCATCTTACTGCAAGGAGAGAGAAAGCTGAAGAAGAAGTGTTTTTATGGCTTTTTGGTTATCATTCTTTATTTTATTTATTTATTTATCACCAAATTACTCAGAGATTTCTCTATTTAAAATATTAAACATTCTAGTTTCTATTCTGATACAAATTAGCTGTGTTGAATTTAAAATCCCAGGGATATACTTAGCAGAAAAAGCAGTTTAGTCACCTTGATTGCAAAGCTCTGTGCACCCAAGGATGCTGCTGCAGTATGTAACCAGTAATCTAGTTCGAGTGCAAGCCCTTGGTTCATCTCTATCTTCTTGCTTTAAGAGCTTCAAATCATAGAATCATGGAATCATTAAGGTTGGAAAAAACCTTCAAGATCATCTGGTCGAACCATGAGCCTACTACCAATGTCACCCACTACACCATGTCCCTAATCACCATGTACAACCTTTCCTTGAACACCCCCAGGGACTCCAAGTGAATCCATCACCTCCCTGGGCAACCCATTCCAATGCCCGACTGCTCTTTCTCAGAAGAAATGTCTCCTAATTTCTGACCTAAACCTCCCCTGGTGCAACTTGAGGCCATTCCCTCTAGTCTTATCATTAGTTACCTGTGAGAAGAGGCCGACCCCCAGCTCCCCACAACTTCCTTTCAAGTAGTTGTAGAGAGCAATAAGGTCTCCCCTGAGCCTCCTCTTCTCCAGACTAAACAACCCCAGTGCCCTCAGCCGCTCCTCACACAACTTGTGCTCCAGGCTCTTCACCAGCTTCATAGCCCTTCTCTGGACACCTTCCAGGGTCTCAATGTCCTTCTTGTACTGAGGGGCCCAAAGCTGAACACAGCACTCGAGATGAAGCCTCACCAGAGCAGAGTACAAGGGGACGATCACCTCCTTGGTGCTGCTTGCTACACTATTCCTGATATGAACCAGGATGCCATTGGCCTTCTTGGCTACCCGGGCACACTGCCGGCTCATGTTCAGGCAAACATCAATCAGCACCCCCAGATCCTTTTCCTCTGCGCAGCTTTCCAGCCAGTCTGCCACAAGCCTGTAGCGTTGCATGGGGTTGTTGTGACCAAAGTGCATGACCCAGCACTTAGCCATGTTGAACCTCATTCCAAAGGCCTCTGCCCATCGACCCAACCTGTCCAGGTCCCTCTGCAGGGCCTTCCTACCCTCCAGCAGATTGACACTTCCCCCCAGTTTGGTGTTGTCTGCAAACTTACTGAAGGTGAGTTACTCAATTCTGTCATGCAAATCATCAACAAAGATAGTAAAGAGGATGGGCCCCAACACCAACCCCTAGGGAACACTGCTGATGACTGGTCATCAGCTGGATTAGAATCATGGTTAGATGTTAGCTATACACATCCATGCTCTAACACCTGAGCAAACAAAAAGCTGACATTTTAGAGCTATGGGTTTGCTTTCCTGGATAGTTATTGGATAGACTTGTTACAGATAATATCAACAGAAATGTGAAGATTGGTGTGAACGTAAGAATGACAATATGAATGACAGAAAGGTTGTATGAATGGCAAGTGTTGGCATCTAGATTTACAGGTCATGAAGATCACTGTAAATCTGCTTGAAGCTTTTCAGGGTATCCAAATCAAAAGGGCACCATAAAGCCAGAAAAACTATTTGACAACCTTAACATACATATCTTGATGTCAGAATTCTGGATAGACCACTTGATGCTTGTATGTGCTTACAATAGTGGAAATGAGGGACATTGATTTTATTTCAAAATAAAAGCACCTTCTCCTTCTTCAAGGTCTCTCATTCCTTCTTTGCTTCTCTTTTGTTATCACTGTTGTTAGAAACATCTTTATTGTTAGGCTTTTTAGAAATTTTATGCTAGTTTAACTCAAATGGATAATGATGCTCATTTGGACTGAATGCTCTGGTCCTGATCCAACAAGGTCCTTGCAGACATGTTCAGTTTTAATTATGTGGTTTTCTTATTTATTTATTTATTTATTTTGAATGAAATTAGTCAATTGAAACACTGCAAACATTCTGAAAAAAATCTCCCATGACATAACATGAAAACACAGGACTATTCCAAGAAAATTGCTACATAAAAGGCCTTTAACATTGGGTGACCTCTGTGAATGAGAAACACTCAGTACTTAGGGCAAAGGGAGTATGATGTATAGCAGAAATTAATATAGTAGTCATTCTTCAACACCAACCTGAATTAGTGTTCGATCTGAATTTAAAATATGTCTGTGTTTGCTCTATATACATAACTGTTTGTATACATACATATAATATATAGCTATATAAAAATGTGTATTACTTTCCAAAGCTGGCATTACCTGATTGGAAGGAGCTAAAGTTGGAGGCTATATTTGTGTTGTTGTTTATTTATTTATTTATTTATAAAAGGGCAGTTACTTGCTTTGAATACTTTCTGAGCTCTTCAGTTTGGTTTTTGTTTCCTTAAATTCTCAACTTCTCACTGTTTTATAAATCTTCCCTTAACTATTCAAGGCAATTCTTACATGAATTTCCCATGTTATTTATTTTGTTGTTGTTGTTGTTGTTGTCATCATTTTTTTTTTTTTGTTGTTAAGCTCCCTTTTGGAGCTTTCTATTCTGTCTCTAACATAGTTTTAAATGTGTTGAAAAATATTAATTTCAGATTTTTTTTTTGCAATGACAGTTGAGTTAGGTCCTTTGCAGTATTCTCATATTAAATACACACTGTAGGTTTTAAAAGAATTAATACAAGTCAGATAAGTGAATTGCAGAAAAATATAATATATAGAAATCAGTATATAGATGATAAATATCATCATTTTTTTACATGGTCAATTTCATTTTGTATCATACTCGTAGTTCTGATTTTTTTTTATTGCTGCATATGAAATAAGTAAGCCTCTCTGTAAGTATGTGAAATATATCCTGGGCTTTTGTGAATGTAGGCTTTTGCCTCAAAAAGGCAAGCAGAGTTCACATAAGTTTCATCTGTAAGTTTGAGTAAGTGAAGTTCTTCTGGGCATTAACTCCAACATTTAAGTGCAAGTAATGCTAATGTTAGCAAAGAAACAGGGAATTTTAAATAGGCTGAGTACCGTTCAGCTTTTTGAAGTCAAGGATGGATAATCTAGTCAGTTTTGCTGAAAGCATAAGTTGAAACAATGACTTTTATTCAAATGCACCTCTTCACTAGTTATTTCTTTGATTATCAGCTTTTTGTGTCTATTGGCAGGTAAAATGTGCTTCAGATTTTGCCTTGTAAGTTCATTCTTGTTCTCTTCTTGAAAGACTTCATTTGACTGAAATTTGACTGGTTTTCAGACTGTGATCAGAAAATTATGCAAAACTCTTATACACATTAACCTCTAACAGCAGGTTATTTCCCATATCTCCTAATATGTATTTTTAATATTTCATCAACTCTGAAAAAAAATGATATAAAATATTTTAGAGTGGGGGATTTACTTTTTTTTTTCTTTTTTTTTTTTTCCAACTGTAGGAATTAATGTGCTTCTCTCTTTTACCCTGTTTCTGAAATATGTAGTATGTACATTCTGTCACATTTGGTTGAAATTGGGCAACAGATTTGAAATTTTTTAGGGGGAATTGGTACATCAGACATACACTGGTAATATAATCAGTGAAGTAATTGTGAAAGGAGATTAAAGCATCACACTAAAATTTATTTCCTGAGGTATCTCCTGTGAGGAAAATGACAGATACAGGACAATACCTAAATTAAAAGGAGGATTAAGTCACATATTGTGGGAACTCAACCCATAAAAGTCCATAGACCCAGCAAGGCTGTATTCAAGACTGCTGAGACAAATGGCTGATGTCCATACAAGGATACTTTTGCTCACCTTTTAAAAGTAATAGAGATGAGTGGAGATCCCTGATGACTAATGGAAAACAGATGTTGCATCCATTCTCAAGAAAGGCCAGAACTAACCAGGGAATGACAAGCAGATCAATCTCATTTTGGTCCCCAGGAGAGTCATGGAATGAGTCCTCTGGGAGCACATTTCTGGACACATGAGAAGGAGGTTGCTAGAATCAGTCAGCAAGCACTTACCAAGGATAAATCGTTCATTAACAGCATGATTATCTATGATAACATCAAACTGAGTGGTGCAGCTTTTACAACAGAAGGAAGGGATGCCATTGAGAGGGACCTGGACAAGCTTGAGAATTGGGCCCATGTGAACATAATGAGGTTCAACAAGTCCAGGTGCAAGGTGTTGCACCTGGGTTGGGGCAGTCCCAGACATGAGTACAGACTGGGTGGAGACCTCCTTGAGAGCAGCCCTGCAGAGAAGGAGTTGGAGGTTTTGATGGACAAAGAGTTTGACATGAGCCAGCAGTGCATGCTTGCAGCCAAGAAGGCCAACTGCATCCTGGGCTGCATCAACAGAGGAGTGGCCAGCAGGTCAAGGGAGGTGATTGTACCCTTCTGTTCTGCCCTCATGAGACCCCACTAGGAGTGTTGAGTCCAGGTCTGGGGTCCCAGCATAAGAAAGATATAGATCTGTTAGTGTGGGTCCAGAGGAGGTTCATGAAGGTGATCACAGGGCTGGAGATGAGACACCTGGGGATGTTCAGCATGAAGAAAAGAAAGCTCCAGTGTGACATCATTGCAGCTTATTTGTGATAACAGCTTATGTATTCTAGGGATGATATGTGCTGAAAAAATTCTGATGTTCTGAACCACACGCACGAGCACACACACACGCAAAAGATAAGAAAGAGGAGGAGAAAAGAAGAAGAACAGAAGGGAAATTTGGTTGTAGAAAACCTGGAAAAAGGTGGCCTAGAACTGACCTACATTTTTTAACACAGAGACTGTTGTTGCAACTGAATGTATGTATCAGATAGGTAGCAATTGCTGTGATGGGAATGTTTAGAAAGCCCAAAAAACTGTCCAGTATTGATTTACAAAACTAAACTTTGCAAAATTCATTAATGACACACCTAAGTGTTTATTAGAAAGGTTGGTTCTCAAGCAGTATGATGACATTATCATTACATGTTCAAAACTGTAGGTCTTTAAGTTATATCCTGAATTAACTGTAAGTATATGTTATGGTGACATACAGTCAGCACTGCAGGCTATAGTTCTTGATGGACTTAATTACTGAAGTCACAGTGATCAGGACTGAGAGCGTTTTGTCTTCATTCAGCAGGATGTCTTGCCTATCTGAAGTCTGTAGTCCTTATCTTGCTTTTGGCCTGGTAACTTTCTATTACTTGGATGTCTCATATGCACCTCTTTCTTTGTCCTTTTGGTGGCCACACTGCTCACACAGGTAAAATAATATAACCTAAGTATATACTGTGTTTATCTATGATATTGTAGTGTTACTAACTTCTTTTGTACTGTTGTACAAAATCAACTGTTATTGATTTCAGTTTTAGTATGCCTATATTTGGGTTCAAAACAAGCTAATATTATATTCTGAGTAGTACATGTATAGTTTATAGGTGTCTGCATGGTATATAGTAATATACTACAGATTTACTTTTCAATTTAGGCAATCTGCCTGATTAAGTATAGCCAAAACACTACCACAGTAATGAAAATTTAAATGAGATCAGTTTAACCTTACTACTCTGTCTCATCTGCTGCTGACAATGGAAGCATGTGAGGAACTAGGACAGCAGAACCATATGTGACACCAGCTGCTCTTTAAAGAAACCTTAATGCAACTTTATGGTTCCCAGTGTTCTTGTCAGAGATTTCTTGCACAGAGGGCTTCTGTGTTTACAGCAGCAGTTGTGGTGTTTTTATCTCTCTGGTTAGTTTTCTGAGTGCTGCTTGTATGAAAAAATGGGAATGTGACACTTGGGCTGGGAAGTTAAAAAAAAAAAAAAATCTTTTTTCCTTTCCCCTGTTTTCTTCTCCTTTTCAAGTTAGAACAATTAAAAAAAAATCACTGGAAGGAAGATTTTTTGTTTGTTTGTTTTTTGCACATGACATTGTGAATTGATTTTATAAATAAATGACTGAGTAATTATTGAAAGCATGAATATTCTTGAATAGACATTTTCATGGCAATATATTCAGATTTTTTAAATCTTCCTTACATACCTGTTTCTTGTAAATCCAGAAATATCATCATAAATTTCTCTTGATGTAAAATCCTCCTTTCCTTTCCTGCCTTCCCCCTTCCTCTCAGCATTTTACTGCATATATTCTTCCTTTCTTTATTCCTGTCCTCATTCAGTACATTCAGAAAATGCTGAATTAACTTTCTCCTACCATATTTCTGTTCCCTCCCCCCCCAACTTTTCTATTTCTTTCCAAATTAATTTGCCCTGCCACCTGGTCTCCTAGGAATTTAGCAATTATTGAGTATATAAAGCTTGGCTCCTAACAGATGGGGTTTCCAAAATACACACATCAACAATGTACATCCTAGGGCCAGAAGACTGTGAGTTAGCTGCAGTTTCATTATGATTTCAATTTTCTAATGGTTGTGAACGTTGTCAAAGAACATTAACATTGTTTGTGATACCATGTCTTCTAAATAGTGGAGTTTAGACCAAGCCCTGTTTCTTTGATTTAAAACATAAGTTTGTTTTCCAATTTCATGGTACTGATTGTACGTATTTTATAGCCACAGGGATGGGAATCAAAATATAGTAATTACCTATCTTTACTTTCACCTGTGCTTTGTAGAGGCATTTTACTGTTTGTATCCAATTAGCTAGATCAGCATTTGTCATTTGCTAAAGCTTTCTATCCTTTCATAGTTTACCTCTGCACTAGTACTTCTGTATCTTAAAACAGAGATCTGTTATTTTTTCAGTTATGTCAAGCTATATAAAGAATATGGCAAGAAAATTTTTCTTTTTTTTCTTTTTTTTTTTTTCTTTTTTAATGCTCAAAATTTTCATGATCTGCATTTGCAAATCAGAAGCTTTGGAACAGCTATATAATTTGGGAGAATAAAGAAGATGGTCTAGGGCGAAGGGGATGTATATTCCGAATGAAAGGAGAGATTGAAATTATCCAGGATTTTTCAGTTCTTCATGTTAGTGTTCCATTTTGTATAAATTGTCTTAGATGTGGTCAGTAACCACAAGATTAGATTTGATGAATGGACCAGTTGGTGGGTAAGGATATGGAATTGGCTGGATGATCACACTCAAAGAGTTGTGCTTAACAGCTCAATGCCCAGGAGGAGATCAATGATGAGTGGCATTCCTCAGGAGTCGGTATTGGGACTGGTGCTGTTTGACATCTCTGTTGGTGGGATCAAGTGCACCCTCAGCAAGTTTGTGGTGGGAAGAGATGCCATCCAGAAGGACCTTGACAGGCTTAAGAGTTGGGCCTGTGAGAACCTCATGAGGTTCAATGCCAAGATTGCCTCAACCCAGATGGACAAATACAGGCTGGGCAGAGAAGGGATTCAAAGCAGCCCTGAGGAGAAGGACTTGGGGGTGCTGGTTTAATGAGAAGCTCGTCATGAGCTGCAAAGCGTACTTGCAGCCCAGAAAGCCAACAATACCCTGGGCTGCATCAAAAGAAGTGCGGACAGCAGCTTGAGGGTGATGATTCTCTCCCTCTGCTCTGCTCTTGTGAGACCCTACCTGCAGTACTGCATTCAGTTCTGGGGCCCCCATCACAAGAAGGATGTGAAAGTATTACAGCGAGTCCAGAGTAGGTCCACGAAGATGATCAAGGGGCTGAGGCACCTCTCCTATAAAGACAGGCTGAGAGAGTTGGGGTTGTTCAGCCTGGAGAAGAGAAGGCTCTTGGGAGACCTTACAGCAGCCTTCTGGTACCTAAAGAGGGTCTACAGGAAAGCTGGAGAGGGACTCTTTGTCAGGGAGTGTTTTTCAGAACAGAGTCACATAGTCCCATGCTGCCTGCAGCAGAGTTTCTGGGTCTCTTTCATGTCCCCCACTGAGCTAACTGCCCCGATAACAATCAAAGTACCTGTTAGCTTCCTCTGTATGCCTACCTGCCAGCTAAACAGGTGCTATCCACTGCAGATGAACAGCAGATTATTCCCTAATTAGCACATGGTTGCTGAACATTTTCCAGACAGCTTTGGTGATAAATGCTTTCTTGCTGCTGTATGTGGTGAATAGGCTTTTTGCATCATACATGTGTTGTAAAAGCTTGGTTATAGTCCCATGATACCTTTTTAACAATCACAATGAAAAGGGAGGACTGTCTGCCAAGACCTTGTGCTAATTGTCCTACATAACCAAGAAGAGATAAAAATGAACTAACACTCCTTTTGTGATCAGAAGCTGTCCTAAAGGATCAATTTTTAAAAGCATTATCAAGCATTTAACTAGGCAAGAGGCTTAAACACAACAGAGAGATTCTTTTTGGGAAATGACTTCTACCAGCAGATGAACGTTATCAATTGTCAGGACTTAGAACACTAGCACCATTTGGATATGATCCATGAGGAAGATGTGTTGCTGAAAGCTCACCTCTCTCATAAAAGTACTGTAATCTAACTACTGATTTTTAAGCCCTATTGTAATTCAACCTTTTCCAAATTGTGCAATTTTCTTTGTGGCATAGAGTGAATTGTTAGCAGAAGCCAAGGCAGAGGGCAGGGGAAAAGAACAGTTGAAATGATCAAGCTTGTGCACTTATGGTGTCAGAACATTTTACTAGTTTTATATTAACATGAATGGTATATGAATTTGCAGTATTAAAATGAAGTTACTTCAGTCATTATATTTGCATAATCAATGTGTCAGATATATAACCAGTGGGAAATTTTGACAGCATAGTCAGTTCTTCTGCACGAATAGGAAGCTCCATGCACTTTCAACAGCAGCTCTAGAGAAAAAGAAAGAAAGAAAGAAAGAAAGAAAGAAAGAAAGAAAGAAAGAACAAGAAAAAACTGAGAAAACTTTAAGATAATATATGTGCCAAACTGAAACTTTGTTTCAGTTCTGACATCTCAGACACATTGATTTTGTCACAGTTGTAAACCTGCAACTGCAAAAGACTCTGTTCCGTTTCTGATACCTGAAGTGATAAACTTCTAAGAACTTCTAAGAATGTGAATGCTTCTGGGGTTGTGTTCAATTTAATATTTCCCTGTGATTTATATGAGGCTGAAATGCCACTGTCAAAATGTCTTTGATTCATGCCTTTACATAGAAAATTATGTCATTACTGTAATGCTATTCTTTTGTATTTTTCTATTATGTCATTCTATTGCCTTTCATCACCACTCTTCCAATCCATGCATGAATGAAAGTGAAGAAGGCTAGGAAATTAATTACTATTGAGCACTGGGGGAAATTTCCAAAATTCTTTAGTGAAGTAAGAGCACAAGTCCCACGGGCCTCTAATGTTCATCTTCTCCTTGTGAATAAGGTGTTTTGCATCATGCATGAACAAGTGGAAGATCAGCTGAAATGGTCTATGTTGTAGGTGGCTCTTCAATCAGTCAATTTTCTTGCTAAATTCTTGCTAACAACTTGTAAGTAGTTTTGTATGGGTAATGACAGTAGGAATGAAGCATAAATATAAATGAATCTGTAAAAATATATATAATTTAAATAACTTTAAAGCATATTGCAGATTATGGGCTTTCACTAAAGTCTTTCAGAAGACTTTTAAAATGTAAAAGATTAAGTAATAGAATATTTTAAAGTAGTTTGATTATTCCACTCAGGACAGTGAGGTTGCTAAATTTTACTTATATCCTAAATCAGCTAGACAGCTATGTGTAACTAAAGCCTGGAAGGATTACTAAACATGAAGATACAATGTCTGGGTTTGGTCATTTTGGAATTTCCAACTGCTGGAGACTGGGAGAGTGCTAGGGAAGTAAAATGGATTACTTAACTTGTTCTTATACAACCCTTAAACATCAGTTACAGAGCTTTGGTAGAAACAGGACAGAGGCCTAGAAGAACCTTTGGTTTGGTTCAGTATTCCATATATATTATGAATTACTAACCTACAAAACTGACTTCCAAAAAAATTTGGATTTCCAAAGACTTGTAAAAATTTCATTTCAACCAAGCTATTTCTGAAGAGAGCAACAAAGAATAAACAAGGTGAAAAATCCAGATCTAACTCTGTCAGATAACAAATACATTGATTTTTTGCTGTTGCCAATAGGAGTGAAGAGAACTCAGTGTTTAGAAAGATCAAGACCTTATGCTGTAATGCTACATGCCATCATGCAAACAGTGTCATTTGTATTTGCATTGCCTTTAAAGAAGGACTCAGTCTAGTTTATTTGTTTGCTAATTACTCATCAGTGCTGTTATAATTTAAAACTGATCTTTGGATTATAGCTGCTGATTTACATAGCAGCTGCATGATTTTATAAATATTTCACACATAGTACATGGAAAAATAAATAAATTCCACTTAAATTCCAGAGTCTGAAATGAAATAATTGATATAAGTCACTAGTAACTAGGAAACTTACCTAGGACAACTACTCCCTGTAGCAAAAAAATACTTGCTTTTTGAAAAACTGTTATTATTTCTATTGAACTGAAGATTAACTTCTATTTTGCAAGTTAGTCTGAGAACTAAAAATCTAACTCTAATGCAAATCTAACTCTAATGTAAGAATATTGCGAAGGAGTCAACTTCAAGGAAGAAGTTCATACAAGTCAAAAAGAAAAGTTGTTTCTGTTTCCTTTTTAAAGATTTTTGAAGATGCTCTTAACTCACACAATTTTCTTGTGTGAGAGTTATTTGCATTATGTTGGAGGTGTCACCACTGAAAAATATAAAATGAAATCAATCTGCAGTTGCACACTATCTCTTGTGGTTTTTATTATTATCTATATTGTAATGACCTGACTTTAGAAGGTATAGGTGATTTTCAAACAGGAAAGACTAACTGGAAGTCTTTTGAGACAGTATATGCAGTGTTATATTATAAAGAAGAGGAACTTTATAATGCCAGATGAAATATGGAAACGCACAGTTTTGACTTCTATGGAAAAATGTTTGATATCCTGGACCTCATTTTTTAACACTCAGCCTTGGAAGTTCCCCCATGTTTAATGGCTGTGATGATTTTTTATTTTCTTCTGTTTTTCTAGTTGTCTCCTCAAACACACACAGCCTCATCAAAAGAGTATTAACTAAAACTTCCTAGTTTTAGTTTAAAAAAAGAGCAGCTGACAGACTGTGTTTTGGGGAATGATTCCCATGGTTTCACTTGTTCCTTCTCAAAAGCAGAACAATCATCTTACATTTCTGCAGGGTGAAAATGGCTGATGTTCCCAGCTTCAGTGGAGCATTACCGTTCTTCAGTGTGCCTGTAAAAGTATAAAACTTTTTAAAGTGATAATACGCATCATTAAGCAGTTAAAAATCTGATTCTATTGAGAAGCAAAAATAGCTGAAGAAATGACAGCTGGAGCTTAATTTATTCAAGAAAATGACTAGCCACATATTAAAAGTTTTGATTTAAAGTCATTTTAACTATGGAAAAAATGAAAAGTCTGTTATTTTGGCTCTGCAAACTGTAATTAGAAATTAGAAGTTGCATTAGTAAGACAGGATTCCAGTAAATTGGGCAATTCTGAAAGTCTGAAGAGAAAATCAAGGCTAGGCCAATGCACCTTGTTTATTAATTTTATTTGACCTATTTTTCTGAGTGAAATACATACTTCTCTGCACTGCTTTGTTGTCTAACCTAACAAAAAAAAGAAAAACCCTTACCACCATATTCCATGTGCATATGACTAATGAAGTACCCACATCGATCCATTAGACCATCAGTATTGTTCTGCAGAATTAGGTTGGGAATTCCATTTAAAAAAAGCCAATTCCAATGCAAACTGTTCTGTTACTCTGTTGTGCTAAATACCTTATAGTTTACATTACTTAGTGGCTGGAAAAAAGGCTTGGAAATTGAAGTACCTGGATTATATTAGCTGCTTTGTTACAGAAGATCTTGTAATAAATTTTATTTATGACCTTTGAGTGATTAAATCATTCAGGTTTAACTTTCTAAAAAGATACCCTAAGTCTGGCATCCATTTAGGTACAGAGCAAGCTAAAAATAATGATAATAATAAAAAAGCCCATGTTCTTTAAAATACATTATGCCTATGGGATCACATTTGTGTGTATTAGTAGAAGCAATTTTGTTAATGCTAGATTGCAAACTTTCTCTTGGATAAAATCTGTAGATCCTCTTGTGTTTTCACTCTGAGTTCAAATTAAGAAATGTTAGATTTGTTTTTTATTTTTAATCTGTTTTCTCTTATATCCTCAAATAATCTGTTTCCTTCATCAATCTATGATTTTGATACTAATAAACACCACTTGCAGATTACTTTTCAGGTTATTTAATCAGCCATCATGTCCCTAGTGCTGTGCTGAGATAATCAGGCTATCAGCTTGTCCATACAAATTTTACTGTACACTGCAATTACTTTAATGTTCAATCACAGATAGTGTTTACTGTGACAGGATCACACTTTATGAATATGACACTTCCCTCTTGATTATCACATGACATTTCATTACTGAAGGTAGAAAAGTAGTGTCAAACAGAAACTTTGATACACTGATTATTCAAACTTGTCAGACTATCTGATAACAATATAAGCTTTACCCTCTCCACTTATGATAAGGCTGAAGTGCCGTACACAGAAAGTTACTTGGATATTGCAAAGCAGAGCATTTCCACAGCTTGGTGTCAGGTACATGAACATAAATGGAATCTGAAATACATTATTATGTGCCTAGGATCCTCACCAGAGCATGGAGAGGCTGACTGAAACAATTAGTTGATGGGTAACACCAAGCACAGGAGTGTCTGTAACCCGCTCTCCAACCCCTATACTGAAGCCATTTCATTGTATCTGAAAATTGTGTATCTTGGGTAAAAAGAAAGAGTAAACATGAGCAATACACTCTTATTATGAACATCTAGATAATTAGTCATTCTTAGGTTTAGCTCTCCATTAAGATGTGCTTTATTTTAACTAAACCATCTTTGCCAACAGGCTGTCCAACCTGGTGAAGATATCTTTAAACTATGAATGACCGGGGAAGAATAAGGTGATCAACAAAGCAAGGAAATGAAGGACTGGGATGGTAAGCAAAGAATGTGTAAATAGAGATCTCGTCTGACTATATTTAGCTAGGTACATAACTAAGTTTCTTCAGATGAACGTATGCACTTTCAGATGATGCCAAGCCTTTTCTATATGAAACAAATTTCTGAAATGCGGTGTTGTAGCTGAGAATGCCTTTTCATTCATTTGCTGTCACTTCAACTCTGGTGGAAGATGACATCTATTACATTAGAAACCACTTGAGATTTTAAAGGATCTATTCAAGTTGAATTTATTTGATATTCCAGGGAGACCTTATAGCACTCTTCCAGTACCTAAAGGGGGCCTACAAGAAAGCAAGGGATGGACTCTTTGTCAGGGAATGTAGTGATAGGACAAGAAGTAGTGGCTTTAAACTAAAAAAGGGTAGGTTTAGACTAGACATCAGGAAAAAATTATTTACTCAGAGGGTGGTGAGGCACTGGAACAGGTTGCCCAAAAAGCTTGTGGATGCCCCATCCCTGTAAGTGTTCAAGGCCAGGCTGGATGGGGCCTTGGCGAACCTGATCTAATGGAAGATGTCCCTGCCCATGACAGGGGGCTTGCAACTAGGTGGTCTTTAAGGTCCCTTCCAACACAAATCATTTTGTGATTCTATGGTATTTGAAATACAAATGCTGTAAAACCCTGGTTATGGTTAACTTTGCATGGAGAAATTGTAACTCTTTCCCTAAGACAGTTCAGTCAGTGACAAAGTCACTGTACTGTCAGTTCTTCTAATTTTTTACGTGCTGTGGTGGTTTTCAGTATCTGTAGGAGCAGGAACCTTGGAGGGCGTCTGAAATACCTACTAATGAGCATGCAGCAGTATTATTCCTGAGCTGAAACTTTTTTAATTGACTTGGGAGAATCCTAATAAAGCATTCTTGAACCATTGAAATGACAGTTATGGATCACTATACAGAGGTTCATATTGGAGGTATGGGTGAATAAATTTATATATTTATATATATATATATATATTCCTCTATCACCTGAGACTTAAAAGACATTGACTGTCTTGATGATAACTACAGACCATGAGCAGAAATCATAACTGGGAGAAGGGGAATTGCTGTGCTTCATACTGTCTTCCCTGTGAATCAGTTTGGTTTGTCCTGTTGACTCTGAAGCTAATTAGCATTCCCAGACATTTATAAAGTAAGAAATGTCTGCATCTAAGTCTGAGAAAGAGCTGTGTGTCACTATGAAGAGTGCCTTAGCCTTTTAATATATGTTTGCAGGTGCTACAGGTACTATACAGAAACAGGCTGCATCCAGGTCCAGCAGCTTTCTACCCTAGCTTTCAGGGTCATAAACAGGTATCAGCTTAAATCTACTTGTTACTCCAGCTTTCACCATTTCAAATGCAAGCTTGACAATGGGATCTGACTGTAACTGCTTATATTTACTGTGATAATTGTTATCCTTAAGCCTGTTAGTATTGACACTGAGCCTAGAAACTTTAAACACTATCAATGAAGCCATTCAGCATTCAGCACTCAAACTCTCTGAAGAGGAACCTGTCTCACAAATTTATGCCTTTTAAGTTCGAAGTTTACCTGGATGATGTTCATCTTCAGCATAGGAAATCATCCAATATCTGAAGCAATTCTCCTAGCAATTCTCTCTGGTTTCATACACCCTCTTCTTCTGTTAGTACATGGTCTCAAGGTGTAGTGTATGCTGATTCTTCTGTGTTCTGCTGGGCAATCTGAATTAAGTGCACTTGGTTTAAATTGTTCCTCTAAAGTCCAAACAGAACTCATGTCATGTACTAGAGGTCATCTTCAATCAGCTGATTTTCAGAGTTAGGTATTTCTATGCTCAGCATGATATCCATTAAAGATATAAAATTTAACAAATTTTAACTTTTTCACATATCTGCTACAAAATGTTAATTTTACCTTATGTAAACCTACGACTTTCACAAGACCATTTTTGCCTATCACAAGACAATAACACTATCAGTGGAAACACACCTGCTGGAGGGTATTTCAACAATTGATATTTGAGCAGGAGGTTCCAACCCCCCAAAAGGAGAGTGGTTGGCAAGATTAGGCAACATGAGGGCACCCCTCAGGATCCAATCCTCTATCACTGCTGAAGTCTGCTTTACATCACTGCAGAGAGAACAGCAAGTTCTCTAGATCCAGGAAGGGAACCAGCTGACTTCAAATATATCATTAAAGATGATCTGGCAACTGGTGTGTGGAAGGAAGGGAATGCTGTTTTGTGGTCTCATGAATGATCACATCACTGGTGTTCTTGCAGTGTAAGAAACTGCAGAAGACCACTTTTTCTCAATGTACTTCATATTGTCTTAATATGCATCTCTATGCTGTTGGTGTCAAACAATATATTTATTCATTCACTGCTGAGGTCTTTATCCATGCAAAAAATAAGTGAAGGCAAATAGGAATGAACAAACCTTGAGGCATGTTTGGTGGTTGAATGAATATGGAAAACAAGCCATTAGGCTCTGTGGTATCCTTACGGCTTCATTGACTTATGCATTGCTGACCTAAACACCCAATTTCTGAAAAGTAACTAAATGGAATATGTTAACTAATTATTGTTATCTGCTATAAATGGTAAAATTATGACGTGATGGTGAACAGGTAAAGCATATTCCTTTCGGGTATATGATTAAGTTTTAAATATAAAGAAAGAGAGAATATGATCAGCAGAGGAAAAAAAAAAAAGAAGGAAAGAAGGAAAATAATAAGAAAATAACCTTCTAATGTAACTTATTAGAGGAACTTACATAGTAATTATCTTTAGCTGAAAGAAAAGCTACAAGTAATTTGACATTAAAATACTAGCTTCCAAGTATTAATAAAGAACCAGTGTTCATAGTCTACATCCACCTGAAGTCAACTGGAGTCATGAATGCAGATGCTTCTACATTTATTGACTAGCCAAAACCAGAGCTTTCTATTCCCTTCATATACTGCCTGTACTCATACTGGTATGGGTCCTGATTACTGGCAAGATAAAGAAAATAGAAGTGGCCTAAAATGTCACAGTCCTGAGATTGTTCTGAGGCTTCCCTGGCCAGGCCAGTCTTACCTGGAGCCCCTCCACAACCCTGCCTATGGCCCAGGACCCCATTTCAGGCCATCCCAAGGCTGTCAGTCCCTGGCTGGCTAGTGAGATCCTTCCCTGCCCACCTTGTGTACAGCCCAGAGGTTATGCTTCAGCTCACCAACAAAGATGTAGCCTGTTTCAGTATAGGCAATATATTAGGTGAGTAAAGTGATTACTTACACAAGATTTCACCTACTGACTACGTAATACCAGCTAGGGAGGTGCAAATCAGTAAGTTTAAGCAGTTACACCTCACACATCTCTTCAGAAACATGTAAGAGACAGGTAAATTGAGTTCCTAAGTTACTTTTTTTTTTTTTTCTTCTCTTTTAATTATGCATCGGTTATGCTGGTGAGACCAGAATTGCAAGGAAATTTTAAAGGAAAGAATTTCTGAGAAACTGTGGATGATCTTCCCAAAGTCTAAAACAGTTACATACAGAAAGAGAAATGAGCATGTCTTCTGTAAGCTGTGCTGATTTATTCAGAATTCAAACTAAATTGGTTATGATAGTCAGAAATACATTAATGAAGATTAACAACAGAGCCCTAAGGATCCTGAATAACTGAACTGGAAATATGAGAATGATTGATGCAGCAATGGTAACAAAAGCCCTTCTGAGAAAAGAAAAGTCCCAGTGTTATTATGGAGAATGAGAAGGGCAGTGAACCACATATCGAACCCCAGAGCCTCCATGTCACTTGTTAGGAAGCAATTGGAGGCAGCTAATTCAACACAATGGCAAGTCCCTTGACTGGGATTCTGTAATAGTGACTTGGACACAATTGTATTTTGGAAAACTTTCAAAAAAAAATGGATTTTCATAATTTTGTTTTTCTGTAATAAAATTAGTACATACAAGTAAAAGCAAAATACTACTCAACCACAACATACAGTTATTAAGAAAGTAATAATCCACACTTTTCTACTACAGAAAAGAAAATTTTCTCTACTGCTGTGTTACAGAAACAGTCTTAGGAGAATCTAGAAAACTAGGTTTAATTCTAGTCCATTTCAAAGTAATGAGCTAAGTACATGTTTCAGTATAATTTTTGTGCTTAAGAGGAGAGATTAATGTTCAGAACCCAACAGTATTGATTTTTTTTCTTGGTTAAGATAAATGACTTTGCTCCTACTCTTTTCAGAGTATGCAAACTCCTTTATTCGTTTTTACTCACATAGTGGCTCCTTTTTCCTATTCCTAGATGATTCACAAAATGAAAGCACACACACAGTCTGTTCTGGAGAAAGGACAATCTTCTTTTCTCTTCCGTCTTGCAAGCTGACTCCTTGGTCAGCTTGAGACAAGATCTTTTTCTCTCCCATCAAAAAGGTATTGACATGTGTACGTTCCTGTGTAACTGCATGTTACCTGTAATGAAAAGGGAGATGGAGAAAAAGAAGAAGAAGAAGAAGAAGAAGAAGAAAAAAAAAAGTACAACAGAATGAAAGCCAGGAAAGACCAAAAAATTGGGAAGGGAAGGGAAGGGAATCACTCTGATACAGATCAACTGTATTGCTCTCTACAACTACCTCAAAGGATGTTGTTGCAAAGTGGGGGTCAGTTTCTTTGCCCAAGCAAAAACTGACAGGACAAGAGGAAAGAGCCTTAGGTTGTGTCAGGGGAGGTTGAGGTTGGATATTAGGAAAAAAATATTCACTGAAAGAGTTGTGAAGCTTTGAAACAGGCTGCCCAGGGAAGTAGTTGAGTTACCATCCTTGGAGGTATTTAAAAGATATGTAGATATGGTGGTTAGGGACATGGTTTAGTGGTAGGTATGGAAGTGCTAGGTTAACGGTTGGACTTGATGATTTTAGAGGTCTTTTACAACCTAAATGACTCTATGATTCTATGATTCTATATAACCCAGGAATTCAAATTCTTCATTCAAAACTGAAGTTCTTCCCTAGATATACAATCTTGGCCAAGACTCCATTTCTCTCTTGTCTATTTGTCTTGGTTTAGCTAAATCTTGCTGTCTGCAAGGTTTCTTGAAAGACAGCCTACATTTTATTGTAGGTTGAAATTTTATCTTATAATTTTTATAAATTTTACCCAAATATTATTCCAGTAGATCATGGCCATCTAATCATATGGTTCAGTTACAAAGATGTTCACTTCATTTGTTCTGTGAGTTTATAACTTGTATTACTGTAGAAATGTATAATTATTTCACTGCTTTGTGTTACAATGTAGTTATTTTATGTTCATCTATCTCATTGGCTGGCATTTAATATTCTGGTTCCTTTACCCTTAGATCTGCTTCATCACTATTGATTTTCATGTCAGAATATATATATACGGTTTATATTTTCCTTAACTATATTTTGTCATTTTCTGACCTAGTGTTTGCAATGATTTAGTCTGTTGTTGCAAGGAGTACCAATAACTAAATCAGAATTTTTCTTAAATAAAAAAAAAAAGAAAAGAAAAAACGAAAAAAGAAAAAAGCTCTGTTTCGAAGCCCCTGTCCAGAACTGCTGGGACCTTTAAAACTCTACCATGGCCACTTCAAACACCAACTGTACATGTGAAACAGAGGTTTCTTCAGCAAGAAAAAAACACTGCACCAGTAGATGAATAAGAAAGCACTCATAATAGTAATTTACCTATGGTTATCTCACCTTCTCATCAGTAGTGTAAATATTCAAAGGACTTTTGTCTCATAATTCTTCTTTTCCAGTCTAGTAATTCCCACCTAAAGATTAACACCCATTAACATTATAATAACTCTACAGGTGTAATACACACGCATGCAAGTGTAGTACTTATTCATGGTGAAAATCTGCTTAGTCATCTCCTTCCATCACCTAGTACAGCTGTAATAATGTTTAAGTAATAGGGAAATTTCACCAACAAGCTTTTTGCTGCTTTTCTGGTAAAGCATTGTGTTCTGGTCCGAGAACTGTCTCACATACAACTGAAGTCTTCTCAGCAGCCTAGGATGAACAAGAAAGAGCTGTTCTTTGTAGTAGCACCTTTTACAAAGTTTTTATCAAGTTTTAAAACACTTCACATCACATTCCTTCTCTAGTTCAGTTCCCCTGTGCTCATGTTGGCTCCCAAATATTGTCACCTGAGAAGCTCTGAGCAGAAAAGCATGTGTTTACCACTGCTTACTCTCTGGTGGAAAACTCATGCCTTTTTCTTTAGGGATCTAGTAAATAATAAGGTATATAGTTTGTGAAGCAATTCTGTGGCCATTTCCCTCTCTGTGTACCTGTTCATAGGAAAGGTTGCTAGTTCATGAAAGCTCAAGCTGCAAGGCTTATAAAGAAAAAGCATCATCAAGAAATGTGCATGAACAAACCATGAGCAAGGCTTGAGAGATACCTATTCAATGAAGTTATATGGCTGGGGTACACCAGAGAGACAGAATGGAAAATGGGGAGGGGTCTCTGGCTGAACTACAGTGTTTTAAACTGGTGCAAAACGTGCAAGCGAGCCATCAGAAGGCAGTAAAGAAAGTGCATAACTGAAGCTGATTTCTGGAGCCCACAAGCTCTTTTTTCATTGCATTAAGTAACAAAAATCTCATTAGATCAAGACAGAAAATTGCATAATGTTACACTTGAGTAATAAAGACAGATGATTCTCAAACGATTCTGCTGCTAAGAGAATAAAATAAATCATATTAAGATAAACATATAAATCATAGGCATGAGTAGAACTGCTGTTTTCAAAATGTCGATCTTTTACAGCTGCATGCAAAAGTTTTTCTACAAACATACATGTACGGAAAGGACCATACACATACATGCAAATGTTATGTTATATACACTTAGGTGTAACTTGCTTATCTATTTTCACATATAACTTTCTGTGTTCTTACTTAGGTCATTCACTACATGTGGATCTTTGCATAGATATTACTATTGTATAAGAGGCTGCTGAAAATGCGAGAAGACCAAACTGGTCATTCAGTCAGGCTAGGTGATGAATGAAGAGCAACGTGTTATATTGGGTGAATAAGAAATTTAAAATATAGCAGCACTGTATCTTAAATTAGCCTATTTTCTGTAATTTGAAAATTATATAGATAGCTCACCTTCAGGCTCAACCTTAGATTTAAAGACACAACCAAACTGTAGCAGACCTATTTCAAAGCTATGGGAAAATGAGTATTATTACTGTATAATGTATTATTTAATAGCTATCCAGTGACAATCTAGTAACATTCTCAAGATTGGCACGGCTATTTTCATATTTATGAAACTCATCTGGAAGAACATTTTCTGAATGACTCTGAATTCATGGAAGGGGGTTTGTAAGTTTAGAAATGTTTTTTTACAGACCCATAGATTGTGAGTGAGATGAGGACTTCTTTCATCACAAATGAGCATCAGTCTGTCACTTCCTGAACAAAGTAAATCATATTAATTGACTCTTTTTTTTTTTTCTCATTTTTATTCATAGACTGTGTATTCTGGTGTCTTGTAAAACAGTTTGTTTCTACTCTAGTGAAGAAAGTTCTAGAGAAACTAAGAAGAGACTTCCTTTCCTTTCTTCCTTCCTGGAACAGGCTCCCTAGGGACGTAGTCATGGCACCAAGACTGTCTGAGTTTAAAAAGCATTTGGACAGTGCTTTAAGTCATATGGTCTGAATTTTTGGGTAGACCTGTGTAGTGCCAGGAGTTGGACTCAGTGATCCTTATGGGTCCCTTCCAACTCAGGATATTCTATGATTCCATGATTCCTTCTGTATGTGCTGCAGCATGGAAGGTAAAGGTTTGAAAAGCAAGTCAGAGCATGCAGAATTAATTGTCCAACCTTGTCTTTTTTTGAATTAAATTCTTTACTAGGAATGTGATGCATCACTTTTTTTTTTTTTAAATTATATATTTTGTCAAATGCAGTGGCAACATTTCCTATCTAGAGAATTAAATTTCTAGCCTATTTGGATTAGCATTGCAGAAACATGCACAAATCTTGCTACAAAAGAATATAATTTAAATGCACAAAAAAAAAAAAAATGAAAAAGGTCCGGACTGAGCTAAATGCAGGTACAATACAGAAGTTTAACATTTCAAATATACACTTGTCAAAAACAGCTGTTTTAAGAGTAGGTTTAATAATAATAATTGTATCATTACTGTAATTAGGTTAAAATATTAATGTAATGTTATTTAACAATAATAATTTAGCAATAACAAAATATGTTATTTAACAATAATAAACAATTTAGCAATAACAAATTATTATTTCATTCTTATTATTTTTTTTTCCTAATTGCTCCATCTCATATGCATAGGGATCTGAGTATTTCACAAGATTGTGCTGTATCATCATCTCTTACCTATCCATTGGCTGAAGCTCAGTGTAGTGTACATACAAGAGTACAGGCTTTAGGTGAAAGAGACCAAAGTATTTTTGATGTATTTCAGAACCTAAAGTGGGGCTCTAAAATATTTCATAACTTACGAAACATGGCATAAAAGTAAAGGCACAGTACTCTATTGATGATGTAAAAGTGAAAGCAGCAACCAATACAGTTTAAAGATTTGCAGTTATTTGCCTTGATCTTTTTACACCATCCTATCGTAAGTGCCATACCTGATCTTAAAGAAATCAGAGAAAGTAATTAATCTCTTAATTTTATCAGCAGATCATGTGTCTATTCAGTATAAAGACATAATTATACTCAAGAGAGAGGGAGAGAAATAAAATGAACATGACCTGTGAAATGATTAATTTTGTGTCCTGGAGTCAATTAAGCATAGGATAACTGCAATTCTCTGAAATTACATTTAATGCCATAATGCACTGTAACAAAGGAGTTGTGGGAGTACAAAAACAGTACCACATACGAAAAATTGATAAAATGTGTGCTACACCATTAAAGATCTTAAACAAAGCACTGAATAACCTTTGATTTCATAATTAATGACTGCCTAAATGGTGCTGTTTCTGTCCTGGTCTTGGAGAAAAATGCAAAAGAAGAAAAAATGATTCAAGGTCACATGTGTCAAATACATAACAAAAGTGAGAAACCTGTGTTCCTAGATTCTCTAGTTAATGTTCAGAGACCTAAATCAGAATCCTATTATGTGGTACAAGATTTTGGTGATGAGAAGCCAACAGGCTGCTTACCAAGAACATACCAAGTAGATTGTGAAATATATGGTATTTTTCTCAGTGTCCAAATCTGCCCTCAAAATATGGTTCTAAAAGGGTAGGCCTCAAGTCTGACTATGTCAGGGAGACACGGAAATGCTGTTATGGGAGTGTTAACACCAATGCCAACAGTAAGTGTACTCTGCATCTAAATATTCACTAGATGTCTCCAGAAGCCTAAGCATACTGACTGTTCAGAGTGCCCTATAATTAATCTAATTAATGATGACCCTTTCCTCCTTCTATAAAGCTGTCTCACAAGGTCTTATTCAACATAACACATTGAATGAACACACAGAAATAATTTACTTGAGACAAGTTGGTGGAAAAATTGAAATGTAGAGAATAAAAGAATGAAAGTAACAGAATGGTAATCAGGAAAAATATTATAAACAATATATATTGGTGTTCCAGTGTGCCCCATGGTGTGCCTCTAATATGTGACCTGTTGCAGCTGGAATGGGTTGAAGAACAGATAAATGAGACAGTTCTGACCATACTTGCTTAGATATATGGGACATAGGTTGATAGTTAAGAGTTCTTTTGGTCAAGGATGAAATATAGTAGAGATGGAGGGAAAAATACTCATTTGGAGAATGCCTGTTTGTCCATATTAAACTTTTCCTGGAAATTGTCCCTTGCATGAAAATCAACACTTGATGGAAGAGGGTTCTTCAGTTCAGCAGACTTTTATCCCACCTCTGAGAATCTGAGGTTGCTTTGAGCCCACGAGTGGAATTTATCTGCGAATGCTTATAAGGTGCGTGACTAAGTTTTGCTGATGGCCAGACTTTGAACACCATTCATGATATTCCTACCAAGGAAGTTAATATAAGATGAAGTTGCAATGTTTAGAAAAGGCAGCTGACATTTACCGCTAATAACTGAACTTCACTTTCTGAAATGAAACTGTAGGAAGTTCCTGTATACTGAGGAGTGCCTAGACAAAAACAGAACTCTGAACTAAGCTCCCTTTATTGGCCATGTAACACCTATTTAACTAACTAAAGAAAGTGTTGCTATGATATGTAAGTGGAAGTTCAAAATAATTGATTGAGTGAGCCACCTGGATTCATAATACTTCCACGTAAAGGAAAGAAAAACAAGACAGTTCACCATGACACAGTTTTTATTATTATTATTATTATTTTATTTTTTATTTTTAATATATAGGTAATAAAAAGATTACAAACTCAGGAGAGGCAAATGCAAATGTACTGTAAATTCAGCATTTGTAAACGTTAGTTAGAAGAAAACGTGGCTTTCAAGCTCATTCCAGATTACCACCTCTTTATTCATACACGGTGATGTGTATATATTATTATTAGCTATAGCGTTGAAGCAGACACAGTACATAACTATCTTTGGAGAATTATGCAAATTTATTATTATAGAATGATAGAATCATTTAGGTTGGAAAAGATCATCTACTTCAACCTTTGGTTGAATAACACTGTTATTCTCTGCAAAAAGTCCAGTATGTGATCCATACTTGCTTTAAGCAAGCTATATATTTTATAAATCATGTGAGCAGGCTTATATGTTATGATTTGTTAGCCATATCTGATTTTACAAGTGCATATTCTACAAAACATACTTTTCACATTTTCTGTTTTCTATACTAAACACATACATCAGTGATATTTGTGTAAACTGAGGATCAGATACCCATATGTATACAACAGGTAATGGGTACTTAAATTTATATAAATTATCCCATTGTTAGACGGATTTGTTTTAATTGCTCTTGTTGAAAGATAAATCATATGAAACATAATATCTCCGCGGTGTTTCTTCCATGGGACTCCAAAATGCCCAAGGTACATAACCATTCCTGCTGTCTATCTGCTGGTTGGCCTGACTTATGGCAAGCATACTCCTACATTAGAAATGTCCACAGCCTCACATCTAGTCAAGAAGATTCATGCTGACTACTTACTGAACCTGAGTGATCTGATGAATATCAGCCAACTATCAACTCTCCACAGCTATTGCAACTTATTTTAAGCAGCTCATATTGTTTAAAAGGAGTTTGTGTAAAGTCTTACCGGCACACTAAAAAACTAGCAACCAAACAAACATGAGTGGCACTGATTAAAAATCAGTCTATAAAAGTATTAAGTGAATTGGCGCCAACTGTCACAAAAATGTAAGAGAGACAAAAAAGGGCATAGAGGTACAGTTTGACTGGTGATTCAGGGACTGAGTGGAAAAAATAACAGAAAAGAAGGTTGCATGACAAGTTTTCATGAACTTTGCTTACTTTTAAGTAATGTCTACCCTGGTTTTCTTGGGCCCCAAAATAATGCACAATATGAGTTTTTTTCCCCCATATCAGTTATCTGGTTTGGTTTCATTATATTAAAGAAATCCAGACTAAAATATTATGGAACAAGAAAGTCCTGAATATTTAAAGCAGATTGTATTAGCAAATGAAATACTGCTACTTTACTAAATCCCATTTAATTAACTTACGTTTAAAATATAGTCAATTTTTGTAACTTATTTAATGGAAAGGCACACTGGCACAACTGTTAGTAATACAAAAATATGCTCAGTATAGTCACATTTTTCACCATTGTTTTTATTACTTTATGCAAGAAAATATTTTGGATTATTTCCCTAGGAATACATGAATTCCTTTTTCAGATCAAGATTAGAATGCATAGTCTGGCTCAGACTACAGCATTCCTGCTGGTGATTATTTAGATGTTTTTCTGTCTTTGCTCTGCCTTTTTTTTTTTTTTTTTTTTTGATATGGAGGAGTTCCAATGTTCAGTATGTTTCAGTATTATTAATAAAGCATGCATTAAGCATGAAGAAACCATCTCACAGTGTTGAGAAAACATCTTGCAGTTTGCTATGCTATTAGGATTGGAAAGGTGGGAAGGGTTATTTCCCAGCAATGACATTTTAATAGACATTTAATTGCAAAACAGGCTTGGGTTACCAGAAGATATAATTTAGGATTTCAAAGGCAATGTCTAGTAAATCTACCTCTAAGATAGAGTATGTGAATATACAGTGGATGAAAGAAGCTTTTGTTGATTTTTTTTCTGTGATTAAAAAAAAAAAAATTCTTCTATTATGACTTCAGAAAATCATATTCTTCATTTAGATGAATATGACATATACAGTATGCTCCATACATTATAACATTACAACATTAAGGGCTTTCTGTCATAGCTCAGTAATAAAAAATGAATTTATTAAAATTCTCAAGTAGATTGATTATCTGTGAATTCCTTACCATGAGATCATAACATAGTTGTGGACAAGATACTGTCATTCATTGTGTCTCTTTCTCTGCTTAGTCACGTATTTTTTAATGCCAGGTGGTAAATTGATTTTGCTTTGGTGTTTTAAAAATGAAATATAAGTACATTTTGAAATTTCATTTAACAGCATGACTTTTCTAATGAGACTTAATTAACTAATTATTGTTTAATAATGTTCTAGTGTTGTGCTATTAGTAGCACAGCTCTAGTTTACTAAAAAGCTAAAGTTCAGAAAATTCTTTTCAAGTTGTTAAAATGTGTGCAAACAAATAAAAGTTTCCATCTTGTATTCCACATTAATGGCTACAATTAGTGTTAAAATAATATTTAGAGGACAAAGGGATCTATTTAATCTTTTCCTCAGGGAAAAACAACAAAAAAAGACAAACTGATGTTTCAAATAAAATATTTTCCTGAGATGTCACTGTTTATAACATTTTTAGCAGGCATTTTTGTATGATTTGCTATTGTAAACAAATGAAACAATCCTAACTATGCTAGGAAGAATATTTCTGCTTACTTCTTCATAGTCTTTCCTAATGGGAATATTCCCAAACCTTTGATAAATTCAAATAAAATACTATTCCTGCTGGCAAAAAAATAGTTACAGATAAAAGACTACCCACATTGCCTGTAAACTGGTGGATAGGCCAATTTCCTGACTACTCTAATTAGCTTTGCGTAATTTGGCACATTGCTTCCTGAAATAATGATTTAATCTAATTAAGATTCTTTCAGAAGATATCTTTTAAATGAATTAATTAAGGACTTTATCTCCAAAGCCCAGAAATTAATATCGCCAAGAATAATATTGGCATCTTGTGCTAGACTAGCATTTTAGTTTTCTTATAAACTGACTCTACTTCTAACCTATGAGTAGTTAAGGAATTAGGTGAAATGTCTTCCCAGATTGCCAACTTCCCTTCCTGCTAATCTCTCCTAGGCATGGTTTGCAGTAGAACAACTTTTATAGCTCTCCACTGAGAAAATGTGATTTGGTCTGTCTTGTTTTAAAAAGTACCATGAACACTAATGAGATCTATGTGCAAAAGAGAGAATAAGTGATTATTTGATATTGCTGATGAAATTTAGCTCTTTGTGGAAAAAAAGAAAAAAAAGAAAAAAAAAGTTGCTCTCTGTAATGATGTGGTACCAGTTTGGCTAGTTTCTGTGTTTTTGTTGTTTTTTTGTTCATTTGTTTCCCAGCAGAACCATTAAGTGGCTTGTAATGACAGAATAATATTTCATAACTTGGATGTTTTCTTTGTCAATCATAAACCTTATCTGCCTATTAAAGAGAAGCTCAGAATGGCAGAATGAAGAATGATGCCTTGCTGAACTCACCGGACAGTATGCATTCAGTAATTGATACCTATTCAAGAAAACCTTCACTGATGTGTTGAGGTCAAATTCACCTGACTGGATGAAGGCCTAGAAAAGAGTGTGTGACTTTTAAAAGTGGTTATACTAGGTGCAAAGTCTCTCCTACTTAGATCTTCACTCTCAGGCGAAGTTGAATGTATCTACTTGTTAAAAAAAAAAAAAAAAAAAAAAAAAAAGCTTTATTCCTGATCCAAAGCTCAATGGATTCAATGTAGGCAAAACTTTTGATTTTAACAGATTCAAAATAGTGTTAAGGAATAGTGGGAGAACAATGTTTAGATGTTCAGACTGTTTTATTTTAGCCAGGGAATAGAATAGGTTAAGTCTGAATGGGTGAAGTGGAGCAGGTTTTTTTTCAGTTGCTCTGCTTCCATTGCTGTAATCACCCCCACAGGGCATTTGCCACCATCCATGAGTCTGTATGGAGGTAAAATACTGGCCACTTTTCTCTTACAGAAATATCTAAAGCTAGCTGGATTTCTGCACATTGGTTCAGTTCACCTTCCCTTACTCCATCTTCTTCTTCTCCTCCAGGCAAATTACAATAGCTCTTAAGAATTTTGAATATCCTTGGGATGTTCAAACCAACTTGTTTCTATTACTATGTCTCCTAAACATTTTTCAGGTTTTAACGTTCTACAACTATTTAAGAATACCACCTAAAGATCTGTCTTGAGGCAGGATAGTTATGAGTGGCACGGAGTGTGGGTTAGTATGCATAGGCACCTAGGACAGTGGGCACCTGCAGTGTTTTGGAACTTCACCCCTGAACATGTAAAGAATCCTGAAAAACTAGTAAACTGTTTGAAAAACGTGTGCTGTCACACTGGCAGTTCTGGAGAGACACAAATCAATGCAGCATGCTGAGGCCTGGCCCATGCCTGCCAAGCCCTGTTCAGCACTATTCAGCACCCTCAAGGGGAAGAGAAGGAAGACCTCAGGGCTCAGACAGTGAACAGGGCATATTGCTTCTTATTTTCTGTAGTTATACAGTGAGACATCTTCAGCATGTCACCTCCTTCTCTGGTGATATTCTGAAATCTTTGCCCTCTGGCCAGTCCAGGATCACTTCCAAGATTCCTATGTGACCAGGGTTTCCTATAAGTCCATTATGTGATCACTTACTCCATGTAGCATCAGTTGCATGATGTGTAGAGGGGACCCTCCATTTGAACATCCAGCCCAGCACTGGAAGTTGGGGTGCCAAGAGGAGCTGTGCCTCAGGGCCAACCACTTCTGAAGCAGCTCAAAGCCCTTTACACGCTGCCAATATAATGTATGGGAAGATGTATGAGGTGCCACTGAAGTCACTTGTTCAGCCTATAGAAGAGGAGGAGGGGAGAGAAGACTGAGGGGAGGTCTCATGGTGGCTTACAGATTCTTCATGAGGGGAGTGAAGGAGCAGGCACTGATCTCTGCTCTCTGGTGACAGCAACAGAACCCGAGGGAATGGCATGGAGCTGGGACAGGGGAGGGTCAGGCTGGGTGTTAGGGAAAGGCTCTGCACCCAGAGGGTGGTCGGGCACTGGGACAGGCTGCCCAGGTCAGTGGTCATGGCACCGAGCCTGCTGGAGTTCAGGAAACGTTTGAGCAACGCTGAGACATATGGTCTGATTTTTGGGTGGTCCTGTGTGGAGCCAGGTGTTTGACTCGATGGTGCTTGTGGGTTCCTTCCAACTTGGGTTATTCTGTGATTCTATGATGATTCTATGATTCCATGTTTCAATATGGCTTTTTCAGTTGGAGTATATTGGGCCTCTGATCCTCTGTATCCCTGACGCCAGAACCCTAGGGGATGACCTCAAGTCTCTCCTGGTGCTTTCTGCCAAAGGCTCCAGGTAGGGCCATTCTCCCTAGCTGCAATGTAGAGCATTTTTACATCTTGTCTTGCCCAAACTGGCCTAAGGGCTACTGCATCAACTATCTCCTGTTTAATTTGTTCAAAGCCTCATTGTTGCTCAGGGCCCCATTTGAAATCGTTCTTCTCCTGGATCCGTTGATAGAGAGGGCTTACTATCAGACTGTAACTTGGAATATACATTCTTCAAAAACCCACAACACCTAAGAAAGCTTCTATTTCCTTTTTTAAAGGCCTGCTGTTGTATAACCCAGCAGGCAGCTAAGAACCACACAGCCGATTGTTGACTTCACCCCAGTGGGATGGGGAAGAGAATACGAAAAAGGTAAAATTCTTGGGTTGCGAAAAAGACCACTTAATAGGACAGAAAAGGAAGGGAAAATAATAATAATAATATAATAATAATTAATAATAAAATAATATACAAAACCAGGGATGCACAATGTAACTGCTCACCACCTACTGACCGATGTCCAGCTCATCCCTGAGCCGTGGCAGTCTCCAACAGCCATTTCCCCCAGTTTTATTGTTTATCATGATGCCATAATGGTATGGGATGTCCCTTTGGCCAGTTCGAGTCAGCTGTCCTGGTTCTGTCCCCTCCCAGCTTCCTGTGCACCACCAGCTTCCTTGGCTGCAGGGCAGTATGAGAAGATGAAAAGTCCTTGTCGACTTTTGTGTCCTCTGTGAACAGCGTAGGTTGTGTCTTCAGGCAAGACTTCAGGTGAGTGATAGACTGTCAGGAAATATAGGACAAGAGAACACTTAGGCTATTTGTAAACTCAGAGTTTCAGAAACTGCACTGGTGAGACTAGAGTATTTCTATCACAGCAGATGACTGACAATTCTGACACTAGAAATTCAGATGAAAATCAAGGTACTGTTGTCATTTGTGATTGTTCTGTTTGCTTTGACCAGAGCTTTCAAAAGGCCCAATTACAGCCATACAGCATGCAATACTGCACCATGTTACGGTAATGTTGTGTTCTATTGCAGTAAATACTATATCAAGCTCTAATAACAATACAGCCATGTGTATTGGACTTATGTGGCAAGGTTTCAGTAGGGGGGCTGCAGAGGTGTCCTCTGTGAGCATAGCCAAGCAGCTGCCCCATGTCAGATCAGAGCCAGATCCAGGTGGCTCCAAAAGGGACACGCTCCAAAAGGGACACGCTGCCGGGCCAGTGAGTGACACTGCTTGGTCCTCTAGGAGAGCAGATTGAAGAAAGGGGAAAAATACTGCTGTACAACAGCAGCTGGAAGAGAGGAGTGAGAAAATGTGAGAGAACCAGCCCTGCAGAGCCCCTGGTCAGTGCAAAAGGTGAGTAAGAGGTACTCCAGGCACGCAGCAGAAGCTCCCCTGCGGCCTGTGGAGAGGCCCCTGGTGGAGCAGGCTGTCCCCCTGCAGCCCATGGGTCCCACACGGAGCAGATCTCCACGCTGCAGCCCGTGGAGGAGCCCCCGGTGGAGCAGGTGGATGTGGCCTGGAGGAGGCTGCGGCCCATGGAGAGCCCCCGCAGGAGCAGGCCCCGGGCCGGAGCTGCAGCCCGTGGAGAGGAGCCCACGCAGGAGCAGGGGGTCTGGGGGGAGCTGCCGCCCGTGGGGGACCCGTGCTGGAGCAGTTTGCTCCTGGGGGATGGACCCCGTGGTACGGAGCCGTGTGGGAGCAGTTCTTGAAGAGCTGCTGCCTGTGGGCAGCCCCCGCAGGCTCAGTTGGGGAAGGACGGCATCCCGTGGGAGGGACCCCACGGGGAGCAGGGGCAGAGGTGAGGAAGAAAGAGTTGCACAAATGAAACATTAGGGACTGACTGCAAGCACAATTATCCTGCACTGCTCATGTGAATGAGGTAGAAGAGAGTGGATGGTGAGGGATGGTGGTTTTAGTTTGCTTTTAGTTCCTTACTGCTCTAGTCTGTTAGCAATAGGCTAATTCCCTACACTGATTCTGTTTTGTCTGCATCGGAAATTGGTGAGTGATCTGCCTGTCCTTATCTCAACCCTTGAGCTTTTTCATTGTATTTTCTCTTCCTGTTGCTCTGAGGAGGGGAAGAGAGAGATTGGTGTGGTGGAGCTCAGTTAGCCATCAGTGTGAAACCATCACACCATGACAGTTTATTAATCTGAATGGTGAAATAGTCTATGACTTGGACAATAAGACTGTTTTTTGTCTATGTTGATGTGAGGACTGTGATTTATATGGAAAATTATTGTATAAATGTTTCTTCAAATCATTCTGCCAGCAGTATTTTTGAGTGATTTTCTGTCAGTACACTGAAAAAGATTATTTGTGTTTAAATGTCTTCTGAGTATCTTTCTAAATATTCACTATAAACTTTATTTTAAAAGTGTACATTATTGCTTATGGAAATACAGTTTCTGAGAAAATTATTAGACTTACAGAATGCATGTAGATGAATTACTAGAAAAATAATGATTTTCATTAATGTAACTGAGCTATATAATCATTAAGAGATGTTGAGATTCTGCCCTGACATTGGGATGTAATCCACTCACAACCAATATTAATTCATATATTTCTGTTTGAGCTGATTTACCCCTACAAATGATATGGTCCCAGGAAAAGTACTGACATCAAAAGCATCTAGTTAGTACAGTGGAACAAAACAGAGGTAATGTCTATAGGAGTTATATTGGTGTAGTGAACATTCAGTGGCAGGAGAGTGAGACCAATGGGATTCTTTAATTAAGAAAATTGAAAAGCACCTTCTACAGATTTAGCCACACTGCTGGTCCATTCTTGGCTACCTGCAGCTGAGTGTTCACTCACAGCATGGTTTTTGTACTGCAACTTTGATCTAAAGTTTGCTTTGTTATTGACAATGAAGCTTAGTCACGTCAAAAGGATATCAGGCTATAAATTAATTTCCTGCTCCTACACAATTTATAATGTAAATCTTACTTTCCTGATAAACAAGAGAAGTGTTTATGATGTATATGTCCACGTCAGCTATATGTAACCATGATAAAAAAAAAAAAAAAAGCCCACTGACTGCCCCTGAAAGTAGGCATTCCCTAAGCTGAAATGTTCACAAAGCACAGAGAACCTGCTGTGTGGGAGGTACTAGACAAAGGGAAGTAAAGACTGTTTTTTTTTTTTTTTGGAGTGTGATTATAGATTCCCGCTGTTCCCCTCCCTATTGGACGTAGGAGACTGTAAATTCATGGATTGTCCCCCAGTAGCATATTTCTTGTCTTCATCAAATCCCTTTCCATGAAATAACCCCAAACAGAAGCTGCATTTCAGTCTTGAAGAGGTTCAGTGATAACACAGCTAGACTGGTCTCACCAGAGCAGAGCCCTATGCACTTACAGAGCTTTACTGTGACTGAAGTGATAGAAGGGGCTTGCCTATTTGCAGTCCCACTGACCTGACTGAGAATATAGAAAGATTTACAGTTTTACTTCTGTGTATTGCTGTGTACTTGCATCATGGTACCTTGTGTTACTTCTCTTTAGAGACAGTGAGCAGTAGCCAAATCGTTCTTAGGAAAAATCTACTGTTGAAATGCTTGTATTGGGTTTACCTTTTTTATCACAAAAATCTGCCCACATATTTGGATAAATTGATTTTCCTGCTCCTGGCTGGCTTTGCTAAAGATTTATGCTAGCTGCTTGTTGGTGCAAATAATTGTTTTAAATTATCTCTGCTCTTTTTTTTTTTTTGTCTTTTCAAATTGGTAAATAGGAAAAATTAATCTGCAGCAAACATATAACTTTGCTATAGATCACTTGATTCTACCTCATTTATACTCCCTCATTTAAAGAGATCCTATATAAGTATGCAACTAAATTGCTGGGGTTACCAGAACACCTATGAGAAGATGTTCACGCACCTTCACATTGACAGAAGTTTGAATTTCAGAGTATGTAATCTAAATATCTCCCTGAGAAATTAATGATATCATAAAATGTATTTGATGAGAAAAATGACTGGAGTTTTCATTTAATAATGCCTACTATTTGTATAATTAAACCTAATGTAAAGTTGCTTTCAGATCTTGTTTTGTCTTTGTATTTCCTTAATGAAATCGAATATTACTAAAATTAAAAAAGAAATATTACTTTTTCTTGCCTAACTCTGAAATGTGATAGGATTTTTTTTGTTGCTGTTTTTTATTTTTGTTTGTTTGTTTGCTTTTTAAAGTATAGTGGGGTATTTGGAAACTCTTTTGTAAACACAGCTAATTATACAAGTCATTTATACAGGTACACATATTTTAAAAGTAGATATCTAAATTTAGACTTTTAATCTCCACATGAACACTTAAATATTGATTCAGTGGTTCAGTGTTAAGGTCTAATTCCTGAAAAGCTTAAACAAGTATAGCATATCAGTGGTTCCCCTACTTCATCTAATTTACTCACTCACAGAAGTCTGAAGCCTTGCAAGTCCTTTCCTGAGGGGATAAAGCTTGCAAATAACAAATCTGTTTTTACATTATTTTATTCTTTTACTACACCAGTCTATTAGCAATTTATGTACTCACACAAGCTTATCTTTTCTAAAAGCTTAGATGCCTCGACTGCTGGAAATATTATAATTTAACCATTTGCTAAATTTCATATTTGTTACTATATGTCTTAGATGTATAAAGCTAATAATCCTATTATTCAACATAAAATTATTTGATTAAAGATGTATATAAGACAATGCAACACAGAATGAGAACACTGAGCAGTCATCAGTCCACTAAGTACATGACCTCTATTTTCAGAAAGGTCTGTTTGTTAGAGGAATGGCACTTGAAATATATAAGGCTGGTTTATTGGCTCTATATTTGTAGGAACATTTTTAGTACATACTAGATATTCCCCTTCATTTTCATATGTGTTCTTTTAATTTTTAACGCCACTTAAAATTTATCATAAGGAGTATGTACAGAATTAGATTAGTTTGTCTTAAAAACTGTATAAAACAAGTCAAATTGTTGATGAGAAGAAAAAAGAGTGCTTTTTATACTGTCAATATTTTAGGAATTACATATAATTGAAAACAAATTCTGAGTGCCTATATGCCTTAATGAGTGTCATAGCTCATCTTTTTCTTTGGAATGTTTTATTATTTCAGGTATGTTTTTCAAATTTTATGTTTTGTTTAAACTTCGTGTGACACAGTTTAAACAAACTTGGAATATCTGACACAGAAAAGTCTATGAAATTACTTTCAATTTTATTTTTTTTTTCAGGTTAGTTTTATGAAGAGTACCATTTCTCTGAAGTTAAGACAGTCATAAATGTCTCAATTCTAATTCAGAAGTAAACTGACTTTAAGTTATTGAGAGTCTTAATGAATAGGTGATTTTGTGTGAAGATATACATCTGAAAGAACTATTTACACATTGAAAGCACCTGTCTGTAAAAATAATGGTGCTTTTACGTACACTAACAATGAAACTGTTACTATATAATGCTGCAGTGGCAGACTAAGCTAAGAAAAGAAAAACACACAACCTTCTATTTATTGATTACCATCCATTAAATGTAAGTCATATTTTCAAGTATCTTGTGGCACAACTTACATTACATAGTATACTGTGTCCCATTGCAGTTATAGTGTGTAGTCTTGTACATTAACGATAACATAGGTGAAGATCAGGTAAAAAATAACTACAAGATTTTGCTTGAGGGTTGATATTAAAGCATGAGCAAGATCTGGATTAGCTCAGCGCGGCAGCATAGTAACCAGTAGGACTCTTTTAGCAGAGTTAAAAGGAGCCTTCTTGACCTCCTTTGATTACTGAAATTGAAGCAAACCCCGTGGCCATTTCCTTTCCGTGAATCATGGGATTTTTGTCATGGAGTTTAACTTTCTAAATTGCTTTGCAGAGGAAAGAATCTTGAATTGTGTTCACAGGAATTGGAAACTGAGCTAACAAATAGTGCATTAAATTAGAAAAAAAAATAAAGTAAGAGAGAGAGGAAGGAAAAGAAGGGAGGGAGGGAGGGAGGGAGGGAGGAAGGAAGGAAGGAAGGAAGGAAGGAAGGTAGGTATTTAAGAGACATGTGGATGTGCTGCTTCAGGGTGAGGGTGTGGTGTGGGCTAGAGCTAGGTGATCTTTAAGATCTCTTCCAACCTAAGCCATTTGATGATTCTTAGGAACATGGTTTAGTGGCATACTTGGTAGTGTTAGTTGATAGTTGGACTTAATGTTCTAGAGGATCATTTCCAACCTAAATGAGTCTGATTCTGTGAATATAATCTTAACATATGCCTGTAATGTGACAAGAGTATCATAGACATCCTAAGGAGACTGAATATCCAACTTCTCTCTCAGAATACCTTTAAACTAATCAATGAGCAAAGACAGCTGCCGTACCGTGATAACATATGTTCATCAGAAAGCCACTGGAATAGCAGTATTTTAAAACAAAGAAATAAAAATAAGTCTCAACAAAAATGGGAGGACAAAGACCCAACAAAAGGGGGGCAGCTGCCGACCATGGGGGACCCGTGTGGGAGCAGTTTGCTCCTGATGGATGGACCCCATGGTACGGAGCCATGTGGGAGCAGTTCTTGAAGAGCTGCTGCCTGTGGGCAGCCCCCCCAGGCTCAGTTGGGGAAGGACGGCATCCCGTGGGAGGGACCCCACGGGGAGCAGGGGCAGAGAGGGACCGTGAAGGAGCGGCAGAGGCAAAGCCTTAGGGACTGACCACAGCCCCCATTTCCCATTCCCCTGCTCTGCTCAGGGGGAGGAGGTAGAAGAGGGTAGATGGAGAGGAAGGTGTTTTTAGTTTGCTTTTAGATTCTGACTGTTCTAGTCATAGGCAATGTTCTAGTGATAGGCAATAAAATATATGAATCTCTTAAAGTCTGTTTAACCCATGAAGATAATTGTTATCTCCCTATACTTTTCTCAACCCTTGAGACCTTTTCATCATATTTTCTCCCCCTTTTCCTTTGAGGAGGGAATGGGAGGGCAGTTATGATGGAGTTCAGCTGCCCACCAGGGTAAAACCACCACACCAACTTGTGCAGGATTTGTGGCTCCAGCTGGATGCATATAAGTCTATTGGGTGCAATGGGTTTTATTCCAGGGAACATGCTGGCTGATGTCACCGAGAGACCTCGTGGTTTTCAAGGGTCTTCAGAAGCTGGAGAGGTTCCGGTCAACTGGAAGCTGGCAAATATTATTCCAGTTTTCAAGAATGACAAGAAAGAGGACCCTGGTAATTACAGGTCTGTCAGTCTCACTTCAGTGCCTGGTAAAATGATGGAGAAGATTATTCTGGGTGTTACTGAATAACACTTGAAAGACAAGACAGTCATTCGTCACAGCCAACATGGGTTCATGAGGGGAAAGTCCTGTTTAATTAACTTAATTTCCTTTGATGACAAGTTACTCACCTAGTTGACCAAGGGAAGCTAGTTGATGTAATCTTTCTGGATTTGAGCAAAGCTTTTGATACTGTTTCTCACAGTATTCTTCTGGACAAAATGTCCCTCATACAGCAATAGTTGGGCTCACAAGTTAGAGTAAATGGAGTTACATCAGGCTGGCAGCCAGTCACTAGAGGGGTTCGCAGGGCTCCATTATGGAGACAGTTCTCTTAAATGTTTTCATAAATGACTTGGATGCAGGCCTTCTTTTTTTTTTTTTTTTTTTTTTCCAGGCATCAAACATTATTTTTCATATAAATATAAAGCTCAACAGCCCCACTTTATAAGATAATGCAAATACTGTTATTCATTCAAGTTATTGCTAAATTTTGACTAGAACAACATTATTATTCGTTCCTATTCTTGAAATTATTAACTTCTAACACCATTCAAGGGTACTGTGGGCCTAGATGTAACTAACTGGATTGTAATAGTAAAGATAAATATATTGGGTGTGTCAAGTAGGGAGGTTGCACGCATTCCTGCAAGAGGGGATTTTATCTTTCTTCTCATTGGGCAAAAACCCCATTATACCAGTCAGCTCATTGACTAGAGCTGTCTGAAAACTCAAATGTTTCTAATCTACTAATAATTTAAATGAAATGGCAAGTACTGTAGTCTCAGTCACAAAATAAATAAATAAATAAAAATAAATATCCTCTTCGTCCTACCACAGAGATCAATAATGAAAGTGATAAATTCAAAGTTACATGCTTGATGATGAACAGTTTTTCCTTTCCTTTCTGGGAATTAGACCTTCAGAAGGCATGTTTTCGTTATCTGTGAGGTTTGGTTTGAAAAGTTTGCTGTTCTGACTGCCACTGTATGAAGTAAATATAAAATGACAGCTAACTGAGGTTTTCTGCTGATGCTTCTGCAAATTTTGCAAATAAGTTCTTTGAGGATGTCAGACCAAAAGATCTTTAGGATAGTGGACAGATCAGAAAATTAAGGAAAAAAAATCATTTTCTAAAGGAAATAATATGTACATGTGTGTGTTAATATATATGCATGAATGTATATAATTATTCAATGAAAAAAGCCTAAAATATTTATTATTCCTTTCTACTGTCTTGGAATGCTTTTGGACATTCATGATATTTATGCTAAAAATAGGATATTTCCTTTAACATCATTCTACCTCCTTCCTTGTAAGCACTATTGCACTGTCATAATCTTGTCTTTACTCATTGTGCCCACATTAATTTTAGGGGCAAAAAATCTGGTTACAGCACTGAGATTTCAATTTACACTTATGAATTACAATTTTATTGGTGTTAAAGCTATTGGCTATGAGAAATCTTTTTCAAGCTGTCAGATGTTATCCCACTAGTAAAAGATGACTGAAAGGACTGTGGTTCCTATATTATTTTACAGATGTAATGCTTACCTAGCATAATTTTACATCAATCAATACATGTAAATCACTTTCAGGATCTTTGATCAAATGAGATATATTATTGCAAAGTATTGTTAATTAGAGTGTCTAGTATTAATGGGTTGTGTGCAATGCAAACAAAACCAGACCTGTTTTATCAGTCTCTCCTCTTTCTGTCCTGGCGACATTGTTCTGGCTAACCTGGAAGCTGAAATTGGCCTAGGTATTGGCTGGGGTAGACGCCAAAGTTCAGTGCAGAGACATTTAGGAAAGGAAAATTCTTTAACAGGAGAATTACCTTCACTTGTCAGCTGAATGCTTACCAGTGTTACTGGTGGTGTAACTGTTGCTTCTGGGATCCAGAGATCATTTCCAGCAACTCTCATTTCTGTAACAAGACTCTAGGATTGGATCTCTACATAGGGAAAAAGAAAGGAAAGAAAGAAAGAAAGAAAGAAAGAAAGAAAGAAAGAAAGAAAGAAAGAAAGAAAGAAAGAAAGAAAGAAAGAAAGAAAGAAAGAAAGAAAGAAAAAAGAAAAAAAGAAAGAAAGAATAAGAAAGAAAGAAAAAGACTGTTAACAATATAGTTACAGATACTTCATAGTTATATATAATATAGTCAACAATATAGTTGTGCTATTAACCTGGGGTATTAGATGGGGCTCTGTCTCAGACAAAAGACTTTTGTAAAAAATTCAGGTCTTCCCTCTTGTTCAAGCAATACCTTTCCTATGCCTCCAACCTTGTGGTGGGGTCAGGAAACAATAAGTCATAGTGACCATTAAAAGTCCTCTTTTCCCCATTTTTTTTTCCTGCCTCAGTCCAGGCAAAGCCTCTTTCCTCCTGGGATTTTCCTACTTGAATCACAATTCTAGGTGTCCACGAGGCTGGGAAGAATTATAATCATTTTGATACCTTTGCTTGAAATATATTTGCTTCAATGACATTTAGTTAATATGTTTCTAGATTACTTTAATATGAAATTCTGTGTACATCCCAGGTTATAAACTTGCAGGTCATATACATTCTGTCCATTACATGTCAGTCAGAGGAAATAAATTGAAATGGTAACAATATAGTTGCATATAATTACTGCAGAGATAATGTAAAATATTTCCAGAGGTGATCTAGGCCCTCTTTAAGAGGTGTTTATTCAAGCATATGGAAAGAAATTGTTTTCTGCCTTGGACAGTTAAAAAATAAATGGAAGTAGGTAAATTTGTACCTTATTACTGTCAAGACTTTTAATGCTTTTGTAATACAGAATAAACATTATATGGAAGTAAATCTAGATATAGTCATAGAACAACTGACAGCTAGCTAACAATTTCACAATTACAGCTAGGGTATTTTAAAGCTGTCATTGTTTTCAAGACTGGTACTGACAGTTACCATATCACTTATGTTGAGAAAGACTCCTAATTCATGGTTGTGAGGCTGGATCTTCCCTTGAAAAATCACTCTTCTTGAATACCTGTAGTTGAAATCATGTCATTACAATGGCCTTTCCCTATTTTATAGTTCTTAAAGTGCTTAGTCTACATAAGTAATCAATCACATCTTGAAGCCACTGTTCATATGGACAATTAAAACCTAAAGAAAATGAAAGGAAGTAAAGGTATAATTTTAAATCAGTTCAGTTAAATATGCTGTAAGTGGATTTAAGATCTAGTAGTAGTCTCCGAGGGTGAATTTTTATGTTTCAATTAATGCACACACTTCTGTATAAGCTGGAGCCAATTTTTGCAGATAAAATGGATAATAGTGAAAACGGTTATGTTAGCATATGTCCTCTCCCACATATAGCTATCCTGTTTGCTTTACGAGATGTATGCTATGTACATGAAAAAGGGACATCAGTTTGCATGGTTCCTTTCTATTACTGTAAGTCTTCATTTATGGATCGTTATGGATGACACACCCAAAAATATTTATTAAAAATATGTGTGTTTTTAGGAGAAGAGTAACGGAGTTTATATTGTGCACCAAATTGCATTGTCAAATGGATATAGTTAAATGGAAGCGTATAAAAGCTGTTGTGCAAAACAGAAAGGTGGGCTTCATGTAATGTCAGGCACTTTAAAGACTTAGGCAATATTATAGTAAAATTAGGCAATTTTATGCGACCACTGTTGTCAGTTGAAATAGGCAGCTTTAGGATTTTGTCTCATCCTAAAGCAGACTCCAGAATAAGTCAGTAGACTTATTCTCTTGAAGTACCTAAGCTTCAACATCAAAGAAAAGCTAAGGATGTCTGCTGAGATGTTGATGGTTACAATGCCATGATGAATCTCACTTTGGGATTCTGTGTTATAAATGTGGGATGACTGGCACAAGACTCAATGTGCCACAGGACAAGCATTGACTCAAAATACATACTTTGCTTTTTAAGTCATTAAATCAGACAATGCGCTGTTGCTCTCCATTAGTGTGTGACATCATGTGATGTATCAGCATATGTCTGCCATCCACTTATTTTTCTGTCATAACAAGAATTCATCTCATACATATGTCTTTGTCGAAACCATCCTATTCTTTCAATCTTAATGAAAATGAACAAAACAAGCAAACAAAAGAGTTTTCTTAAAAAGGTCACCTTTGATATTATTTTATTATGCATGCTATGTATTTAGGATTGACTTCTCATGCTTACTTGTATCTTTTCTTTCTCCCAGATGTTTTTGAATAGTCTTATATGTTGCCCGATAAAAAATCATCTCCAGTGAGATAGTATAGGGGTAACCTCATTGTTCATGCTTCTTTCTTCCACGAGTATTATAACTCTTAAGTATCTTTCAACAAGATATTTCTCTTGCTGTCCTTTCTGAGAGGGGTCTGTAGTTCTCAGATATGTTCTTTAAACTGGATGATTGCCTACAGCATATATTCAGTCCATCTCATCATGTCTTCCTCCCTTCAAAGAGCACAGAATGCCTGTTCTTTGTGATGTACTGTGTAGGATGATTTCTTTGTTATGATAATTGTTATAACTCTGGCTTAAAATTTGGCGTAAACTTTTTTCTGGCTGTCAAAACTTTTTTTTTTTTCCTAATTTCCATCACAGGAGCATCTTGACACTACAGCAATGTACTCTGAAATACTTTCACTTCATTCTGTTTTGTACACTGGATGCTTCCACTGAAGCCTGGAAAACCTGCCTGGGGTTCGTTATAGAATCTAACAGGCATGGAAATATACATAATACATTCTATGTATTATTCTCCTACCTATGTGATTTTACTGAGTAGGGGGAAATACATACAATTTCCTTTTTTTTTTTTTTAACTTTGAAATAAATACACTTGGCATTCAAGGTTCAGTTTATATTTTCTGCTTCTGTCAGTTCTCAGCCCTGACCCACCTTCCACCTGCTGCTGAGTGATCCTTCTCCTAGAGAATCCTTGACTGGTGCCTTCCATGAGGGGTCTGAGTGATCTTCACACTTCTGACACACCTGCTTCATATGGTTCAGCTGGACTGAACTGGTATTTTTAGATCTTGATTCAGGCTTCCTTCCTTTTCCTCTAATCTCTCTGTAACTTCTCAACATTTGTTACAGGTTCAGACATGTGGCTGATGATCGCTGAAAGCCTTCTCTATTTCAGTGTGAAATCCAGTTAAAATGGTAAGCTCACTCAGTGCCAGCTCTTCTAATAGGATCAGAGTATAGCTCCAGGCAAGAAGAAGGGTATATCTTTTCCTACAGATTAAAAGAAAGTAAGTCATAGAGAAAGATAATTTTATAGTAATATGGGAGGCTGAGTTTGGTTGTATCCCACCTTTTTGTGTGTCTGGGGGGGTGAGGGCGGAGGGGTGGGGAGCTGGTCCAGAACTAATATTCTAAGGTTTTAGAGTGTTGCAAAATGACTGTGATTCAAGGCAGTAACCGTTCACTCAGTGTAGAGCTTGATGTATAGGTAACTTTATGAAGTTACATTTAGATAGCATAATCTCAGTATGAGCAGAATATGAGGTGCTTTTCAAAGAGCAGTGTCGGGGAAAGTGTGCTGATTCAGGCAATCAAAAATATAATGAAAACATAATAATTTGAATTATATATATTTTGTCACTGGACTTGTGAAATGCATCATCATAAGTCTCCTTTGTAACATTACCTTTGTAAGTTACCAACTGATGCAGAATTATATGTATTTCATAGAATCATAAAATGGATTGGGTTGGAAGGGGCTCTTAAAGATCTTTCATCAAGATTTGGAATTCCTATTACATAACACTGGAGTTTTAACAGAAGGAGAATAAAATGTTCAATTCTATTGAATTTCAATTGGATTTATTCACTTGACCTTCTTTGGATATTAGCTATTGCTTAAGATCACAAACTTTTTAAAAGACATTAAACCTTGTGAAATATATGAACACTTCTTTTGTTTCTGAATATTTCAAAACAACTGAAATATTATGGGGGAGGAAAGAAGGGAGGTAAGAATAAGGAAAAAGAAAACAATGTGGGGAAAAATGGCAAGGAGAATAAGTACATAGGAACAAATGAAAATGGAAAGATACTTTCCATAAAGCTGCAAACATTTATAAAATGTTTAGAGGTTCAAGAAGCTTATTTCTGGTTGAATAATATTCATTCACTCTTCCATATTTTTTTTTTCCAAAATAGAATATCAAGAAAATAAATTTGTTTCTGGTGAACCTAAAGCAGACATTAGCTGGGCTTATGCTGAAATGTTTTATAGAAATATTAATTTCATGGTATTAGACATTTCAAAAATTTCCTTTCTTTTCATTTGTGCCCATTTATAAGTAAAGAGAACAATTTCAAAATTAAAATTCAAAAAGACAAACAAATCACTTAGAAATAATTCCAATAAATGTAACATTAGTTTTAAAAATACCAAAACAGTTCTTATCAAAATATTTCCTTAAACTATTCATAACCAAAAGAGAATTCAACAAATACAATTTGGTTAATTAAGAGATTTAGTTCACTGTGAAATGCTCTTTTGGAGGACTTTCCTGTTTGTTGAAGACATTTACTCAGCTTTCTTCATAACATCAGATAAATGAAAATCAACGTGTACCCAATCATTCAAAAATTCTGTACAACAAAGACTATTTTAATCCCTATAGTTAACTTTCTCTTGCTGTGTTACTTCTGGAGGTGATGAAAAAATTAAAAAAAAAGACAGAAGTGGTTTTACTTTCTGAATAAAAGTTAAATGCGAAAGTGTGTTAGGAAGGATGAAGGAAAGGGGTGAAAATGAAGAGGGTTCCAAATGTTCTCACTATAACATTACTCTGGCTGCTTCAAAGATTTCTACTGAAATTTTATCTGTAGCTTCTCAGTGTCCAGAGATTAGAAGAAGGTGATGACAGGATGATACTAATGTAAGAATTGCATTCATTTATTTTGAGAGATATTTGGGTTGTATGTCTAGTCTTGTATATGCCATTTCATTATGAAAAGAAATATCATACTTTTTTCCATGCCAAACATACACACACACACACACACACACAAAACACAACAAGCAATAAAAGCTACAAACAAATGAAAAATGACGTAACAGAAAAACAAAAACAGAAAAGCAAACAAAAGATTAAAAAAACAAAACACTCAGATAAGACATATCCTGAAAGTGAGCATATCTAAACTAAGAAGAGGAAGTGAGAAAGAGTAAAAAAGAAAGGAATTAATACATGGAGATAAATATACAGTATAAGACACTAAAATGCAAAGACTGAAAGCTCATCCTTTAAACTTTCTTACCTTTCTTAACTGACAAAGATGTTGCATATCAGTAAGATATTAAACATTAAATAGCTACATAGACTCCTAACTTCTATGACATCTTCCACCATTTGCAAGAAGAGGGTAAAATGTATGTTTGCAATTTGAGATCTGCTGTGTTAGATTTCTCTGGTGCAATTTGCGATATCTTATTAAACTCTGTCTGGCAGAAATAGAATCAGTTTTAAAAAGTGCTGATATTTTTAATGTTCTTTAACAAAATGATATTTTGTATTAATTAATAAGAAAGAATCTAATGTGAATGAACTAGAAAAATCACTAATGAGATGTTCCTTATACAGATTTTGGGTCAGGCATCAAGAGATAGGGCAATAGTATATGAGGAAAAATATTACATTATGTTGTGACTGCATTTTGATAGATGAGTAGGTGTAGTGGGTTTACGTGGCAAGGTTTTGGTAGCAGGGGGCCATAGGGGTGGCTTCTGTGAGAAGGATCTAGAAGCTGCCCCATGTTTGGTAAGGGCCCCACTGCTGACCAGAGCTGAGCCAATAAGTGAGGTTGTTTTGCGCCTCTGTGAGAGCATATTTAAGACAGGGAAAAAAAAAAAAAACAACACACCGCGCCACACAGCAGCTGGGAGAGTGGGAATAGAGCTGGGAGAGGAACAGCCTTGCAGGTGCCAAGGTCAGTGAAGAAGGAGGGGGAGAGGTGCTCCAGGCGCCGGAGCAGAAGTCCCCTGTGGCCTGTGGCGAGGACCATGGTGAAGCAGGCTTTCCCCCTGCAGCCCATGGAGTACCATGGTGGAGCAGGGTTCCACGCTGCAGCCCGTGGAGGAGACCACGGTGGAGCAGGTGGACCTGCACCGACGGAGGCTGCGGCCTGTGGAAGACCCCTGCTGGAGCAGATTCCAGGCCGGACCTGTAGCCCGTGGAGAGGAGACCACGCAGGAGCAGGGGGTCTGGGGGGAGCTGCTGCCCGTGGGGGATCCAGGTTGGAGCAGTTTGCTCCTGAGGGATGGACCCCGTGGTACGGACCCATATCTGGAGCAGTTCTTGAAGAGCTGCTGCCTGTGGGCAGCCCACGCCAGATCAGTTCAGCAAGGACTGCATCCCGTGGGAGGGACCCCACAGCACAGGGGACAAGAGTGACCGAGAAGGAGCGGCAGAGAAGAAGCGCTATAGACTGACCATAACCCCCATTCCCCTGTTCCCCTGTGCCGCTCGGGGTGAGGAGGTAGAAGAGGGTGGATGGGAGGGAAGGTGCTTTTGGTTTCTTTCCTTTGTTTCTCGCTTCTCTAGCTTGTTAGTAATAGGTAATAAATCTTACTATCTCCCTACGCTGAGTCTGTTTTGCCTGTCACGATAATTACTGTGCGATCTCCTTGTCCTTATCTCAACCTTTGAGCCCTTTTCATCGTATTTTCTTCCTGTTCCTCTTTGAGGAGGGGGAGTGAGAGAGCGGTTGTGGTGGAGCTCAGCCGCCCACCCGAGTAAAACCACCACAGTAGGAACCATGTGAAAAATTTTATCCCTCACAAGATTCACAGAAATTTGTTTCAATAATTGCTCATTGTCATCAAAAACCTCACAAGAGATAACCAAAGATCATTTCAGAATGCATTTGAGATTGTTTGGGAAGGCTGCCAGTACCCTGGCATGCTGAAACCCAGCCTTTTATTCTCCCAGCAGCCAGACAGTGCTGCAACACAGATGTCATGGTGAACAGATAGGCATTTGAATGCAGGGAAACTGGCTCAGATTCTGCTCGGGCAAAGAAGATAGGAACAGTAAATGGAAAATGTTCAGGTTAGCAAAGCCTGGATGGGGTGTTAGTAAAGTGGAGGGGAGACTGGCTTTGAGGACATGCCACAGGAAAAAGGCATGCCAAATGCCATATAGCGGGGCAGTAGAAGGACTTCCTTGAGCCTGGGAAATGAGGCAGAAAGATTGAGCCTATTAGTTTCAAGTGAAGAAAGGAAAGCATACTTGGCAATATAATGAGACAAAAGGAAAAGGATATGACCAAATGAAAGGATACAATTGCACATGATCCTTTGACATCAAACTGCAGCTTTCATTGGTCCCAAATGCACATCCTTCAGTTCCTATCTCCTGTTAAGTTGTATATGAAAGGAGAAGGCATCTTAGATCTTAATCAGTATTAGCAGCAGTATGACAGGCTGTTTTTTTTTCCCGACACTTCCACTAATTCCTAGACTTGATAATAGCTTTCTTCCCCTATGACATGGAATACTTTTAAAATGATTGACACTAAATGTTATTATACTGTTAGTGGACTCAGAATTAATTTTAATCAAATGCTCTAGGAATACTTTAGTTGTGTTTCCAATATGTTGTTACAGATTTCAGTGATATAGCCAACTGGTGATTTATCATTTACTACATCTGCCAATTGATACATTAATATTCTATATTTTTATAGCAAATCTAAAAATTGTCATTGGATCTGAAACAGTACTTCTTACAAATGTTAAATAAAATATGTAATGCCTTAAAATTATTCCTATGTTTGAAAGGGTATGTCCTGCAAGTCAGAAAATGCTCTGCCTCAGAGAATAAAATAATGAATATTTAAATCTCTTCTGGATTTACAGGGGCAATTTTTTCCATCCTATTTAAATTATGTTTAGTACAGGGCCAGTCAGCAACAGAAGCCAGTTGCTTTATTTTTTCTTTTATTCTGAATCAGCTGGGATATGGACCAATCTTTTGTGAAGCTGTTCCAGCACTGGGGGATCAGAAAAATGACTTCATGTGTGAGTTGTGCTGGCCACATCTTCTTTACAGATTCAGCAGAGAATGCCAGACAATTTCCATATGCAATCTTCAGACACCAGTTATCAAGAACCCTGTAGGAAAGGTAATTAAAATTCTCTTCATTAGTAGCTTCTTTTCCTTTTCTTCTCTATATTTGATATAGATCTGTGATCTGGGAGGATTCGAAATTCCCCACTTATTCTTTCCATTTAGTAAGACAGGGAGCAGCAGAAGCAGTGAGATTTCATTTCCTTCATGTGCATATTGAAACTATTGCTACATTCGGGAGAAAAAGAGCTACCTGGTAGAGTAGACCTGTGTCCATTGTCTAAACAGACAGAATTTTCCCTACAGCCTTTGTCTCTGCTACAGAGGGCTCTCTTTTACCAAAAGTGGTGAAACTCGTGGGAACATAACAGTTTTTTTAATTTCTGTTTCTCTGTTGAGCTAGACTGAGACTGGCAAAGTTTCTAAAGAAACCAAGAAGAAAACCCAGATGGAAAGACAGAATGTGATCACCTAAACCTCTTGTCCCTGAGAAAATGAGCTGAATAACAACCACCCACCATTTATTTTCAATGTTGTTTAAGGCTCACAACTATTAATTACATTACTTTCTTGTTCTCAATTACTTGCTACATTTCAAGGCTTTTTTATTTTCTGAGTTCTAACTTGACAATAGAGTTTCCCATAATGTGAAAAATCTGTCAGGATTTTGGTGCCTGACTAAATTTTCAGGGGCCAGCTTGACACAATACTGTGGCTTTGACACAGTTCTGGATCAAAATATTGAGAATACCTCAGTGTAAGTAATATTACAATAAATGGCATAGGGAAATTTTAAATTATATGGCATTATTTTGCATTGCTCTGACATTTGAATTCCATGATTAATCTACTTCCTAAAAGCTTTTACTGTAGTTAGAGCCACCAGAGGGGCATAAGTTGACTTGAATCTTATATGCAGATATAATACAATCTCCAAAAGGACTATATATAACTTCATCTTACTATTAATTTCTGTATTTTGGTATCAGTACAAATTTGCATCCTAACATGCAAATTCTCAGCAGAGAGCTCACGGACCTTTGGGATTTACTGTGGAATTTGTGAAAGTAGTATTTCAAAAGAAAACTTTCTGACAAAAGCAAAAAAAAAAAAAAAAGAAGCATTTAACTAGTCTTGAATGATGTACATTGTGTACAGATAGACTCATCATTTGAGAACAAGGTCAGATGGAAATATCTCTGGTTCACTCTATGTGCTTAAATATGTTGTTCTTTTGAAGACAGGCACAATGTCCTGTCTCATATTGCTTCCAGTTCTTGCACACTGATTAAGAATTTACTGGAAATTACAGTTCTCTGGCATGTAAGGAGGAAATTTTGCCAGAAGAAGAGGATAACAACTCTCAAAATGTTCACCTCTGGCCAGTGAATTTGGAATTGCTTGATTGGTGAGTACGGTGAGCTTCTGACTTTATAACACTGTGCTTTTTCAAAAGCGCAGCTCAATATAAACAGTTTCCAAGATTCATTTTTTTTAAGCAAAATGAAAAAAAAAAATGTATTTGGCATCATATTGTTTCTTCACACAGTTCAATGATAGGAATAAACTATACAAATTCAACACATACCAATTAGTGGCTTTAGTGGTTTGTTACCTTCCACAGGGACCAGCCAGCAGAGGGGGAGGGGTGGATTAAAAAGTTTCAGAAGTGTCTACTGACAACAGGACACTGCTGAATTACATAAATTCTAAGTTCTTCAACAAATTTGAAGAAAAATATATATCCTAAAGGTACCCAGCTCAATTCTCCCAGCACCTTGACTTAGTCTTCTCTCAGTTTTTCACTCCAGCCTCCCGCCCTTGCTGACAGAAGGGAATCTGTCCAGCATGTTATCTAGCAATCATTTTTGTGTCTGATGCTGCAACGAACTGTTGGAAAGATCTTGATTCCTGATCTTCCCTCTTCTGATTTAAAGGACAGGGTTAAAGATGCTCTCTATGTGTACCAGAAAGGATTCATGCATAAGATTCTCAATTCTTGCCTGATGTCCTCTATATGATTGGCACATTTTGAAGCACATTGCTCTAAAGCTATTCACCTGGGCTTTCATTCAGTTAGTTGATTTGACTCTTCTAAATCATAGCATTTAAAAGAGCTTTGAGGCTTCGAAGAGTAGAGACTGGAAAAGCAGATTTACAGAAACTGTAGTTAGTCTCTCCCATTCAGTGCTTCCATATATAACATTTTCCAATATGTGGTACATATATTCTAAATGTTTAGAAAAAAGTTCAACTATTCTTAAAGGTCCAGAGATTCAAATGCAGATTTAAATTACTTTTGCTTGGATATGAATTTGTTAATACCATACGGTTAAATTTTACTTGTTAAGAATTATTATCTAACGATTATTTTCTCAAAGTATGCTGTCCCCCTAAATGTAGTAATATTCTGTTCCTAGCTACTGAGAGTTGCTTAGTTTGCCCTACACTGCATATTTGAAGATTAGTCATATTAACTATAATTAAAAGAAACATTGCAATATAATGCTGTATAAATATTTTTTGGTCTCTGAAGTGATTCACTAGATAATCCTTCTCCAATAAAATTTACCTCTGAACAGAAATCTCAGTAGACATTTTGAAGTAAAACTGAAGGACAAACATAAGATGTTTGATCATTTTATTTAAATAAAATGTTTTCTGGTGGGAAAGCATCTCAGCAACAAGTCTGAAAGTTAATTAGGCAATTCTGTGGCAAAACATTTGGAGAATCTTAAAAAAAAATCCCTCCCTGGCATTTAGAAGACTGAAAAAGAGCAGAGGGAATTTGTGGATTGTTGTCAAACTTTCAAAGCAGCATATAAGAACATTTAAAAGTCTTCTGACATTTGAAACTTTTAAGACCTATCCACCAGGGTTACTTGCTGTGGTAAGGAATACATTAACCAGAATAATCCCTAAAATAAATTATGATAGTCAGTTGAATTTGATTGTAGTGACTGAATTAAAATAATTAATTCAAAGAAAATTTACACTCCAAAATGCCAAGAGAAAACTCAGAATCACTATATTTCATGCAGCAAAACTGAGTTTGCATAAATATAGTCCAACTTTACATAACTAGAAAGTGAAGGAGAATGCAGGGAGAAATACTGTAGTTTAAAATCTATTTTTAAATGAAAGCTCAGTTGATGGATCAAGGAACTGATGATGTTTAGGTCATCTGAGAGGCTGTGGGCTTATTAGTGATTACTTAGATACTAAAATGCTAAACATGAGGACATTTATACCATTCACACATCCAAATGAGCTGAATATTTGCCTAGATTCCAACATAAATATTAGCAACACAATAGGCTATCCTGATCACTTTCATCCACTTTGCCTTGCATTTCATGTGCCTGCATTTTAGATTGTAATCAGCTTGGGAAAGGAGCTGTCTAAACTGAATTGAATCGATATAGACCACTTCTGACAATGAAACGATAGATCTGCAACTAAGGGAGTGACTGATTCACTAAAGAGTAGAGTATTATTCAGGAAATATCAGAAATAAAGAATTAAGACTAACCTATATTTTCACACACACAATCCATCCATCATGTAGCCTCAACCCTTTTACAAGTAGTGGTCCTTGAAAGGAGCACTGATGAACCTTATTCTCAAATACCCATAGTGGATGAAAGAGTGTCCATTGCCATTAGATTCACTTGTGCTGCAGGGAGTCGAGGGACTGACCTGTGCCAGGGAAAGAGGGAAGAATGAACCCTCCTTCATGTCAGGGAAAATGCTCTGGTCAATAAAATTTGCCTTGTATTACCTATCCATATGTTTAACCCTCAAAACTGCAGAATTAATTAATTAATTAGTTAGTTATTGGCAGATAGCCTGTAGGTTATTCACATGAGAATATGGCGCTTACAAACACTGCTCATTTTGCAAATAAAAAATCCTTAATAAAATCTAGTTGCAGCTGTGATTTTGTAGTACTCTGCAAGTTCATACAGTAACACTTCAGTTCTCATGAGTCTAGGGAAACCAAACCAAATCAAACCAAACCAAACCAAACCGAACCGAGCTGAGCCAAACCGAGCCAAGCCAAGCCAAGCCGAGCCAAGCCAAGCCAAGCCAAGCCAAGCCAAGCCAAGCCAAGCCAAACAAAAGCTAGAAACTTTAATACTGCACTGTTATCTTATGACATTAATATCTCATGGATTCTGGAGCACTTTCTGCTTCACATTGTCTGGAAACTCACAGAGGCTTCAAACCTGACTGTATGCTATCACTAAACTGGGCTTGAGGCATGGAGGCACACATTAAATTACAAAGCAGGGACCAAAAATCCTGTATGTGTTTATGGACCAGAAGAAAGATTTTTTTATGAGTAAATTGCTGTCACACCTAAAGCAAACTCCAGAAAGTTAATAGCTCAGAGGTTAACAGCTCAGGAGTATTTGTGAAGGCCAAATTTCTAGGATGTTACAGTTTTAAATTTGGTTTATCTTTAAGAGCGAATTCACTGGCTGGTTTTCTTAGATTTCTCTTGTTTTCAGGAGCAGGAGTTTTCCTTGGAAATAATTAAAAAGGTAATTCCAGTTTTGTCTTTGTAAATCAGTGTATGACAGAAGCCATGAACAGAGGGGAATGACCAGCTAAGATTCTATAAAATGGATACCAAATGCTCCTTAAACAAAAATCCCTGAAACATTTAATGGTAGGTAGCAAAGTGAAGGTAGCAGACTGAGGGGTGGTAAAGAACCTGTTTTAGAGTATCTTAGGTGATTGACCCTGTGGAGCTGGTCCGAATTCCTGCAATCTTCAGAGAGCAAGAGATGTTGTTTGTATGCAGATTCCTACTACAGGAAAATGGATATATGGAGCTCATTGCTGACATGGCTGTTACCGTTTTCCTTGTCAAGTCTTTCTCGCCAAAACCAAGACGAACTGAACTGCAGCATAAGGGGCTGCATTGCAACATGGCAGTGTGACCATGAACTCAGATCCTCTGCTTTCCCAGACTGGGGCACCAGACCCCTGTGCCCCTGGGGACAGCCAGGCACTTCATCTCTCCCTCACAGAGTGGAGAGTGAATCTACCAACAGCAGCTCTGCTTCTGTCTCTTCCTCCTTCCAGAAATTCCCTCTCATGGGAAGAATGACGTCTCTCTGGTTCTTCCCACACAACAGGTTGCCCTGTTTTTTGTGGAGGAGTATTTATGGAGGTGCCTCCTTCTGTAGGTCTGTTTCAGCAGAATTTTTTAAATAAACTAGAAATAAAATTATTTTTGACAGCAGAACAACTTGTAAAAACAGCTGCACCATCAAAGTACAGTGCACGGACACTGAATTTCTCCATATATTCCTGTTCTTCTTTTAGTGCTCATATATACATATATAGTCAAATCATTAAAATATACCACATATTTTATATGAGTATAGCAAGCTGGACACATCCCTGAAATGAATGACAGAGGGTCGAGCCTTATCTCCTTTGGCCACAGTAGGGTAACATTCACAACATTCAGATTGTATGTTTGTTCATGAGCAGTACTACAGGTAGGGTGAGAATCAGTGGCTTAAACATATGTATATAATTTTAGGTGTTGTTAGCCCACAGCTGCCACTCCAGAGGTACAGAACGACCTAAGGCCATATCTGTTAGCCACTTGTAGATGTTCTGCGGGTATCCAACAGCTCCAGTCATCTGTGTTAGGACAACAGGATCATTTCTCTTAACACCATCTCCTAAGAAACTAGATGGTAAGTCTTTAGGAAAGATGGCCAGAAAGGAATAGAAAAGCTAATGAAAGACTTTCTATTCATCTTTCTGTACATAAATTAGTGCTTGCTTGTACACACTCAGAGGGCACTTATTATTACAAGCATTACACAGGTTTGTGTTTCCCTTAGAAAATAACCATGAGACTAGAACATGGAGTCCAGGATTCAGAGTCCCTGAAAAAGCTCTCCAGCCATCCTTGTGTTATATGGTCATAATGTATTTTCATTAATTTATATCTGAAATACTTGCATCCATCTCAAGTAAAGCTTTGGAATTTTATTTCCAAATCCCTTTCCAGATCTCATAAAAAGACCCACAAACTTCAACTGATTAGTGTACATTTTCTTCAGCAGCAGAGGCATACTTGGCAGTTGCTAAAGAAAAAAATAAAAGATTTGCAATTTTTTGAAGGCTTTCAAGTTGTTACATAAAGTGCTTGGTAGATTAAATAACTTTCTTGATTCATATGCTGAGAGAAGAGACTTCTCGCGTAACTGCTGTGCTATCAATTGGTCTGACCCAGTTGTACTGCCAAACTCTTCTACAGTTCAGAACTTGTACTTTGGCTCTTCCTTATGGCGTCAACCTCAGCAAAACTCAGTTTTCAGATAAAGACTCTTTACTCAATTCTCTGTCCATTCACAGCTCTGAATCTCTTAAAGCAAATAAATGCTTATGTTCACTCCCAAAATATGCTGTCTACATTAGCCATTGCAGAGTTGAAGGTAACTGTCCTTCATTTTTTTCTTTGATGAACTGAGTATTGTAGTTTGCAACATGACAGACCAAAATTACTCTTTGGGCAGCTTTTTCTTTATATTAATATTTGCGATAGGTTATGAATGCAGTGTTTGAATGGCTTCAATGATGACTGCTACTGCAATGACTCTAAAATCAATGAGCTTACACTGGAACTCTGTCTATTGCAACTTCCTGTTTAGGAAACAAAGCAAAAATCAACAATCTGTTCATTTAAATCATTGTCTGACTGTAAATGCTATTGAATAGGTGATTTGGAAAAGTAGAAGCAGTAGGGAATAGTGGGGTTAGGGACACCTGTCCTTATATTTTTCCTCGGCTTCTCTTTTACAAACATTTTTCTTTGAATATCTCCAGAGTTTCTTTGGTGAAACGATCCAGGACAGAAGGTTTAGATAGTTTAGGTAGATAGACAGGATAGAGAGTTTAGACTTTGACCATACGTATGGCACTGTACAGCTTTTGTCTGAGGTTCACACAGTTTGTGGTAGCTACATCTCCCACTTAGCCTTTGCTGAGAAGTAGAGAACAGCATAAATGTCTTTGGTTTCCTATTTTGAGTATCAGTAAGGGCTCCTCAGAGAGACAAGGATGTCAGCAACACATCCCAGTACTGAAAACTATTATTTAAATGAAGTGGATCTGCAGCACTCTTCTCTTCTAGGCACTCTTCCATAGTCAGGCGTGTGTTGCTACTGTGACACTGAGGAGTCTCTCAAAGCTTTGAGCCTCTAAGTGACACATCATGGGAAACAGAAGGTGCTGCTGGTAACTCTCAGCAATTTCAGACAGGTTTTGCTGTACAAGATAGAGTTGGGCTGAATTTTCATATTTTATTTCAAAATCTGTAAACATAAAAATTTTCCTTTAAAATTAATGGCTTGAGCTGTTGGCATACTATAATATACCAGGGGCCCTAGACATTGATGTATTTTGCTTATACTGCTCACTTTTGGGTGGGATGTTTTTTCAACTTGAAAGGAACTATGACATCAAAATTGTCAAAGAGCAGAATGCTCTGGGGTTGGATGATGATGCAAGCCTATCAGTGACCTAAAATGCTCACAAAACACTAAATACTTCATATCCTGCTCCTCATCTTTGTTACTGCTACCTGAAAACAGCAGCAAAAATTCTGTACTTGTATATTCATTATCTTTTTTAAGAAGGTTGAGCACATTCTGCACACAAACAGTACTATCTGCTCAAACATCTTCATAATGTTAAAATTTTATGAAGTATTTTGCAATTAATAAATCTCTAAATCAGTCTGGAATAATTGTTATATCACAGGAATAATCCTAAAATACCTACATAAAGTTGAATTGTCAGCATATATTGCATTACAGAATTATTTACCATTGCTTTATTCTTCTTTTCATAGTTCTACTTCCTGCTGGTTTTCAAATATCTTTTACATTCTTTCAATCAGTAACTGCAAATTGAAAATATATGCATACTGATATCACAGAAATAAGAAAAAAAATACATTAAAACCCAATAAATTTTTATTACCTTTTACTTTTTCGCTTGCTGTATTGCTTACAATGGAAGTATTTATGCTTTAAGCATATTCAAGCATGAAGAAACATGTTTATACATGTGTAAACGTGTATCAAATTCAAATTCTTGCAAAATGAGGTAACTAGCTTTTTATTTTTTTATTTTTTATTATTTTTATTTTTTTCCTTTTTTTTGATGTTTGTACTGCTTTTCCTCTAATAAAAAATGGGTTACATTCATTATATGGCGCCTGCATAAAAATTCCTTTTTTTTTTTTTTTCTTCTCTACTGGAGTACTGACTGAAGCATACTCTGGAACTGACAGAAACAGTACTTGCAGGATAATGGCCATGAAAGTGAAATGACAGTATTGGTTTCCAGTCAGAAATACGCAATGTTATTTGGAGCACCGGTGAGCTATTTGCCACATTTCTTGAAACAACATCTATTGGCTTACATGACAAACCATATGTTTATCTTTCCTTTCACTTATTAGATTCAACTTTAACATAGATCATTTTATTTGATTGTTACTTAGCAATAAATCATTATAGGATATAAGCCTAGTTATGCCCATGGCTTTCAGTCTCAAGGCATACAAGAAGCGTCCACTCTTTCTGAAGAAGGATTATGAAGCTAAAGGAAAAATATTGGTCTGCAGTATTGTCTTAATTCCTCTGCCTGTTTTCACATTGAACACTGGCAGTCCTCCTTTAGACCTCCTTTAGATTAACTTCTAAACTAAAGAAAAAGCCTGTTTCCTGAATGTCTGTACATACTATGTCTGTACCAGGGTATATTTTTGTCCCCAAACTGTGCAGTTACAAGTCCTAAAACTGCATAGAAGTGTAAGAATAAACATAGGTAACATGGGTAAAAGAGGCATTAATTAATTTATCCTGCATAGCAATCACTAGTAGGGATTTATCAAGTGTTCTGGATGGAATTAAAGGTGCTGTTTCTTAGAAGAATACTTCCAAGAGAGTGGAGATAGAAAGGCTGCCTACTGTCAGTCAAGGATTCATCCCAGATGAGCTTTATTGGCGGAGAAATATAAAATTTTATCTTCATGCATGGCAAACTTAAATCGAGGTGCCTAAAACCACAAAATGAATTACACATCTAGGCATCACCTCAGTGCCAATTTAAGCATCTAAGCTCAGTAATGACCCTGTAAATGCATCATCTTCAGAGCAATCTAATTCATATATTCCCTTTCTAGACATTTATTACTGTGTTCATGCATTTTACATTTCTGTATATTTTGTTCAAAACATAATATTTTTCTTCTAGACTTTCAAAGGACATTTTAAACTTGTGTTGCATTTGTGGTTTATATTCTTGCTTCGGTCCTTTAAGTTTAAATGCTTCTCTGGTGTGTTGAATAGGATATTTCAAACCCAGAAAGTAAAATGCAAACTGCAAACATTGTAAGTTTCAGAGAGTTTTTATGCTTAACTCTTTTCCTCTATAAATAACTGTTTTGTTGTTTGTATAACAAACTTTTCCATTCCCATTTCTTCTGTTTAAAATCTGAAGCCAAATCAGGCAGGTATTCTGGTGCATGAAAGAAATGACACTTTTCTAACTCATACCATGGAAGAAGTAATTTACTGTCCAAATGCCGCTGAAGGTAGAAACTCCATCCCTACATTTCAATAAAAGTACTGCACATGTGGGGCTGAAACATTGCACTCTTTTGCATCCAAAATGGTGTCTGAATGACTTGACAAGTCTTAGTGACTTGTCTGAAGACTTAATATTGGTCATAAATGCTTGGTAAACATTATTTTTTTTACATTATTTTGAACATGCTTAGTACATCATTTTCATCCTTGTCATTTTAGACATATCGTTCTCCTTCTCTGTCTCTTAATGTAATTAACATTAAGACGATGTTTGTCAAGGTTGTAATTTTAAGGACACCTTCTGCCATATAGACCTCATTACGAGCTTTTGAAATATAGAATACTAATGAAAGCCCCTTGTGGCAAGACACTTAGTTTAGGACCCACATAGCTTAGGGTGTCTCAGTTTAAGATATTGCTGCTAATGAGACAGACGGTCTCGTTTACAGAAATATCAGTGCTGAGGTAACTATAAAGTTGAGACCCAACAAAAACACCCATTCCCAATAAATAAATAAATAAATAAATAAAAACTCAGACTAACCTGATAGAAAAATTTCCTCTTCATGTTTTTTTTTGTTTGTTTTTGTTTTCCTAATAAATGAATTACAGAGAAAATATAGCAATAGCATCAATACACTGGAAAAATCTGTGGGCTTACAGTATGTGGTTTAAATTCCCATTTACTTTGCTTTCAGGCAAGTGTGGATCAGTTAAAAATGCAAAATTTCACTGTCATATGACTAGTCTGTTAGTACTGCTAGTAGTTCAGGCTTAAACAGCCCATGTCTCCTCATGGCAGGGTAGTGTCTCAATGGGACACACGTGGTCTGTGTTTCTAGGGACTGTATTCTTACTATAGTCCAATTGGTTTTACATCTATAACTGATCATCAGGACCACTGAAGATTAGGACTGTATGCCTACAAGGTTAAGCAAAAAGTGAATGAGAATTTTCAGACCACTAGCACTGCTTAAGCACAAGACTGGCCAGATCTTCTGTGTCTCCATGACCACTGTCACGATATCAAATCCTGTGTACAGTTCTGCTCTCCTCCTTTCTCTGTCAAAAGAATATAGCAGAGTTGGAAAAGAAGCCAAGGATGAACAAACACAAAGAATGGCTCCTGTGTGAAGAACAATTAGGTAAGATTTTTCAGTCTGGAAAAGATATGATGGGAGGTCTATTATGATGTCTGTCAAAATTATGAGTGACATAGAGAAGAGGAATAGGGAATGGCTGTTCACTCTGTTGTAATACAGGAATTAGTGTATCAGCTGAAATTAGCAGATTCAAAACAAATGAAGAAATGTTTTTTCTGAAACTCCTTAACATGGGGTACTGTGGTGGGGGATGGTACAAGTTTATCTTAGTTCAAAACTTAATTGGAAGTTAAAACTTAATGGAAAAACAAACAAACAACAACAACAAAACTATAAGACAAATAATAATTACAAAAATCCTAGGGCTGTTAAATGTGAAAAGAACAGTTCAAGGTAGAGACAACCTTGAGCTGCAAGTTGCTGAAAATTGGGATTAACTGGAATTGTCACTGCATGCTCATCCTCTCTTCTCCAGGTGTTCACTGCAGGCCACTGTCAGAGACAGGGCAGCAGAATAGATAGATCCTTCATCCAGCTGGGTTATCTGATGTTATCTTCTTGTGCTGGTACTCTTTTCTCCCTGGGCAACTGATGCTATTATAGCCATACCATCTTGTTATATAATGACTTCCACGAAAAAGCCAGTGACTACATATATAGTTACCTGAGATGGTGTCATTCCTTACCTGTAGAGAATAAATGGACAATATTAATTACCTATTTTTTATTCTGCCTGCTGGTTAACATTGCTGAGTGCTGAGCTTAAACAAATACTCTTCTTCTTTGTTCTGTTTTTTTTTTTTTTTTAAGATTTATTTCCTTTATATGACATACCAAGAATGTTCATCATTACACATCATTGTTCTTTCAAAGTATTTCTAATCTATCTATTTGCTCTACTCAGCAGTGGTGAGGCCTCACCTGGAATGCTGTGTCCAGCTCTGGGCCCCCAGTACAAGAGAGACCTAGACATACTGGAAAGAGTCCAACAGAGGGCTACAAGAGGATTGGAGCACTTCTCCTATAGAGGCTGAGAGAGTTGGGACTGTGTAGTCTGGAGAAGAGGCTCAGGGGGATCTCATCAATATATATTAATACCTGAAGGGAGGGAACAAAGAAGATGGATCCAGGTTCTTTTCAGTGGTGTCCAAAGCCAGGACAAGAGGCAATGGGCACAGACTGGAACACTGCTCCATGCTGACCCAAAACAGCTAAAGTCCAGTTCTCTTGGTCACTGGTAGAAAATTCAGAGGGGTTCCCAGATTAGCACAGAGGGCAATAAAGATGCAAATTCAAGGCTTAGAGCTATGGGAGTTTTGAAAAATAAGTTTGGCGTCTTGCCCTGGAAACAGACGTCTGACACATCAAGGGTCTTGTCATGCCCAACATTCACAGACAATTTGTGAATTAGGCATGTTTATCATTGTTCAGTTGTGAATTTATCTGCATGGCAGTTGTCTTCAGTTTCACAAATTAGGTACCTGTCTAGAGCCGAATATGTTAGTTTATTTTATCATCTTAATAAATACATAAACCTATTATCTGATAATAAACTGATTTGTCATGGTGCTCAGATTTGTTCTATAGTCTATGACAGCTTGCTTACCAAATAAAGCATTCATATTGTTTTCAGTTTCTTTGTATTCCTGGGAGAATGGGAAAACTATTTTAGGTAACAGCTTAATATCAGTAAGGCAGTGTAAGCTGGAGTGTTTCTAGAGTTTCTGGAGAGATATATTTCAGCTTGAACCACAACAATCACCTGAGGCGTAAATGTATTAATATGACATTTACACACTGTGTGGGGTCATTTCTCTATTCTCCAAACCACCAAAGCATTGATATTTGAATAAACTGGAAAAAGCACACTAGAAGATACAATCTTTTACATTTAAATCTCAACTTTTCTGAATGATCTATTTGCTAGTTTAATTACTACCTTTCTGTAGAGATCTTTAAATCAGTGATTTCCCCTTTATCATGAAAAGAGTGTCTGTACTGCTGTCCCTTCCACTCTTTCTGTACAGCCTGACCACTGATTGTAGCAATGCTTTCCTGGGAGGAATACAATCTCATTGTGACTTGAGCCAAGTGGTATGCTTTGAGGAAGGGTTATGTAGTGATTTATTGGCTTAATTTACCTGTCTCTCCTCAACTTTCTTACTGTTTTCTTGTGGTGAAAAAGGGATCTCTTGTCGCTTCATGCACCAACTCCTTTCTTACAGCTGCCAGCTTTAATCTGATCTCTTCACTTTCCTCAGAGACTCTTGCTCACAAGGAACGTGCATTGGCTGGAACTCTTTCCTTAACTGATTTAAAAACAGCCATCATCTCCCAAACCAAGGAGTCCACATTCTCTTACCCGCTGCTACCCACAAGGCATAGCAAGAGATCTGCTTGACATAAACAAACTACTGCAGGGAGTTTTGTCTCCCATCCTAGCTATATTGCAGGTGGGCACAATCTGAAAGATACAAAAATAAATGGAGCTATTATGCAGCAGCTCTTTGGTGTTTCCATATGACTGCTTCTGGCTGCATTAAAGTTCACTGGATTTTGCAAACACAATCAAGTCTTGTTTCCCTAGACATTGTGGCTGTGCAGTGATTGTATGGTATAGCACATCACTCATTTGTCATTTACTGCTTGTACATGCCCAGGGAGCAGTTGATCTACTTGGTCTTTTGCAGAAAAATGTACTTAGATGGCCAGATATGAGTCAGCTATGCAGTTGTGCAGGACCCGAGTTGACAGCCATGCAGCTGCATTACCGGATTATTGTGTCTGAGTAAATACGGTCACAAACACTTCTGTTTCTAGTTGATAGCTTATAGCTGGTTTGCATCCTGTCATCCAAAAGTTCTGGAAAAACAAGACTCGGTCTGAAAAGTATCAAATAAAGATAACCTGGAGTCATATAGGCAAATTTTAAAGGTATGCATTATGTATGTACCTACTATGAACAAGTGGGAAATGCACATTCTGGAGGTGTTGAGGTTCCAGAGCTGAAAGCTCTTAATAATGGAAGCCAGAAGTGGCTGGACAAATGGCAACAGGCTCTGTGGAGAAGACATACATTTAGCTTCCTTTCCAAATAATCCATATTCTTCCTTTTTTTTTTTTTTCTTTTCTTTTCTTTCTTTTTTTTTTTCCCCCTCCACTTTTGGTACTTTCTAACCATAACAATGGTACTTTCTGGTATTAGTTTTTGGTACTTTCTAACCATGACAGTGGGCAACATATTTTGTATTTAATTTAATTTAATTCTTCCTATTCACAAAAATAAATTTGTAAAATCAATGGCAATGTCATGTTTGTTATGTAAAAATGGAGTCTCACTGGTTGCTGTTTGCCTGCCACTTCCAACATCACATGTGGGTGGCATAAATATATATATTTTTTTCTTTTACAGCAAACATTTGCTAATGTTTCCATTCTATAAAAATATGATTCCAGTTTACTTAAATAAAAATTAACTGAGATAAATTTAGAAACAGAAGCTAATGAAATTTGTTGTTTGCATTTTTCATTTTCAAGTGTTTTCCATATTCTTGTGAATATATTTCTATTGCTTATGAACAGCAACAGAACTTGTAGTTGCATTACTGGGCAGAAAGGTTGCACTTTTCTATTTATAAGTAAAAATAACAACTTTAGTCAGACTCCTCTTGAGAAAGAATGAGGATGTTTTTTTCACATAAAAATGGAATTTGGAAAGTAGAAACTTAAGACCCAAGGAAAGTCTAGTAGAAAATGTTATATCAATGGCTGGTCAAAAATCACAGAATCACAGAATTGCTGAGTCTGGAGGGCATCTCTGGAGGCATCTCTCTTTTCCAGTGTTTGTTGACAATCATGACAAAGAATGTTTTTTTCTGGTGCTTGAATGGAATTTCCTCTATTTCAGTTTGTATCGATTGCCTCACTGGGTACCACTGAGAAGAGTCTGCTTCCATCTTCTTTAATCCCCTACCAGATATTTATACACATGGAAAAGATCTTCCTGAGCATTCTCTTCTCCAGGCTTCACTGCAGATGTGGCTCACCAGTGCTGGAACAGAGGGGATGGACCACCTCCCTCAATATGCTAGTGACACTCTTCCTAATGCATCTTAGGAGGCTGTTGGCTTTCTTTTCTGTAAAGGGACATTGCAGGCTTGTGGCCAACTTGCTGTCCATAAGGACCGCCATCTCCCTTTCTGCAAAGCTGCTCTCCATCTGGTTGGCCTTCAGCGTGCATAGGGCTATTCCTCCTCAGGTGCAGGACTTGGCCTTTTTCTCTATTCACTGTCATCAGTTTTGTGTTGGCCCATCTCTCTAGGCTGTTGAGGTCCCTCTGTACAGCAGCACAACCATCTGCTATAACAATCACTCCTGCCATGTTCGTAACATCTTCACACTTGCTGAGAGTGGAGCCTGCCCAATTGTACAAGTTATTATTGAAGAGACTAAACTGTGCTATTATCAGTCCTTGAGGTAAACCACCAGTGGAGACCAGTGTAAAGTTCTTAAGGTGTGATTTCCCCTTTTTAAATTCATGCGGATTGATCCTTCTTGCCCTTGTTAGGAAGGGTTTGGAAATGGCTTCAAGGATTATTTGCCCCATCACCTTCAAAGGGATAGGACAAATATTAAAATTCAGATTTTTTTTTCATATCTTATGCAAAAATAAATTGTGTTTATTCCAAAAAGACTTAAATTATTTGGAATTTCAGCTACTACAGATTAATGTGTCTTCTTGGTGAATGTGTCTTCTTGGAGGTCTCTGACACTGATAACACTGATATTACATTGTGTGAACTTCTAATAACTTTTCCAACAGTCTATAACACTTGCTTTTTGACCTAGAAGTGCCAAAGTGATTTTGATTTGCTAAAAGAAATTCTTTCTTCACAGGCTATACTGCCATAACTCAGATCACTGGCAGTTTTCAGGTGGGACCATCTGAAAAGGTGTGACTGGGGAAGAGAAAAGACCAAAACAGTAGTTGATTCTGGTTTGTTCCTTTCAAGTGGAGTAAGGAACTCTCTCTAAACTTTATGTTTGTAGCTCTGCCTGCTGCAGGTGTCCTGAACTTCCTGCAACTATACAGGAGACACTTTTTTTTTTTTAACTCCCTGCATAAACTATTACCCACAATCTGTACCTGAAATAGAATAAACCGTCTTGACACTGGTTGATCAATTCTAATAATGTTCCAGTCAATCTACTGTTATTCACTTTCTTTGGCCATTGTCAACTTTACCTAGTAAAATAAGTATCTTAATATATCAGGTCACAATGAACTGAAATACATCATTACCATAGTTTATACGTGTTTGTCACTTTACAAGCACAATGCACATGAAGCTTTCTGCTACCCAAGATGAAGGGAATAAGTAATCTAGCACAAAGGCTGAATAGTCAATTCACATAGTCAATAGGTTCTCGTGTAGGGGAAAAAAAAAACATATATATATATATATATATATATATATATTGTCCCTGAATCCCCTTGGTAGTTTTAAAACATGTTTAAATAATTACTGTCTCAAATACTGTTCTAATACTTTTTTTTTTTTTTTTTTTCACCCATCTGGGATTAATTCTCTTTTTCCTTGCAGTAGTGTACACAGTAGTCAGAAGTACTGCCACTGAACTTGGCAATTTTATGCTAGAGTAAAAGTGGCATAATAAATAGGAAAATCTTCCCACAATGATACTGCTCTTGAGCTAATCCAATGAAAGCACTGTTGGGTCCCTAAAAGAAATACATGGATTACCTGTGTATCCAGCAGCTTGGATATTTTCTAATGAATGAATTTCTGTGAAATCATATGGCATCAGTTATCATAGTACTGAAAATGACCCTGTAGAAGTGGCCTTGAGAAACCCTTGATAAAAGAAGAGCGGTAGACTGGCTTTACAACAACCAACAAAAGAAAAAATGTTCTTCTCAGTATGTGACAGCTATTCTCCTTGCTACTGGGCTAAGATAACTTTCATCAAATTACTCTACTCGCCCCTCTTTTCAGTTTGATACAAAGTATGGCTGTTGGTTGCTTTTGTTTCTTTTTACCATGCGGAGGGATAATAAACTGTGCTTTCTTGATCTTCTTTCTGTCTAATATCTCAAACCTTTAGCCTATCTGTGAATCATTCTCCTCCAGTGTTCCAAGGAAAGAATTAAATCTGCTTGCTGCCAAGATCTGTTTGAATGATGTCCACCTTTTGAAAACAACGGCAATTGTTTTCAAAATGGTTCCCAAAATGATCACTTCTGTGAATATGGCAATAGCCAGCCTACAGGTAAGAATGACACCATGGCATCCGCAACACTGGAAATTTGATGACTGACATGACCTCTCAGCAGTTCATAGATCGCAATAGAAAAACACTAACGTAGCTGAGAAAACAAAACTACACAGTTCTATATATCAGACTGAAATATGGCATTTCCTCTACGTGCAATGTGTTGTGGTTTGTTTACAGAATAATTATTCTGATCTCATAAACTGCATATGACTGTCACTTATTAATATCAGATCATCTTATATTCCATGACAATTGCTTTTGAGTTATTGTCTTGTTCTCTGCTGAATGCCATTTAGTTTAATGAGACAGTATCACCTTATTAGAATGCACCTAGGAAACTGTCACTGTGGCCAGGGTGCTTCTAAAATGGTTGAGACAAATTAATATTGTCAAACCCAAGAGAGAGATTATAAATTCTCCTTTAAGCTGCCTTTGTGTCTTTCAAGGACAATTTACCCCCTGCAGATTCAGCTGATGCTTTAAGTACTTCACACTGTCATTCCGTTAAGTGTTTTAAAATGCTTTCTAAACTCAGATTTTTTCTATTTATTTATATGTAAAAGAAAAGCAATGCAACTCCAAGTTTTAAGGTATTGATATAGATAATAAATGCAGATGATAACAGAATTGTCAAGGGAACAAAAAGATTTTAAGTAATTATTGTGTATAATATTTACATTTAGCTGATGCATCTAGAAAACATCATTTGAAACAGTCAATATTCAGGCTCATCTTCATTGCAAGCAGTTTTTATTTGAAAGTAAAGAGACCTATATTATTAAATATTTATTCCATTTCAGACAGAATTATTTTCAAATTCCACATAAAAAACTCTAAAAGAATCCTCATCTCAAGTTCAGCAGAGTTTTAAGCATTCTTGTAATATGAAATTCATCACGGATATAAACAACGTCAAAACATTGATCTCCTCTCCTGCAGTGACACAACTCAAAAAAAAAAAAAAATCAGTTTCTTTACCTTAACCAGATCTAAATGACCTCAAACATTTTCACAACCTTTAATCATGCAGTTTCTCAAAGTGTGTGCTCTTCAGAGTGTCCTAAAGATTAACAAGGTCAACTTTCATACACCGAGGTTCACCCAGTAAACTCAGTAGGAAATATTTTTTCTTCTTTCTCCCAGGTAAGCCTCTACTTTTTGTGTCTCACTACCAAGCTTGCTGTGAGAGGGTCTCTTTGCTAGTAGATGGAGCATCGTCTCAGTATACCTTCTTACTGCTTGGAAATAGAGTTTTCTTGCACATCATTTCTGACTCATAAAAAGGTGGCCTGTAAAAATGCAATTACTTAAAAACAAATGAAGCCTAAAAATATCCAGATCATTAACGGAACTGTTGTATTTGTCTTCTGGATTTTTGGGCTCTGCTGTGAAATTTGATTTCACAACATAGAGAATTTGAAGTTATACTCTTCCACAGCTCAATTTTGCATCTGAATACAATATTGAAGTAAAAAGGCTTGAAAAACACCCCTAAATATTTAAAGACTTACAATAAACATTTCAGGCCCAATATCTGGAACAATTTCATAAAAATCAAAACATTACGTAGGAATATGACAATTCTGTAGAAATGTCACAGAGGTACAGATTCTGTTTTTCAATAGTTTTTTCCTTCAAAAAAACTTCCCCTCTCTGCATGTAACTTATCAAAAATTACATTTTTTTAAAGTTGAAACCCAATACTTCAGATAATCTGAATTACTTATTTTAAAAAACATTTATTGAGAAATTTCAAAATTTAGGAAGATATACAAATGTATGCTAGTTTGGGCCATCATTGTATTTCAAAATATCAGTTGAACAAAAGTTCTGAATTTTAATTGAATTATAACATGATAATATGTCAACATTCTTTTTCTCTCCCCCCCCCCCCCCCCGCCCTTTTCTGAAACAAACAATACTAGATACAGGGAGTAAGACAAGACTCAAGTACTTGAAAAATCAAGCTAGCAAGTAGGAAAAAATCCTTACCTGAAGTAAGTCAGTCAAATTTATTTCTATTACAATTCATGCAGATACCATATTTAATTTTAGCCAAATATATTCCTTCATCCAATACGCTCTCTCTCTTACACCAGCACATACCTTCAGTGCAAAGTTAGAGATCCAGATGACCAACAGAAGAATGCTCTGAATTAAAGTAGAACATTGAAAAAAATGCATAGGGAAAGATCACAAGATCTAGGTATACTGCAGCTTCTTCTTTAAGTTGTATTTTTTGCATTTCAAATAATATTGATTTATTGATTTTTTTTGTTCAATAACATTTATGGTTCCTATTCTTTATCATGCTCCCATTTTACTGATGTTTATATGTTTCTTTGATTTTTGACTTTCATCACCTTCTTACTTCTTTGTTATTTGAGCCATGAAATAGTCTGTCTTAAAATACAGATTACCATTGTTTCAAAATATTTTTGATTAGAGTTTACCTTTGCCTCAAATAAGACATTCAAGTAATTTTCGTGGCAGCCTAATCTGGAAGTGTAGCATATTGCTGCTACATGTTGTGCAAAATTTATGTTGTGCTATGTGCTAGCAGTTGGGGAAAACTGGACTTGCAGATTTGTAGAAAAAAGTAAAGGAAAGGGACAAGAATACTTTGAAAATAGCTGTTCCATGTTGTTTTCTCCATCCCCAGCTTAATATTTGCAATATTTTTTCTATTCATTTCTATAACTTCATGATCATTGAGTTTTATGATTAAAGTACCTGTTGTATCTAATGTTTCAATATCCCATCTCATACTAGGCAGACCAGAATTGGTTATTTTACAATAATAGAAACATTTAGCCCAATCTTATTAGGACATTTTTGAAGTCCAGAATGAATTAAGGAAAGGAAGAAAACATAATTAAAAAGCCTCCGTCTTAAAACCATGACTCTTAAGGCCAATGAAGCAGACTTCTTTGGAGTCTTAGGCAATCTAAATTAGGTAGCTTTTAGATTGAAGGAAATTAGTTTATATATAAACATAAAAAATATGCCTTGAAGTATTTCTGACTACCCAAAGGAAACAGCTTATCATCTTGTCAAACTAGTAAGAGGTATACAGGAAATAAAAGGGAGGTTTTGTAACACTTTATTTACAAGAGAGGTTAGTTTCCTTTCTAAATGAAATAACCATTTTATGAGTAGGAACCTGTTTGAAACAAACAAACAAACAAAAAATTCGAACTACATCCTCTACATCCTCTCTTTTTCTCAACTACTTATTCTGCACTAGTAAAGATAGTTCTAAATGAATTTCACTTTCATACAATTACATTAATTACATGATGAATTTACATCATACATTCATACATTACATGATCACACCATGTATGATTACATCATACAATCATACATTACATGATGAAATTACAATGAAATTACATTTCATACAATTACATACAAATACATTAACACATGCTGTGTTAGAATAAAGTTGCTTTGTATTACTCAAAATCAAATAACAATGGAGTCATGAACTCCACTTTTTTTTTTTCTCTATAAAATTCCAGAAGTTTTCTACATAGACTGTCATTTCTATTACTATTTTATCACTCTATTTCTTCTTCTATTTTCTTTTTCTATTTCTTTTATCACTCTATTACTTTCATCCTCTTTCTTGGAGAGGGTCAGGAGAAAGGCAGCCTTGACAAGGACACTGACCTGAGAGTCAACAGAGTGGACCATGAGTACCTGATCTTTCAATGGCTTTATGAACTTGGGTAAATCTTTTGTGACCAAGTTTGAAAAATGTTGTTGTTTTAACTGATTAGCTGTGAAGAGAAGAAAGAAGAAATTAATAGCCCTGTGTTAAGTTCACAAAATTGAGCAGGCTGGCATAAAAATTGTTTATGATGATGATTAGAGGGGAACAGGCTTTCACTTCCCTATAGCTTAAGTATCAGCCTACCTTCAGGAGTCTAGGTGTAAACCCAAATTTGTAATTAGTACTTAATGTCATTTGTAATACCTAATGTTCAGGGAGAGCTGTGTTAAATGTTACAACCTTCCAAGTAGATTGGAATCCATAACCCCCAAAGAGCATTTTAATCATTACACTTCATCAGGAAGATGCTCTGAGGGATGAGTAACCCTCAACCTGTTTTCTTGACATTGTTCCGCTTCGCATAAGTATTTGGGTATCTTCCAAAGAGATCACTCATCCTGAGGAAAGAACCAGTGCACCAGTTCCTTATTCCACTAATATTTTGCTTATTTGTCTTGGAAAGGAAAGGGAAAACTAATTTTCCCTCCACCTATGAGTGTGAACTGACCAGTTACATAATCAGTTTCACATGGCCTTGGATGAGTCAATATCTAATTACTCTGTAAATAGAGTAACTTCAACGGAAAAAGAAAATTTGGAACATTTAGTATGCGAGGTTTCTCAATTAAAAATCAAATCTAAGGCTACACAGATGGAGAATGGAAAAGAACAAGATCTTCTATATCCTAAAAACAGTCTGTTTACAGCTTTCCAGACTATTGTCAGTTTAATGCCTGCTCTGTATGTGACTGATCTGATAAGTGTTCTTGGAGAATGTTTTACTTAGGACCTGATGATAACTGCTTTGTATGCCTGTTTTGCCCAACTTCTCAGGGTATACAGGTCTAAAACAGGTTTGGACATGATCAGATGGTCTTCAAGTATCTAAGGAAATTTAATTATGGAAATTTACATCCTGATGGATTTAAGGATTACCTTCATCCTTAGTGTGAGGTTTTGGGATACAATTAGAAATGTAAATGTATGGAGTCATAATACCTAACTTTGTTATCTAGCACTTCTATTTTGTGTACAATGCTTCCATCCTAAAACGTTCTTCTATAAAAAGGACAAAGTAAAATATCTCCAATTTATATGCATTGTGCAACCAAAGTTATTAAATCTCACAATATTTAATGATCAGATATGAGACAATGGAGGAAAATGTGAACCCTTACAGATAACTAACAAAACACACCTGCTACTATGATATTAAATAATTTATTCAGTGACCGTACTGAATGTTTTATCTTTGCCAGAAAACAAACAAACAAACCTGCAAAGATTATGCTGTTAAAGCTAGCTAGAGAGTTCTCCTCATCTGCAGGATTCTACAAATATTAACTAATCTATAATCATCTATGGCATAATTGAGGTTGCAATCAGATTTTCCTTTTTCAATTGATTCAGTAGTTAATGATGATAGGATGCCTAAGTTTAGAATAGTCGTCCAGTATCACAAAAAGCAAATCATAGTCTTTTGTTTTAAAGAAGAAGAAAAAAAAATAGCATTTCTGTGTCAGTCAAGAGAGTACCAGCAACGAGAAGGTAACACTACAGACAGAAAACAGAACCTTTGCTTCAAATTCAAAGTTAGGAATGGGATAGAGGAGGTGGCTGTCAGAGGGTGGAGAAGGGCATGGAAGTTCTGCTCCAGGACATTTCAGCCATGCCAGAAAGCTGCACCATTATTTGCCCAGTTTTGCCTGAATCTGGGTTGACGGAAAATATCTTGACCACATGAAGGATGTTCCTCTTAATTTCCCTCAGTGTTGATGTCTTGAACCACCCTGAATACTGGCAATAGCTAATAAGCTAATCACTATAGGTTGAAGCAAAATGATCTTATTACCTGACACCTTGCCATCTTCATTAGAGAAGATTTATGCTAACTATAGAGAAAACATCACCAGATTTATAGACCTAAAGTAATAAATGCAAAGATGCTCTTTAGTCAGCAAAAGGACCCTTGTGGAGATTTATATCAGAAAGCCACTTCATCAGTCTCTGATTAATAATTTATTAAAAGCATGGACTCGTTCCATTATTTCTTTCTAATATTTTCACTTTTTTTCTTTCTCCATCAAAAACATAATTCATTGTAATATGCTATCAAGGGTGACTGGTGTAACTGAAGATGAACTTTAAAAAGAAATATGCAATTATTTTTTAAAATATATGAAAAGTTTCGTGCCCACAGACTTAAAAATGACTAATAATTACCAATTTAAAACAATATTTGACCATCCGCTATTACTTCCTGAAGACAAATATTGGGAATACATTTTCACAGGGTTGAATAATTTTATCGCCAGCAATATCATCTCTAGTTATTGAAGTTGAACTCTTAATAGTGTTAACTCCTACAAAGATAAAACTAAGGATAAGAAAGTTTTGGCTGAGTATTGAGATAAACAGTGAAATCTATTATACTCTACCATCATTTCTAGAAGCACATCCTTTTCATATTTATTTTAACCTCACTGCCCCACAAGTCATGCTGATTTCAAGATCAAGGCACTTTATGGAGTTTGACTTTAAACACAGCTGATTGAGAAAGAAGACCGCATACATTTCAAGTTAACCTTTCTGTGATTGCTTCTATTTTCTTCTTTTTATATGGCACCCACTTACCAGGCATTCTAAAGTTCTGAATAAGAACTATGTCTGCCTGCTGAGGAAAGAAATCACTCTTATTTTTTTAACTCCATTTGCAAAACATTCTTCCAGATATATAATATTGTCAGATGTAACGTGTGACTTTTACCATCTCCTTATAGAAAATATTTTGGCATAAGGAAGGGATTTCTCTACATTCTCTACACATTCTGTCTTTTCACTAATTAATTTAAAAAATATATATACTCGGGAATGAAGATGGTCAGATAACATGATACTGCAGTACCAGTTGTTTGCATATATTTTTCCTGATGGTTTAGAACTGGTGACACAGTGTATTAGTGAGTCTTTCAACATTCCATGCGTCAACTTTCCTGAATCCATGAAGAAGAAAAGATGTAAGAAAAAAAAATAAATGAATTATTGATTGATTTGGGGATGTGAGCTTCACCTGTGGTTATTAGAGGTGATTTCTTGGATTTGTTGCCTACACAACACAATACATATGTGTTATATGCATACATAACTGAACTTATATGAAAAGCTGCACTAGATTTCTTATGTTCTTATTATGGTCAGCCTTCAGTCTGGCAGATGAGGAAGCAATCCAGCAGTGTCTTTAGTCATTATGAGAAATACCAATCTTGTCAGTTAATTTCACACAAAACTGTGTGTGACCAATAACTCTTACTCATGTCTGTTCTTGCTAGATATAAGCATATTATTTTGGGATGAACAGTCTTTATGATGTGCCCAACACGCTTTATTTCATGCAGTCATCATGAGGGAGATGAGCATGAATAGGACATAATTAATGATGGATTTGTAGTAAGTAGTTTCAGATATTTATACTTCAGAAATTCATCAGAGTAAAGTAATTACAAATGCTATACAAAAATCTAGGATGTATATTGGTGTGTTATTTTTCTCCATTAAAAACATAGAAGTGACATATATTGGAAACTCATTGCAAATGATCCATCTTCAAAGATATCTTGTGATAATGTTTTTGCTATTTTCAATCCTAATATGGGGTGTGATATAATTTATCAAGCCAAACCTTCCCAAACCATACCTGGAGAAAGCAGCTCTGGATAGTATATTTTGTGATTTCTGGAAGACAAAATTATCTTAGCCAATAATATATTAAAAGCCTTTTGTTACATACTGTTCCTATGACTCTTAGGTGACCTATTATTCTATTTAGATGGCTTGTTAATTAGGGACTGAGAGACTTATATATAATATATATCATATATATATTATGTATTTATACAAATACATATATGTAATACAGTACATATATATATATAAATATTATATATAAAATACTAAATCTCCAATATCTGTTCTTCATAATCTAGTTGTACATTGGGTATGTAAATAACAAGCTTATATTTAAACTAATGCCCACATTCACTCTGGTATGAAACAAAAAAAACAAAAACAAAAACAGTTTTCAGTTATGTTTTCAGAGAAAAGATAAAATTTGAACATTTTTACATCCAGATTAGTGTACTACAGAGTACAATGGTGTGGAAGGTGCTAAGGGGCCCCCACATGCCTCCACCTTTGTGAGAATGAAGAAGGTTCAGCATGGTATTCTTCTCTTTATCCAAAACTACATCTTTTTTTTTAAAATAAAGATTAATAAATTATGAGCCACATTTTTCACATGGGCATTTGTATTAGCCCAGGATTTCTGCTCATCATGTCACTAGTTTCTCAAGGTTTTCAGTCTCCTATTGAGTCTAAAAATGTACCTTCTGGTGATAGTTTAGAAAAGATGTATATAGAAAGAAGTCAGGTCTACATAAATCATAGAATCATTAATGTTGGAAAAGACCTCCAAGATCATCTGGTCCAACCATCACCCTACTACCGATGTCACCCACTAAACCATGCCCCTAAGCACCACATGCAACCTTTCCTTAAATACCTCCACAGATGGTAATTCCACCACCTACCTCCCTGGGCAACCCATTCCAACACCTAACTACTATTTCTGAAAAGAAATGTCTCCTAATTTCCAACCTGAACTTCCCCTGGCACAACTTGAGGCCAACACAGTTTTGCCAATCTCCATTTGAGAAGAAAGAGGATAAATATTTCTGAGGAAAATAGAAAAATGTTTCCTGTGGATGTTATGTTTATGCAAAATTGGCTACTACTAGCTTAAGGTCAAAACTCCCCCCCCCCCCCCCCCCAGTCGTTGGAATATAGCTGTATCTAACTGTGCATTTTCTCTTTGTATGGTATCTTCTGCCTCCATTAAAATCATCTCGTAGTGCAATCTCCACTTTTGATTATGCTTTGGTGGTTTTTTCCTGCTGGGCAGCTGAACACCACCAACAGCTCTCTCACTCCCCCTCCTCAACAAAAAAGGGGGAGAAAATATGATGGAAAGGGCTCAAGAGTTCAGATAAGGACAGAAGGATCACTCAACGGTTATCATCATGGCCTAAACAGACTCAGCACAGGGAGATTAATATAATTTGTTGCCTATCACTAGCAGACTAGAACAGTCAGAAACTAAAAACAAACTAAAAACACCATTCCCCATCCACCCTCTTCTATGTCCTCCCCCCAGGCAGCACAGGGGAACAGAGAATGGGGGCTGCAGACAGCCCCTAACGCTTCATCTCCTCCGCTCCTTCACGGTCCCTCTCTGCCCCTGCTCCACGCGGGGTCCCTCCCACGGGATGCCGTCCTTCCTGAACTGAGCCTGGGGGGCTGCCCACAGGCAGCAGCTCTTCAAGAACTGCTCCCACACGGCTCAGTACCGCGGGGTCCATCCCCCAGGAGCAAACTGCTCCAGCACGGGTCCCCCACGGGCGGCAGCTCCCCCCAGAGCCCCTGCTCCTGCGTGGGCTCCTCTCCACGGGCTGCAGCTCCGGCCCGGGGCCTGCTCCTGCGGGGGCTCTCCATGGGCCGCAGCCTCCTCCAGGCCACATCCACCTGCTCCACCGGGGGCTCCTCCACGGGCTGCAGCGTGGAGATCTGCTCCGTGTGGGACCCATGGGCTGCAGGGGGACAGCCTGCTCCACCAGGGGCCTCTCCACAGGCCGCAGGGGAACTTGTGCTGCGTGCCTGGAGCACCTCCTGCCCTCCTGCTGCACTGACCTTGGGGGTTGCAGGGCTGGTTCTCGCACATTTTCTCACTCCTCACTCTCTCAGCTGATGTGTCACAGCAGGATTTTTTTTTTTTTCTCCTTCTTTCTTTCCCCTTTCTTAAATCTGCTCTCCCAGAGGCCCAACCAGTGTCGCTCACTGGCTCAGCTCTGGCCAGCAGCAGGTCCCTTTTGGAGCCATCTGGAGATGGCTCTGATCTGACATGGGGCAGCTGCTGGGCTCTGCTCACCCCTGCAGCCTTCCTGCTACCAAACCTTTGCCATGTTAACCCAGTACATATGCTAGAAAAATACATGATAGATAAATGCTAGAAAAATAAGTGATATCCTGGATAAGAAGAAACTTATGTTAAAAATCACACTGGACAAAAACTGCAGACTGAAATTGCTGAAACCTGTAACAGATTTGCTATATGCAATGCATGTAGATATAGACAGAAATCTTTTTAGTATTATTGAAACCAAATATTCCTGGGAAAAGTGGGAAATCTTTTGCTATCTTAAGTTTCCAAATACATATGCAGCTGAAGATATTATCTAGAACCTACACTTGGACCTGGGTGGGGATGTCAGAGGAGTCATACAGAATCATTCTGGTGATTAATCACATTAAAATCATGTTGGGCTTAAGCATTACACCAAAAATAAAGAAAGGGGAAAATATTCTGCAAATAAAGTAATGTTTTAAAGATCAGAAAATATAAAAATAAGAGTTGCCAAAAGTCAAGCAGATCTAAATCCAGCAAAGGAAATCAATCAATTTTTTATCCAAGACAGACCAGGGTGTATGTAGTGGTTAAACTTTCCATACTTTTTAAAAGCAGATGTTTTAAAAGCAAACAAGTGGCTTTTGAATTTGATAGATTCCAAAGCATACAGGGAAAATGTTTGTTTTGGGATCTGGCGTATTCTATCATACTCCTTGATGAGATCTTTTGCCTTCTCTATTCTCTGGGTTAAAAATGCTTGGATGGAGATGGCAAGAAAAAAATAACAGCTCAGTTTGCAGGCCTTTGAAGCTAGGTCTGATAGTGAAGTAATGTATGTATATACAATGCCCAAAAAAGGAGCTAACTTACTCAGGACTCTGGAAATTGGCTTATCCCAAGGGATATATTCTGCCTGCTAATCCTCTTTCTCCTCATTTCCTATCTTGTACACATAGAATTGATATGGTAGTGGAAGTTAGTACAGTTTTCCTCTCTCCAATGCTCTGGAATTCAAGCATGGCATGCCAGTGTAGGGGCTTCTAGGATCTGGGTGGTATGTGTCTGCATCACGCCAGAGAGCCCAGTTCCTTATATACATTTATATTTTTGCTTGAAGTTCTGTCTTTTATTCCACGTTCAACCATTTCTATTATAGCAGTTTGGAGGTAACATAAACGTGATATAAAACACGAAATTGGGAGTGATAGATCACTATAAAATGTTTTCTAAAATCTAAGGAATGAAATGGTCTTCTGTAAAATCACCATTACGGAAACAATGGCTTTTGGTATATAAAGAAGCCCTTTTTAAGTGCTATAAAATATCAAACTTTCACATCTTGTCAAACTTCACAAAGTTGTTGGGGTTAGTTCAAAGCTCCATTTAGCTGCCATGTATTTTTCCCCTTTATTTCCTTTTCCATCATTTTTGATTACCAAGATTTGATGAACTGTTATCACAAAAACATAAGTAGTGGCCACTTGAATCAACTTGCTTTTCTGTCAAGAATGTCTCAGCAGTAGCTTTCATTCCTTTGAAAGATTTCTCTTCAAGTCAGATGGAAAGCATTATTTTATAAAGAAGTACCTTACTGCTTTATAGCTCAATTTTCCAATGCTTCTGGAGAGAGACAGAAAGACTTAGGAGTTGAAGGCACTTGGCACCCTCCAGGAGGCACTCCGCACAGCAGAGGATTGAATCATTAGATATGGTATTTTTCATAGCACACATACAAAAAAATATTGGCTTTGAGCTCTGTTTTGTGAATCTGTACAATGTTCTACTTCCAGGTAATACTTTTACAAGTACTGTACTTGCTATACTGTAATCAGAGATTGTTGGGTTGTTTTTTAACCTGTTTCTGTAAATATTATAGAAGACCTATTGTTGTGAAATGTAATGTTAAATATGGTTTCCTTAGGTAGTTTCACAAGGACAGGATTCATTCTCTTATCTGTTGAGGAGTCTTTTTTGAGATACAGTGAGCACTGCTTAATTGCTTATGTGTTTTCCAACACATCTCTAAAGCTTGTGACATTCTTATTATTAGAATGTGGATCAGAAGAATAAGTGGCAAAGGAGAGCATAAGTGCTATGCATTCACGTGGGTTGCAAGTATCCTGGCATATAGGTAAAATAACATAACAAAATTAGGTGAAAGAAAAGAGGATGGTGAATGATGTGTGGATAGTTGGGAAAGTTATATCAAGACTAGCTGAGGTGCTAGGAATGGAAATTTTCATTAATTTCATTAATTTCTGTGATTCTGTGAAATTAATGAAACTAGTGTTTCAATGTCTAAGAACAAAGAGGAAAGAGATGTAAGGAGAGGAATTACAGAAACCATACTGAGAACATGACACATTCTTAGGTAGACTGCAATAAATAATGGCTGAAGATAAAAGTGAGAGTCCAGGCAGCAGTGGACCAGAGGGACCTAACCATAGGAGCAAAGAGAACCTGTAGAGGGAAGTCAGACATGGGGGGGGGGGGGGGGGGAAGCATGATGTAGGGAAGAAAATTCACAAAAAAACCCTCACTTTTCCAGTAACAACTTAATAGCTGTTAGGTAACTCATACATGTTTTGTCTAACTGTTAGGAATTCAGTGTCCATAAGCATCATAGTTTTGCTTGCAGTGTCCTTTACCTGCCAATTTATATTTCCTAGATATAGCTTTAGTGCCTATGGGCTGCTGGGAGTTTTATTTTCTGAAATGTAATGAAAATTTATAGTGTTGGAAATCTTAATTTTTAGTACTGTGATGCCACTGGGCAGGAAGGGATGAAGCATTGTCATAAGTGAGAACATGGTCAGGGAGATTTGAAACGTGGAATAGAAGGCACAGAAAATAATGCACTGAAATAAAAGAAGCCAGTAGAAATAAAAACAAGAGAGCATAAAAGTAATTGAATAAACCATTGAATTTAATTATGCTACCAAAATACTACTGAAAAGACTGCATGGATTTATATACCATATAAACTAGTTCATATTAAAAAATATATTATAATTCTTCAATTAAAAAATGTTAGGTTTTAAAATTTTATTTTGTAATAAAATGTTGCAGTTTTAAACTGAGAGGTTTAGGAGGTAAGAGAGGTATTTTGAAATGTATTTTGGGAGACAAAATCTAAGCATTTTTAATAGAATATTGAAAATTCTCATTTTTATTCAAGAAACCCTTTAAAATAGATTGTGAAATGACTGTCTTTAAAACCAATGCAGCATTGTTTTAATTTCTTCAAAATCATACTTTTAAAGTAACTTTATCTTAATAGAGTTTTGTTTTCATTTCATAGGAATCTTTTTTTTCAAGGAAATTGTATTTGCATTATTTCTATTTTATTTTTTCATTTTGCAGTGGTTAAAACTGCTTTTATTCTTGACATCAGAGAAGCAGATTAGACAGGCACTCAAGATATTTATAAAAATAAGAAAGCTTATATTCATTTGGAATTATTAAAATAAAGTAAGATAGACAGGAATTTGGGCTTCTTGTTCCTTGTTTTCTTCCATTTTCCATTTCCAGGAGAAACATGTGAAGATACCACCCCATGCTTGAGACATACTGGATGTTGCTAAGAAATTGAGATATAGTCATGAGTAAACAGTGAGACTATTGAGCATAGTCACAGAGTAAACAGTGACTATTTGCAAGACCAGCTATTTTAGTATGTCAGGTACAAGGTTCTAGCCTGAGTTCAGAGAGTAAAGTAATTGCTTGATCTTGCTTAGAGCAAGTGTTTGCAGATACACTTTTGGGTTTGTCTGGAATTCTTGAATATGTCATACTAGCTAATATATTTTGTGGAAACCAGAAGACATCCAGTCAAGGAAGCTATGGTGCAGAATCTCTATTATTGTGCTCCTTAGCTGCTGACTGCCAAACAAAGGTTTTTAAAAAACTTTTGTTTGTTTGTTTTCATTATATCACGCATTGTTCTTATGGAGGTTTCAAGGTCTGAAAGCTGTAGAAATCTACTTCTTCTTCAGTAAATTCCATAAATAATTATTGCGTCAGAGTATCATGTTATATATCAAGAGAAATTTCCTAAGTTGGAAATAGCATAAAGGCCTTTAAATTTTTAGCATGCTACATATTTCATCATTTATTCATATTACATCAAGTTACAGCTGCAATGGCACATTATACAAAAGCACTAGGCCATTAGGGAGAACAAAAATAAACATAAAATACAATTGGATTTTGAGTAGCTTCATTTTAAGTGAGCAAAAATCAGAAAGGAAAGTTTCTATGCTTTGACAATAATTCTTCATTCTCAGCTCTTATCTGGGTCTCTGTGAACACTAGAGAAAAAACTTCTGAAGATAATTCTGTCTTCTTTCACTCTACCTTTGTCTTCCTCTTTTTACTGTGATGTAATTCATGAGTGAAGAATTCAGAGTAATTAATTAAACAGAACACCATATTCAAACATAAAACCATTTCTTAAAACAAATGAGGTGATTTAGTTGGGTCAATTGGTGATTCAGTTGGGTCAATTTCTTCCAGCATTTAGATTTTTGGCAATACAACAAAGTATATGAAACACTGAATTCTACTGGATTATGTTGCATTAGATCAATTAAGTGAATATAACTCCTTAATAGCATGACAGACTGAAGACAGATATTGAAAAGTGATGAGCTTTCTTTGCCAATTGCATGAAGGGTTAAAAATTTGTATGATAAAAAACATTGCTTGTATTAACAAAAATTGTATTTTTTGAATTGTCAGTTTAATATAGCAAGGCAAAGACATTTAAAGATACCTTTTATATTAATCTTACAGATGTATTTGAGCTGGGGAGAGCAATAAAAATGAAATCTCTCAACATATGATGTCCCACAGGCACATGTATAATGCCATATTCTCACTGTATCCGTTAATAGTTAAAATCCCGGTGACACAAATGCGAATATCGTCTGTTTCTTAAATAATTAATTTTATCATAATAATTGCTCCTCTTTGTTGTCCTTTATCTACAATTTCAGGAACTCCAGTTTCACCGATCTACTCTCCTAGCTTTATACCAGAACACCAGAAGTTACAGGACTCTGCTATCTGTAGCAAAGAGAAGCAGGAATCGTCACAGCATTTCTTTGGTTTATCAGAACTTCCTGATTTTCCAGAGTCACTTCACCTCTCAAAATCTGTAGCCTGAGGGTGAAAATTGATAAGAAACTGGTGGTTTTTTTTTTTTTGGTTTGTTTTTGTTTTTCATTTCAATTCCTGGCACTTTTTACACATGACACTGAAACATGCTTTTTAAAAATGTTTGCAGTATTTCTTATTGCTGGAAATGAAACTGAAAAGGTCAGTCAAATACTTTAGAACTTTTAAAGTAAGGCACCATTTTTTTTTTTTCTTCAGGACTAGAAATGGTTCAATGTTTGATGATTTATTTATTTATTTTTTTTACTATCTACTTATGAAATCGCTACTTCTTAAAGGCTCTTAGCAACAATAACTGTTAATAAGGACTACCCTCTACCAAACAAAACAAGAATACCCACCGGTATCAGTTTGCACAAATTATTTGATCCAAGATACGTAGTCCTCTAATCTATGACAAGTTTTCTATAGAAGTTCAATTCTAAATCATAACTCACCACAAGGGAAAAATATTTAATCATAAAGAAAATACAAATATATATATTATATATATTGCTGATAAGCTCATGATTCAGAAAGATGAGAAGGAAATATTAATCCCAAATTAACCACATGATAAAACACCAGTGTTCACATCAACGTAACGTGTGGACTTAAGTACCTACCTCTTCTTCTTTCAGTTCCATCTTCTTAAATGTTTATTTTCTCATTCTTTTCAAATCAATAGATACAATAGATGAAAATATCAGAGACTGAAATTTTCAAACTTGGATTTGACATTTTCCACTGGGTGGAGTTTATTCCTTCTATTTACTGGTGTCAACCAGTTTTCAATCTCATGCTGAGCAGATGCTTTACTAATGCTTTGCACAGTGGTTAATCAAATATTTATGCAGCACATGAATGAAATATACTTACATTTCACTGCAGATGATTGAGTAAGTTCTATACAATTTCCCCCGTGAATAGAGTCACTTCCAAACACTTTCAATTATTCATGTCCTAATTTGCAAATATTGCAAGGAATTCTTATCTGGCAATGCTGCTAGTCCCATAGCTGAGGAGAAGCAATGAAATAAATCCTTCCATGTATAGCAGATATATGATAATGAGTGATTCTGTTCTCTCAATATTGTATGCTCAGTGCCAGGTCCTGGCTAATCCGGAAATCAATGCTAATATAAACATATATAATTTTTCTCTCTTTCATTACGTCTTTCATTCTCTCTTTCATTACAACGGAAACATTCCGACACTTTGTGTGCTCTGGAATTTTGAAATGCATGGGTTTAATCTTAAATAATATGGAAAATTCTTATGAAAATAATATATCAAAAAACAACATATGCAGAATCTTGCCTCTGCCCTCAAAAATGTAGATTAGAAGCATTTTGAGGAATTTGAAATGGATGGATAGAAAAGACAAGGTCCTGATTCTGCAGACTCCTTGTTTATGTAGTCCTTACTCATACAAACGGTTTCATTTTAATTTTGCTGTAGTAGGCAGTAATACATAAAGTATACTTTATTACCTTTCAGTTGTATTTTTTGTTGTTATTGTGACAAGCAGAATGCATGATTTTATTCTTAGGTAATACATTAAACATTAATTAGAATTCTATACATAATTAAGATAAATGTGTAGTTAACCGACACACAGTACTATGTCTATAAACCAAACAAAATTTAAAAAGGAAAAAAAAAATATTGCTTCTTAAATCTGAGCTGGCATCAAGCTGGGAGGAGCTGCAAACACACTTTAGGAGATTATTAAAATACAAAATGATCTTGAGAAACTGGAGAAGTTATCAGGAAAAAAAAAAAAAGTACTTCACTAGGGAGAGAAACACTAGTTTTTTTACATACATGTTGGGACAACCAGATTATCCCACAAAAAAAAAAAAAAAAAAAAAAAAAAAACAGAATGAGACTAAACTGATCATATTAGTGTTACACTGTGGTAAACAGGGGTATTGTCAATATGTCAAGCAGTCTTTAAGACCTTACTGATAATGCTTCAGTTTGAATATTTTGCTCAAATGTTGGAGCTGTGTTGTAAGCAAGACACAGACCATTGAGAGAATATTGAGAAGACAAGAAGAAGCAACAGTGCTCTGTTGTATATGACAGTCTGAAGAAATTGTAATTTAGGAAAGTGAGCTTGGTGTTTACAGTTCAAACTTTGTAAGAAACAGCTATGTATGAAAAGGAAATGTCCAATTATAATACCAGGAAAGTAAAGGTCTTCAGCTGTAAGTACTCACGTTTATAGTAGACATCAGGAAAATTTTCTGGAACAGAACGTTATGAATGCGAGGAAATGTGGAAACAGGAGTTTTTAGAAACAGTTTTTATTAACTCCTGTCAGAAATGGCTTATGCAGAGCTCATCTCACCTTTGGCTAGGCAATAAAGCTGATCTCCACAGAAATCCTTCCAGCTTCACAATCCAATAGTCTTACCTCAATGAGAACCTTTTTCTTTTTTTTTTTTTTTTAAATTTCTTCTCTTTTCCCCTCTCCAAATTGTATTTCTGCAGCTGGAGGCTTCCTATGTACAAAGATCAACAGAAAAGGCACTCCTGAGGCTTTCATTTTCAGAAAAAAACATGATGAATTATCAGCCCTGTGAAGTAGTTCATAATTCAACATGAAATTTTTTTTTTCAGCCAAAATATAGGCTTTTAGATAGCCTAAAGATGAAAAAAAAATAATACCTTAAAAGTTGAAGGAATGGGATAAAAAAGGCTTAATTAAATCTCAGCTTTAGCAACTTGCATTATCAATGCTACAAAATAGAAATTATTCAGAAAAATCTTACGAAATAGTTTAATACAGTTATATATCATGACAATCTGTAGCAGTAATGGTGCTACAGTACACAGAAGAAATTTATAATACGATAATTAGAGTCTCGAGAGTTAAAACACAAATCATCACTTGTCCATGTGTTTCTTCACAGAAAATACAATTATATTTATTGCATGAAAATTAAAAATACATGTTGCTATGCTTGAGCGCATCATCTTGTATTTCAAAATTTATCATTATACACATTTTTATTACTTTGCACAGATGAAGTGAAAGAAACTAAGAAACTTGAAGCTCATAGGTTTCTTATTAACTATAATAATCACAATATTTTCTTACTGTCCTGAAGAGATGGGAAAATGTGTGTTTTTCTCATAACTGGAATATTTGCTGAAGAATATAACATACATTTCCAATGGAAACTCTCACAAAAACAGACAAACAAACAAACAAAAAACTAACTTACTTTTAATTATTTGTCAATCTTCAGATAGAAATAAAAATAGAAAACTGTGTAACAGTATGAAAAGGTCTGTGTGAAAACATCATAATTTAATATAAACTGGCCAAGCATGCTTATTTACAGTACATTAATTACAGTGTGTCTCTTCTATGTAGATGAATGGACTTTCTGTCTAACAGTTTGCTTAATCTATCATTTCTATCATTTTTGAATTTAAGCAAAAGACATAATCTAAAAATATGCTTTGTTTTGCCTTTTTTTTCACCTCTGACTTATTCTATTTCCATATATTTTATTTGTCATAGAGGAGAAAAGTTGAGTCTTATACTCTTCAACCCAGATATGCTGAAACAAAATGTCAAAGTGTTTCATTGCCTCTCAGTAGAAATGCCTTGGAATTTTTTCTTGATGGTTTATTCAGAAAAGGAATTGTGGATATCAGAACTTCTGAATAGAAATTCCACGTTCTCATCTTCTATTATGAAACAACAATTACTTTGTAGCATAGGCAATGTTCTTTATCTTATATTTATGAAAGTTAATGACATGACCTAATTAAAAACAAAAACAACAAAAAAACCACTGTTAACTTCTTATATGAAGATCTTTTCTATAATAACAAAAACAAAAACACAACAACAACAACAACAACAAACAACAAAGAACACCTGTACCATAGGATTCTTTTCTCATATATTCAGGTCCTTTCTATTTTTGCAATTTATTTTCTCAGCTGCTCTACATAAACAAAGCTAGTACTGTGACAAATAAACTGTAGAAAGAACTGAGAAAAGTGAAACAGATGTTAACAAATGGTTCAAAAGCGAGAAAAGGTGTAAAAATTTCACTGGTGTAAAAAATTAATCTTTCTGTTAAATTCATTTATTTTATTCCAGTTGGGAATGGATGCACAAGTTTGCAATAGTCTGGATCAATATTAAATGAATGAATACGGTTTCAGGATACACAAGGGACAATCACCGCTGGAATGAAGGTTTACCGCCAACAGAGAAAACCCTTTCCTTCAATGAAATAGTGATCAAGGTGGTTTTAAAGGGAAGCAGAGGAAGCTGAGGCTGCGTAGGAAATCTGGTTGCTATACCACAAAGTTTTAAAATAGGATTGACATGGGAAAGAAAGTAAAGACAAAATGACAAAAAATGTAGTAAATGTGTTGTGAAAATATGTTTAAGAAATACAATGCAGATACAATATAGCAACAAATGTTCTTGAACGCAGGTGTAAAACATCTGCAGCAGCGAACTACATACAATGTCCAAAGATCCTTCAGATTATAATTAACAATTAGGACATTATTTTAATTAACATGTATTAAATTACCATACCATTAACCTTTTTTATTTTTTTTAATCACATTTCATAGAATTAAAGGCAACCCAGAGGATAGTAAGTGATGGGCTAAAGCTACATTAGCATTTGCAAAAAACAGTTAGGCTTAGCTCCCTGCTAGAAAGTTTATATTCATTACACATACAAACATTATTATATAGAGAGGTTCATATTATGCATTTTTCATTTCTTTAGAAAATGTTCATTGTCTTCAAACATAGCTGCTGTTACAACTCAAGAAAAAGAATAAAATTTTGAATACCATTCATTAAACTGTAAGTGAAAAATTTGCTTATTTTGATTGGGATGACTTTGTATTCAGAAAAGTCATCCCCCCCCCCCCCCAAAAAAAAAAATGTTGTTGTTTGTTGTTGTTTGTTGTTTTGTTTTGTTTTGTTTTTGTAAGCCTATGAGACCATTACCTTTTGTTCTTTTTTGGTGGGGCAATTATTTAATGCAAAACTGTCATCTCTAAAAGATATAAAAAAAATATGTTTCTCACATGACTGAAGGTGAATTCAAGCTGGTTCCAATGGGGTATAAAAATTCACTATCACTGAGAAAAAATGACAACATTCAGCTCAGTTTATCAGAATTATTTTTAAAAGATAATATGACAAGAGTAGATATAAATTTATTTTAAAATACAACTTTTTGCATTTCATCTTACATCTTCATTTTAGATCTGTGTTCCCCATTAAAATGCTTTTATAGCTATGGAGGAGAAATTGATGCAAAAGGAATAAACATGAAATCAGAATGCCAAACCTTAAGATTTAAGAAATGTTTTTTTTCATAGAATCCATTTCATTTCATTTCATTTCATTTCATTTCATTTCATTATCAAACCAGGAGATGACACATAGAGACAGCTGGGGCTTCATGGAGATTTTCTAACTTTTCAGTCTCTTGATGGTCTTTTTTTAAGCCTTGTCCCCTTGCAAGCAAGAAACCACAAGTTTAGAAAATTGTTCTTTGAATTCATATTTAACTCTACTTTTTCGAGAAAAAAATCAATGCATTCTTTTGGAAGTCTAATGCCCAAATTAGCAGAACCAAGGATTTAAAATCTCACACTGGGCCAAATTCTACTAGCTTTTCTCATACTAGTTCCTTGACTAGTCAGCAATGAACTGAAATCAATGAACTTTTTGCACAATTCTCATTATTAGTAAATGCAGAAAAATCTGTATGGTAAACTGGTAAGCAAAATGATAGAATATGCTGTTCAGTGAATGTCTTCTTATACTTTTGTCTTTGATAAATGCAAAGGTTCTCAACCAGTATTTGAATTCTTATTATACTTCAAAGCTTTTTTTTTTTTTTTTTCAACTAATCCTCTTAGTCTACATAATATAACCTGCATTTAGGATCTTGATGTTTGAAAAAAATTCTGTCAATAGGAGTTAAAAACCAAAACAAAATAAAACAAAAAACAACACAGCACTATAGCTGAATATTTATTCTGTACTTTTTTTTTTATTTTTAACACAAAAAGCAGTGAAACAGTTTTACAAGGACCTAAGTGGCCAAGAGTCTCATAGGTTCTGTTGCTTTCATTTTAATTCTTTCAATTTCTTTCTTTTTGTGTGTTTGTTTATTTGCTTTTTTGTTTGCTTTTTTTTTTTTGTGTGTGTGTGTGTGACCACTATTCTTTACAAAATGTGCTGTGAAATTTTGGCTCAAATGATGTTCAGCATAAAACTCATATTCTCTGTAAAGAAGAGTTTTTCTTCAACTCAAAATGTGTTCTATTCTCTTGCTTTCACTTTTCTCGTGTTTGTTCATGGTGTCTTTTTCTCTGTTTTCTTATTGAACATAATGCTGTTAAAAACCCATAGTTTCACTGCTTTCCCAAGTACCATGTTCCACTGCATGCTTATGATTGAATTCTCTATATACTTACTCTACAAATTATTTTAGCAGATGTTTAGTGTTCGTCTAAAAGGTAAAGTCAAAGCCTTATTTCCCTACCAAATCCTTCATCTTCATTGTCAATCCAGTTAGTACTTAATACAGAGCTGAAATGTTCTCAGACAAGAGGAGAATTTTTTTGAAAGTTAGAACTAAATCAGGCAAATTAATTCTGAATTGCAAGACACTGGGTAGTACTATATATTTTCTTACGTGTTCCCACAGACAATTTTAACTTAATTGTTTAGTAAATGGCATAAGTCCAGAAAGAAGCCAGGTATGAAAATTAAGCATACAATAATACAGGCAATTTCCAAGAGCTTTTGTTCCACTCTCCACTCCACCACCCCTCACCTCCTGCCCAAGCGTTTAATAATTCAATACCTAAGGATATCTTGCTGCAGAACGAAAATTTGCTGAGTCAAATATTTTAGTTTCTAGAAATTCCAGCTAAAAGAAGCAATGTTCTGTAGAAGTCTCTCTAAATCAGTCATTCTTGAGAAATCTCTGCTTACTTAGAAAGATTAAGATGAGGAGAGACTAGGTAAAAGAATTTATATTAGAGTCAACACGGCCAGAATCTTGTGGAGTTTTAAAGTACCTTAGAGTACAGAGCTCCAAGGTGATAATCTTACAGAGTAAGCACTTAAAGAGCAACATAGCTAACCACGAGGTTGCAGACAAATTGATATGGATATTTCCTGTTCCTACTTCGTGTTCCATGAAGTGGAAGTCTTTAATGATTTTTTTTTTGACCAATGTCAATACATGGATTCATGACTGGTGGGAGGCAATTTTATACCCTGTGTTCAAAGAGAATGATGCTTTTTGGCATTTGGATCTTCAACTTTTTTCCTGGAAATAAACAATCCTTTGCTGTCTGAATTCTTTACCCTAATGCATACACCCCATGAGGCCACAGACTCTATATACAGTTGTCTTACATTGCACAGATAAAAGATCTGAGTTATGCTTATTCTACTTGTGATGATGCAAAAGCAGTTTACTGCATAGACCCTAGATGCATTTTGATTTTTGTTCTGACTTTTGGGCCTAATCATTTAAATCTGGGAAATATATTCAAGGATCCATATCATTTCAGGAACCAACCCAACCACATCACCACAAGGCTAATGGATTTTATTTCTACATATTGATTGAAATGTAGCTTTATCCCAAGCTGGAGGACTCACACATTCTCTTAAAACCAAATGTGTTAGCTGACAAGTTTCCTGGGTGCAGTTGCTCATTGTTACTGGCCCCAGCATGCTGTTTGGATTGCTTATGTCACTATTCCACTGCATTTAAAACATCCCTGCCATTAGGTGAGATATTATATTTGAACCTTTTAATATCATATGACTCATTTTTATGGGATTAGGGAGAGATTGCACAAAGTATTCTGCTGCTGAGATGAAGGAGGAGGTGGTGATGAGAGATGGGATGTACATGGATCAACAGCCTCTTCAACCAGTTAGCTGAAACTGGTAAACAAGGTAGTTTCACAGCCTCAGCTCTTTCAGGTTCACAGCAAGACAAGCCTTCTTGCACTATAATAAGTCTACTAGTCATTCAAAACGGATGAGCAGCACTTGTGAAAACCATAGGCACCTTTAAATAATCAAATGTAATGCTGTGAAATATGCTAAGATTTTAGCAACAGAGTCCAAATGATTTGTAGGTAAATTAATGCATGAGGGCCTACTTGAATTCATGAGGCATAGAATAATTTCAGACTATAATGAAGGGTTTTGTTTGAATTCAAATTGCCAGTGATACAGAGGCCTGCATGTTTGCAAAAACAGTCAACACAAAAAGTACTTTAAAAAAATTGAAAGAAAAATGAAAGAAATGTTGAGCTTTTTATGATTTTTAGGTAAGTTTGTGGAAAATGTTGTTTCTTCTGCCTCTAAAAGCAACAACTAATATCTACAAGGAGGTGTTATTCAATTTCTCCTGGTTAGTTTTTATCAATGTGTGGATGCAATTTGAGATGTTTCTTTCTTTTCTTTCGCTGTTTTAACTTTGTAAGTTTTCTTGCAAAATGTGTGCCATTCCTTGCAGCATCCACAATCTTTCTACGTATTTTGCCCACACTCAACCAACAATATATATATATATTAGTTCTGAGTTCCACTGCTAATTTAGAAAATGACACCATCTTGCAATGCATTTAAAGGAAAAATAACTTTGGATTACACAACTACAGATATTATTACAAATTTTCAGTTTGATTGGTTTCATATCAATGGTAGATAATGGCACTGAGTATTGGATCTAAATGTCTGTTACCGCAAGAAATCAAATAAATTACTGAAGGCTCTCCTGCAGGTAGTGCACATAAATTAAAACCACCTTCTGAAAATTTTTGTTCTCAGTTTGTACAGTAATTTATGCACAATCATTTCTGTCAGCATGGCTAGTAACAATGCATGTCCCACCTATGTCCTGGCTTCAGTCTAGGGGCAAGACTGAGCAGTGCAGCACTCCAACTGCCCCACTTCCCATGAAACCTGTTCCTCAGTGAACATGTTTCCATGGAGATTAAATCTGAGCATCAGGGCCAGGAGTTTTTTTCCAAAAGGAACAACATTTACATAAGAAAAAGCCAGGATCCTGGTGCGTGCAGCCCAGCAGGTAAGGACAAGCTTTGTAACACTACACATATTCATGAATAGCCATTCATCGTTGCAGTATTTCTATGGAATAATACAGTCTTTGCCTGATTTTTCACTGTGTCCACCTCTACAAAGTTTTGATTTCTTCCTGGAAAATGCCAGTGACAACAGTTACAGTGATACAGGTAATGAAAACAAACTACTCTGTGATGTAGAGAATCCTTTTGTAATTGCATTGTTCTGATCTTGCATGTCTCCACAGATCTTCCTGCAGCAATTTCTCACAACTTTGAAATTTTTCCAGCAGTCCGAGCCAAAGTTACAAACTTAGGCCTTATCTAGTTGGGCTTTGCATCCTCAGTTACAAGCATCTGAACCCCCATGGAAGGGGAAAGGTTACAGAGAGAAGTTACAGTAAACTTCTAGTCTCTTACATAACAAAACAAGATCTATTAATTTAGACTCAAAACCCACTAAAAATGACTCCATCTTGGTGAAATAATAAATTGGAAGCACGATGAATAATTTTAAGATATGCCTGTCTTTTTTAGATTCCTTTCTTCCTGGTGAAAGCCCTGGCCCATTAGTATTAATACACTAACTTTGGTCTTTGGAACAGCTTCTTAGTTATTTAATGTATTTTATAATGAAAGGTTGAAGTTGTCTGGAATATTGGTTAGAATGATATCCAGGAAAATAAAATTTACTGTTTAGTACTGAGGAAGGAAATCCAGCCTCCTACAGTGGTAGAGTTCTCCTATGTAGCTACTCATATAAAAGCAAATATTGCTCCTGATTCTTGTTTGATTCTCCAATCAAATGACCTGACAGTTTTCTGGAAGAAGATTAAAATCCAAGTCACTGACCCCTGCTGTCTGCCTGTCCCTCCAACTGAGGTTGCAGGGACTTCTGATCCGCCTTTGTGCCAGTTCCTTTCATCCTGGTTCACAATTGCATTAAATACCTTTCCCAGAAGGGGAAGGGTGAAGCTGGGCCCTACCAGAGAGACTGGGTATGGCAAGAGTTCCACCAGTCGGATTTAAATTGCCTCTGAAAATCTGTCAGGGGCTGGATTTAAATTCTTTATCCCATACCCCTCCAACCTCTTTGCCTTGGAGACTTAATGTGATAGGCCTTTGAAAGCATTTCATTCATGATTGAAAAGTCTCTGTAGGCCAGAAGTTGAAAGGATGAATTTTTCATATGTGTAGTGAAGAAGTGCAGGTAAATAATACACATTTTTAGAGACTACTGTATATTTACCATTAGGTTTTATTCACATTGAAAAGGAAATGCCTTTCTTCTAAGTACATAAATAATTCTAGTAGGGAAAAATTAGTTGTTATTCTTTCTGAACGTTGAGGTATGGTTTTTCCTTTTGTCTGAAAAACATTCTTCAACTCTGCAAAATATTTTTCAAACATCAAAAGCTTTTTATTAACCAAAATCAGTGAGAATGGGGAAGGTTAGGGGAGAGATGTAATCTGTAGTCTAGCACAGCTCTCATTCTCTGAAGCTTGCAAAGCATTCCTACTCTGTGTGTGTGCATGTGCACACAGGCACGTGCATAAATCACTTGCTCAGGTGAAAAGCTTACATTAGCAGCAAGTGCAAACTCACATAACCAGGAAAATCAGAGGCTGACACAAAATGGCAAATATACTGCAGCATTAAAGGTCACTTAGAAAATTTCTGACAGTTTGGAACATTAGAAGGTCAAAAATCAACAGCACATTGTCCTGTTTGGTTAGATGGTGCTACTACACTCTCTTTATGGACTCTTATTATCTAAAATAATTGCATGCTTTTTTGAAATCAGACAGCCATTCAAAGACCGTATTTCCCATTATAGTAAGAAATGAATCAAGTGTAGTGAACAGCTTATTTTATTCCAGCAGTCCTTTTAACATGCAAACAGTAGAGCCAATGAGCATGCTTCTGTTTATGCCATTAAAGATAATGTAGGAATAATTGACGATCCTTTGCAAAGTTGATGAAATTCACATAAAATGTATAATACATTTAGAGTAAAACAGCCTGTAAAACAAAAGTTAACATATCTTCTTTCTGTGACTGAAAACAATACTTATTTATATTTTTCTATTTACTGGAATGGGTATCCTAGAATACAAAATACAGGGATACTGTACTACTGCAACTAGGAGCACAATTAAATCTCATCCACATTAATCATAAAAGACATTTACATTTGCTTTGTGTGATAACAGGTAAGTGTTAACAAGGATGGGCTGTTGGCAGAAGCAAAGTTGTTCAAGAGACTTTTGTCTGAATGGATATTTAGCTTCATTGTGACTGTTAATATTCTGCTTGTCATGCCTTTGTAGTCCATTGCATAAAAACATTTAAAGTCATTTACAGAAAAATATGAGACTATAGACAGCATGAAAGGGCAGCTTTTCCTGCCTTGTGATAGTACAAGGTTATGGTGGTTTGAAGAGATAATGTCTTTAGGTAGAAATTATATTGGTTTCCAGACAATACTGTGGACATGCAGAAATAAAAATAGAATGACTGCAGGTAATTCTGTCAAAGGCTTAAATGTAAGTGAGCCATTAAAAAAAAAAAAAGGCACAAAAAAGAGAAGTGGGCATGGGGGCATAGGAACTTTTCATCTCAGTTTGTCATAGGCAATTCAGAAGGTGGAGCAATGAGGGATATTGGCCAGTTTAGCAGCAGTGCACCTAAAGGTTGCCTGTTATTCACCTATGTGAACAAAAGATCTCATAAATATTTATTTATTTATTTATTTAATATTATTCCTGATCTTTCTTCTCTGAGATTAAAACAGTAATAGAATCACTGCTGACCACTGATATATCAAGCTCCCTGTCCTATCATTTATGGATTTCAACCACCCAAATTATGCTTGTTTTTCTAATTGTTTTGTTTTGGAAAGCCTGAAGATTGTATTTTATGAGAAAAGGTACTGAAGCACAGACAGACTGGGAAATGTCTTGTGGATCTTAGCAGAGAGAGAAAAAGACATAGAATTTCTTCTCCCAGCTCACCCCATTATGTTACGAAGAAAATAAGAACTCTTACACAAAACTTTCAGATTCCCAGAGAGCACATTCATTTTCACTCCAAATTTCAAAAGATACTCTTGACAACTCTTTAAAGTAAGGATTTCTGGGAACCTATTTTCTCACCCTTCTGTTACTAGCCCATCCTGATTTCACAACACGCAGACTGTGCACCTTACAGAGACCTCTATAAATGCATCCTGCTGTTTCCACAAAGAAAATGTGTGAGCCATGTTCAAAAGGATGTCATTGTTAAAGGACAAAGAAGTCATGATGTTGGCCAAACCTTAAAACAGGTTTTGTCAGTATCATGACAACATCAGAGAGTATATGGAATTATATTAGTGAGGATTATTGAGAACTTTACCATGAGCTTCACTGTATTTCTTAACATTTGAGAAATATGTGCATCTGGAGTGGAGTTGCAAAAGGTGTTTTTTGAAAAAAGGGACATGAATGCTACTTCATACATTATAAAGCAGAATGTATTGAATTTGTGTGAATTTGTGAACACTTGCTTCATAAGGGATATCATAATAGAACATTAGTGAGCTCTGAATGGGATTATGGAGATATTTTACAGTAACCTACAAGTATAGTAACTGCAGCAATTTAGTTATTATGAATTACATTGGATTCAGAAACTGGATTTACCTCAGCACATTTAATGATTTAACTTTTTTTTTTTTAAGAGCTGAGGACGGAAGTATTTAACTTATTTTTTATAAACAGGAATGTTTAGAAACAGAAGCATATTAAACTATGAAACCTATGAGACCTTCAAAGACATTGTTTAACTGTGAAAACTCTGATACAGCCAGTGGGAGTCAGAAAATCTGTGCCTGATTCTCTACTACTTCATTTTACTTCAGAGCTATCCAGATTAAAGATTAGGGGGGGGAAAAAAAAAAAAAAAAAAAAAAAAGGATATATATATTTTTAACTTTTAATATGATTTTGGTTATTGACATTCACTTCTTAAAAATGGAATCTAGGCTTACAAAAAAATGAAATGTAAGGGAAAAACAGTTGCAACCCTAGTGGAACAGATATGTTAACTGATTTTTGTGTAATATTCTACTCTTAATCTACAGCCATGACATCCTAAAAATCATCTGCTGGAATGGAAATGCCAGTGATCTCTTATTCCAAACCTCTCAGCATTTGATTTTATCTTAGAAAAAAAAAAAAAAAGAAGAAGAAAAAAAAAAGGAAAGCAGTCACTGGTCTAACATGACAGATGATGTAGTAGTAGAAAGTTGTCTCAGATTTAGGTCATTGTTATAGACAGGATTTGAATATAATAAACAGGCTCCTGATTTCATGAAAAGAGATTTTGTTCTTTCAAAGTAAGCCAGAGTTCTCATCTGTTTTAGTTTGTGATCTGTTCTTTCTGAGGAGAATTAATTAAAATGTTGAAATAAATAAATACTAGGTCATGTCTAGAGGGTTTCTCTTTTTGACATTTGAATGACTAACCTCTCTGTTGCTACAGACTTAAAATAAACCCCAAACCTTTCATTTTCTGAGGAGAAAGTTTATGCAGAAAACTAATTCTAACCTTCCATTCCAATTCCTGTGACAGTAGTCCCTTCTCTGTGAAAGCAGAACTGTCTGCCAGAAAATTTCTCAGATGTCAAGAGTCAAAGTATGAATATTAGTGAATGTAAGTTTTCTGTAGATAAGAGAGATCAGAATAATTTTGTGACCTTTCAATTAAGTCATGCATAATAAGTTTGTTTGCTCTTATCTTCAGTTTCATTTTTTTTCTGCTTCTGTGTATAAGCCAAAAACTTGGAATGTATCTAGCTACGGAAAAGATAATAGAAATATTAATGTAAAAATTGGTTTTATACTGCTTTATAGAACTACCAATTACTGTAACATATCGCTGTGGCTTATATCTACAAGCAGACTCTTACCTCCTAGAATCTACCAGGCATATTTAGTGGCTTTTGCTCTTTGCTGCTAATGGTACAAGTCTTGCTGCGTTCTTTTGTTGAAAGCAATGATAGACTTGTGCCCTGATAAAAGGTATACTTAAAATATGTACAATAATAAAAAAAATCCCTTAGGTAGTATTCTGTAATGTTCTGTAATATTAATATTTCCCATAAATAAAGACTACAATAAATTGGACACTGGGGTAGGATACATTGTACTCAACTGTAGAGGTCTACAATGCAGAGTTTTATAACCAAGCTGAGCTGCTTTCATGATTGGTGGAGAGGAGTGAACATTTTTGAAGCATGATTCATGAGATGTCTTTTCAACACCTACCTTCAGGTGAGAGTCATTGTGCCCTGAAAGTGGCTATTTCTCTCTAACCATGAAGAGAGCGTAGGATGACTCTTTCAATATATATGAACAGCAGAGATGGGTGCCTGCATTTGTCAGATTAATCCCATACACAGCTGTATACACATGCATCCATTTGTTGAAATACTTTGGCTAAGGTTGGAGTGCACAGTGCTTTCCCAAGTATAAGGCCACCCATAGGTGGATGTATTTTAATACCAAGAAACTATCTACCCCTAAGAGTATTTTAATGCCTGACTGCATGGATGTCAAGCAGTAACACAGTGTAGCTGGATCATGTTCAGACTGCTTAACCCTGGTCCCCCACCTAAATTTCCTGCTAGGCAATGTCTGTAGCAGCAGTCCACATCATTTAGCTGGCAGATTAATTTTGGTTATGTACAATTCAAATAAATGAATGGTAGTAATACAATTATCAGGACATATGGAATAACCATGTGACATTGCCACAAAGGCAGCTGATCATATGAGATGGCTCTGCTGGCAATGACGTGCCCCTCACCTAAAAAGGACAGTTTGTGTCCTGGATAAAAGTCCCCCATACCTAGTTCCTCTCTGAATGCCATCTCAGGCTGGAGCCTTAATGTTGACTTGCATCCACAAAATGTGCATGTAAGCAAAATATTTAGAATGAAATACATATTCAGGTCTGCCTTCCAAATGATGTTTCTAATCTATGTGGCATAGAGTTAAAAGATGTGAGAAGACCTTCTCAATTTTCATCTTTTTAACTGCTGTTATCTTCTTAGAGACAATAGCCTTTAGAAACTATTTCAAAGTATCTTCTTAACATTCTTATAATAGCTTTAAGACAGATTCATTTTTTTCTTCAAATACTCACATATTGACTGTATGAGAACAAACCTCTAATTTTGCTCAGATCACTTTAATAAAAGTAATAACTTTTTCTATGCAAAATGTGCAATCCTTTATTCACCTTAGTTGTTCTTCAGTTATTGGTATTTTAGAATTCTAAAGTGCGTATTACTATTTTAAAATTATAACTTTATGCACTTGTAGGGTAGGAAGGCTCTACAGAGCAATCTGGATAGGCTGGACTGATGGGTTGAGGTCAACTGTATGAAGTTCAACATGGCCAAGTGCCGAGTCCTGCTCTTGGGGCACAACAACCCCATGCAACTCTACAGGCTGGGGGAACAGTAGCTGGAAAGCTGCCCGGCAGAAAGGGACCTGGGGGTACTGGCTGAATATGAGCCAGCAGTGTGCTCAGGTGGCCAAGAAGACCAACAGCATCCTGGTTTGTATCAGAAATACTGTGGCCAGCAGGACTAGGGAAAGTGATTGTCCCCCTGTACGCAGCTCTGGTGGCCACAACTGGAATGCTGTGTTCGATTTTGGGTCCCTCACTACAAGAAGGACATCAAGGTGCTGGAGCATGTCCAAAGAAGGGCAACAAAGCTGGTGAAGGGTCTAGAGAACAAGTCTTTTGAGGAGCAGCTGAGGGAGCAGGGGTTGGTTAGCCTAGAGTAAAGGAGGCATTATTACTGAGGAAACCTGCAATAAAAGTCCAGAATACATGCACTTTACTTATCACATTACTCATCAGTGTAACATACCAGTGCTTAGACGGCAGAGAAATAGTTATTCAAGAAGCACCATATCATGGGAGCTCAATGAATGATGCTGACTACTCATTACACAGAGATTCACTAGTGTTTACCTTTTGTTTTAATGCTATCATTTAAAACAAATATCTGTATGCTACTGAATATGGGCTAATTTTCTCCAATGGAAAGATTTTTTGCTGTTACAAACCTACAAAATTCTTGTTGTTCCCAGTGGGAGTTGGAGAAACTTGCAGTATTTGGTCTTTTTGCTCATTTTAGAAAACATAGAAAAAATCACAGAAACGTTTTCACAATGCTAGCAATTTAAAGGTACTTTCTATTTAATCACTGGGTTTTCCTAAATCTATATCAACATCTTTACCTTTAAATTAATCTCTTCCAAACAGTATGCATTCTGAATACCCATCTTCCCACTGTGCAGATTTACTCACAGAGGGTCTGTTATCACAACAAGATTAGTCACATCTTGCAAATTGCCTGTATGTTTTTAGCTTTTCTTAGTAATGTTTTTTTTTTGTCCGTCCCATCCTTCTCCCCCCCTCCCCCCCCATGTCATTCACTTGGGTCTAGAACAATTTATAAAACTTCCCCCCCCCCCCCCCCCCCAGGAATATCAGTTCCTGGCAGACTCAGCACTCTTTACATAAAGAAGTGCCAAGTCTCCCTTGAGCAGGGTCAGGGGAAAGTGTTTACTCAGTTAATTTCAATTAATTGAATATCCATTTTGTCATATAAAGATGCACAACAAAGTACTCCAGTATAACTGACTTAAATAAAACTGAGAGGTTGTTGGGCACAAAACCAGCAACCAAATTGTGTTCAGCCATAACTCTAACTTTTAAAATGTTTTTATTTAACTCGTCACTAGACACACTTGTCACAGACATGCTAAACTCAGACATTCATCCAGTGATTTTCAATTTAGAAGGTAGGTCAGAAAAAATACTGTAAGACAGAAGAGCACTAATTAGGTATCTATGCCATACAGACCTCCTGTTCACTCTGAAAGTTCTTTTAATGAAGAAAATGTGCAGAGCAATGAGATCAACAGTGAAATTTCAAGTATCTTTTATACACAGGGATCAGTGGGTCCACAGCCACATCACCCCAGAGTTCCAAATGAACTACCAAAAATACAGCAAAAAGTAGTTTTAATGTCTGCCCCTCAGATGATAACTCACTGAAGAAGAAACATTTTTTTAATACGTAGATGGAACAAAAGAGTCTTGTGTTTTGTACCAGGAGGTGCTGGTCCATTATGATCCCAGTAAGAAGGGCAATCAACCTCTGTAAGTATCCGTTAAAATGATCCAGTGTTGCATAGAAATGAAAATCCCTTTAGGCAGTTTGTCAGTATTGCTACAGAATAAAAATCTCTTTCAGATGCCAAATGAGAGACTAGGTCAGCATTTCAGGACATCAAAGGAAATATTTGAATTACAGACTGAAACAAGGAACCTATCAGACTTACTCAAGCGAGTTGTACCAGTCTTTCCTTCTTCCACTTACAGGATCTAGTCTCACAGCTCCCCGGGAACACCACATTCGGAAGATAAATAGAGACTGTGGATTCAAGACCACAGAATAGTATGTCTCCCAGGGAGCAGAGAAAGAAGAGATAGCAGTCACAATCTCTTTCCTTCCTAGAACAAGCTGAGAAAAGAAAACACATTAACTTGTTGGTTGTTTCTTGCTAAGGTCTTCCATCCCATCCTAAAGGTATACTCCTGTGTTTATCCAGACTTTCTGATGTATTAAATGATCTGGGACAGGTTCTTCCCTGTAATTTGAGAGCAATTCCACTTTTTGTCTTCTTGCCAGGGTAACTTCATTCAAAATGTAAGTTTTTCACATTTTACATACAATCAAAGAAGAGTATTTGTGTACAGTATTATTTCTCATTAGCAAGTGTCTCTATTTCCCATTCTCTCTTGCATTACCTTTAGCAGCTGAGGAGCCAGTGAGTTGAATATTCAGCCCGGTGATCAAACTCCAAGTGTATACAGTTTTCAATCCCAGATGAGAAAAATGTTTCACACCAGAATTCCTGAGACTCCTATGACATAGTGAAAACATTGATTTGAGATTTCAAATATTTGAAGATACTAAATAAACATACATGGGGAAGGGGGTGTGAGGTGGGTGGGTTGTAAATGAAGAAAAATACATAGTTTTTCACGGTAATGTGCAAAAGCATAGCTTCCTTTATCTCTAAATTACCTGTCTTGTCTGTCAGACTGTTTTCTGCCTATGTTCAGCACTATCTCTAAATCCAGTGGTGCCAAAAGAAAATTATACCCTTAATTTCTTATTAGAGAAGCTTTTCTAGCCATTTTTGGGGACTATCCTTCTTATACACCATGAACCACAACACTCTGAGGAAAACCTAAAGCTCTGAAGAAACACAACAGGTTGTAACTGTAGGAGCAAAGAACATTCCCCTGACCACTCTCTGTGTGTAGTTTGAGGAAATATTCCTTGTATTCCTGATGCACCCATGTCCAATCAGTCTGTCAGTGAGGTTGGCTGCTATAATGAGTTTTATAGAGAAAATAACATAGGGAAGTTAAGTTTCCAAAGGAATCCCCCCCCACACCACCACCACCCCCCAAAAAAAATCCGCAGATCTCTCAATGACAATTTTAGTTGCCCTCTTTAAGAGTTTTGTTGTAAAACTTCCTTGATTGCATCCCTATTACAGAATAGATACATGAGCTAACTGCAAACAGAGTTTCCCCATTGACATCAAGATGTTGGGGATTTCATACCACAAGTTATTTCCTCATCCACTGGTGTACAATCAGACAATATCTGATAGAACTAGATTAAAATTAGTTTTTACTTTCAGTTTTTCCACACTCAGTCCTTCAACGTCTTGTTTATTCAGCCATAGATTCTCAAGTGACATGAATCCAGCATGAACAGTGGTTCCCAAGATGTAGTGAGAAAGTAAAATCCTTCAGGGATTTTCTGATAAAACAGTGTAACGTTATGAAAATCTCTGAAGGAAACATGAAATGGATTAAAGACAAGGAAAAAAATGGAGAAAGGCAAGAACAAAAAAGACTAAGGAAATGTAAGACATGAATAAAAGAGTGCATTGAGATGTAGCATAGCAGAGCTGCAGACAGGCAAAGATTAAGTGAACTACAGACAGAAAGCAGAGGACGTCTGGTCATTATGGGATTATAGAAAAGCAATCACACAAAAGGAGCACCAGAAGCCAAAAATAAGGAAGATGTTCTGATTCACTTGAGATCTATAAGGCTGTAAGTATGCAGGAGAAAATAATATACATATATATGTACACATATATTATACACACATATACACATATATATGTATACAGATATATTTTTATATGTGGGGGACAGGAAGAAATGACTTATCTTCTTACAGCATGGTTATAAAAATGATGCAATTGTAATGGAGACACACATGAACAAACTCAGAACAGGTTAATTGAGTACTGATAGCAACCTGTCAAGCACAGCATATGTAGATTTATCTTTCTCTTCTGGAAGCGAGATATGCAAAATGTCTGTGAAAAGACCTTGAGTAGAGAAAAACTTATATTTTTTAGAATCAGTATTCTGTTTATAAAACATGATTAAGCATCTGCAATGTAAATAAACCTCCTCTGATCAACAGTCCTGTCCATAGATTTCCCTTGGTCTGGATCTCGGGGCAATAAATTTTTGAGTTTGAGTAAAACTTTGCTCACTTTTGCCTGATTATCAAACAAAGTTAAGGAGTAGAGTTTATCTTCTGTCAAGAGATGCTGTACCTAGCCAGATGACCAGTCCTGAAATGGAGACTATTGAGGACCAAAAAAAAAAAAAAAAAAAAAAGTTGTTCATTGCAAACCTGTTTGAGGGCACAAACTTGGAAGGTCTTCTCAGGAAGATGAGGATTTACATGCCAGTTTTCATGCCAAACCGGACAGTTGTAGTCCAGGAGTAGAGGGTTGCAGAGCTTGTTGGAGGGAGTCTGTCAGGCACCTTTGTAGGACTTTCAGCCTTCATTCCCCCCATCCCACCCAACCCTCTGTGGCTTTCCTTTAGTGCTGCACACCTGCGCGCTGTCTGCAGTGCAAAAATGTGGCTGTTGAGACAGCCTCTCCAAGAACGTCTCTTAAAAAGAAATGACTGCACATTACATTTAACAGGGAAATTAAAAATCCTCTCAAGCAGGATCCAATTTATTTAGAACAGCCTCTACAGGAAGTCTCTCCCCAGGGATGTAGTTCTGGTAGAAAATTATGCACTGTGCGTGTACATGATAAAGCATTTGTTCAGAGATATTTCATATTCAAAGATACCATGAGAGCTCTGGTCAACACTGTCATATCATTGCACTGTAAAGGAATTGTAAAAGGGAGCAAAAAAGAAGTGTCATTCTGGAAATACAAACAATTACTTTGGTTTTTTTTTGCAGAAAGTCATTCGGATATAACAGTGTTTGAAATCTACAAAACAAAACAAAACAAAACAAAAAAACTCCTTATACAAACATTGATACACGGTTTGTTGAAAAGCAATGATTGGAAAGAAAAACAAAAACAACCAGCCAAAAGCAAACCAATTTGATCTAGTCACATAAGCTATTGCAGACTGTTGATTTTGTCTTCCTTTATTGTAGTTCCTAATGTTTTTCTGTCCCACTGAGATGGCCGTTATATGGGTATACTTCAGAGAGAAGTGATAAAAGAGATTTTTTGTTTGTTTGAGAAATAAAGCTTTGTTGTTTTTATGTACTGCATTACTGGGTAGGAGTATAAATAGACAGCAAAACAAATGTATCCTATGTATAACCAGACTGAAAAATACAGCAGCAGGACTGAGTCTAGACCAATACGCTATACTATCTGCAAGGGAAAACAAAAACACTGAAGAGATCAGGCTAGATTTCTACAAAAACCTTTAAAAGCTACAGTGTACTGAAGTCTCCACTTACTGCTTCTCCTTTATATTCTTCCTATCTGAAGTTCACCTGAAATAGCTTTAAGGATTGTGTTACAGCCTGCTTTCTGCGAATAAAGCACACTGTTTTCTTGCCTGCAGTGCACATAATATTCTCTTATCTGAAGGCTCCATTTGTATCAAGAAAGTGAAAACACCATGTAAAGACCAAAGCTCATTTGCTTCTAATCACTCATGGAAATTTTTCTCTAGCTGAAATTGTATTTTGATATTTTCAATATTTATATCTTATTGACATATTTATTGCAATGCATGTATAAGATATGCATTCCTCTTTGCATTACACTTGTTCTCACAGAACTTTCCATTTCCAAAGGTATTTCATAATCAAGGAACTTCCTTACAATATTGTAGGGTAAAATCAAATATCTATACAATGTCTCTCTTAAATAAGTAAATAAAAAAAAAAAAGGAAAAAAAAAAAAGGATTAAATCAGTTGAAAAGATTGGTGATGCTAGCAGCTCAGGTGCCTGAGCTCTTTATTTGAAGCAATTTCACCAGTGAGACATTTTCTTCTGGTAGCAAACTGCTTACAAACTAAACATGACTTTTAAAAACGTGTATTTATTTTCAAATCCAAAATACAGATGTTGACAGAATATTTGTGCTATAGATTAAGCACCTGCTTGATAACTGTAATCATAGACAAACAACAACAGATGCATTGTTGCCTGTGGTTCTGAATATTCATGCACATGTGGCATCAGATACATTTTCTAAACCCTTCTTCTCCCTTTTTGTTTCCTGCACAAAAAAAAAAAAATGTTTCCACTGGTAGTTATGGGTACAGTTATGTTTCTGCACCTGTTTCAGGGCTATTGTTTGGTCATTTGACTACTGAAGTGTCTGGTGATGCCTAAAACTGAAATCGAAATGAGAATGATCTCAGATGCGGTTTAATAAGCAGAAGAAGTCTGGTAGCTGACGCTGTTCTCACTGTTGTGATAATTGATATTTTTGTCTGTTTGAATCACTGAATGCGAAAATAAATTCTACCTTTTGGCTACTTTAGGGCATATACTACGAAGATAATGGAGTTGGCAATGGATTTAGGAGCATCAAATGGAAGCTGTCACATGAAAAAAATATATTATTTTGGTTTGAAATACCAGTAAAATGTAACCACATGGAAAAACGGTATGCTTTCCTGTACTACATTATTTCTACTTCTTGCAGGTGAGAGAAAAGAAAAACAAAAGCAAGTCTAGGATGGGGAAAAAATGATTTTGGTTGCTCATCTGCTGTAGCAACCAGAAAAAGAAATATCTTTGTTTTCAGATTTATAGGAACAAGTTTTGCTTGCAGTTATACCAGGAACTTCTTAAAGACAGGCCTTCTTTTTGTTTAGCACTGAACACCGATGGGACTGAGACAGCTGGAGTCCAGGAGGCTGAAATTTGTGTGTTGATTTAGTTGATCAGAATAAGCAGAAAACAACTTGAAGAAAGAAACAGGTATATTACAAAATGTAAAAAAGTGTAAACAGCTAGGGCTCAGCAAGCAGCATAATTTAGACTACGGCCTGTAGCAGTTTTCACCCAGGATGTAAGCCCTTTTCACATACACAGAGCAAAAATATATGTCCCCAAAAGCTTTGTTGATCAAAGTAATGTCTTCAAAGGCCTCACAGGCACTTCGATAAAAGGATGCCACATTCTACTTGAAATGGCCACAAGTCTTTAACAAATAGCAAAAAAAAAAAAAAAAAACAAAAACAACCAAAAACATTTGAAATTGGAGCTGCTTGAGAAATCATTAAAAGATAGTGTCAATAAAAATGTTAATAAAATTCATAATATATTTTCCCCTTATAAATTATTCTTTTTTTTTTTTTTTTTAATGATGCCATACAGTCTTTTTTTGTTGGGGGGTGGGGGGAGGGTGTTGTTGTTGTTTGTTTGTTTATTAGGTTTTTGTTTTGCTCTGTATTTTGCTTGCTGGAATTCTTAAAAATACAGTAAAATAAAACAAAAGTGTTGCTCATAAATTTGTCTCTCCTGGACTCAGCAAGCAAACATACCAGTAAAAGGTCGGCTCTGTGAGGACGAAAAATGTTGGCATTCCATAAAAGCTGGAGGCCTGATTGGCTCCCGTTGCACATTCAGGCCTGTCAAGAAGTTGTAGCACCTTACATCTTACAGCTGAGCAGAAACCAGGGATTTTTTTTTCTGTCATAAACAGCAGTACTTTGTATCAACTGAATGCCTGTAAGGTGTCCTTATCAGACTAGAACTAACAGTAGGGCATGTTATGAAATCTGAATTCCCCCCTGGCTTTTAAAAGACCTGGATACAAACAAGAATTTCTGAAAGATAACACACGACAGCAGTTAAGTGCTGGCGTGGATCCTGTAAATAAAAAAGAGCTTGTAAGTTACTGTTTTGTTGGATTGAAGACCTCATGAACAGTGGGATTCTGGACAGTGACTTATAAAAGCATAGTCATTTGAGCATTTATTGGATAATTTATATTGCAATTTTTAAAAGCTTGAAAAACATACATCTTGTCCACCTAAGAGTTAAAGAGGGGCAAGTGAAAAACAGTAGGTGGTGCTTATTCTGAAGGCCTTGAAAATTTTGTAATTGATGCTCAAGGTCTGGAAAAGGCTATTACTAACTCAGCATAGAGGTGAAGAACCAGCAGTGCCAGAATAGTTCTGTTTAATTTTACCTAACTTTCATGGGATGGAGATGTTAAATGTGATGAAAGAAGCCTTGATTTGCATTAAACATAGCAGAAAACAGGATTTGTTGTAAACACACAAAGTTAACTGTATCTTCATATAATATAAAATTTCATTCACGAAGCACAGAAAAGACATATCCTGCAACAGAATGTGAGTTTATCACTATAGGTGCCTGTGTAACCCTCATCTAGGTTAGAAAAAGAATGACAAATATTTGATTAGTGACAAAACTAAATCCTAATTATCAACACTTATTTAAAACTAAAATGACCATACCAACATAGCTCATTGCTGTTCAAGAGTTATTTCATCTGATTTTCTCGGCTGTTATGTGATCAGATGCATTGCAATTTATATGATAAACTAAATATTCATTCAAATGAATGATACTTCTGACATTTGTCTGCACTACTAGTAATTATTACTGGGACATTGAAACTGTGTATGTGGGCAGTATGATACTCAAAACTCATCATTTAAGTTAATAAGTAGGTTTTTCACATTTGATCCCCATCGAAACCAAAATTTTCAGTCTTCTGCTGCTATAGTTTATAAAACTAAACAGATAAATGACCTCAGGAAAGAATATAAAAAATAAGAAGATAAAAATATTAGTGTAGACTGATAACTGGCATTTCTGGACAACATACTTTCTCTTGTTTATGTTGAAAGACATATGAAAGTATGTCTGGACAACATACTTTCTCTTGTTTAAAACATTGATACAAGAACACTGCTGTGCTTTTCTGTTTGTTTGTTTGCAAATAGTTCTAATTAACATTAATAAACTCAAATGCTGTTTATACATACATAGTAATTGAACTGGATTATGGAAAGAGTATAAATACAGTGGGATTAAGAAACAGCGGAAATTATTACGTTATTTTTTCCATATGAAAAGCCAAAGTAATGTGGGAATAGTAAATATGGGATGGAGCTTTGATTCCCTGATGAAAAGTATAACATTTGAAGAGAATGGCAGACTGAGAGCTTTATTCAAAACAAACAAACAAACAAATGCTTAAATTGAGTCTGAAAATTTAAGAAGGAAAAATGAAAAACTAAATCTTTTTGAGAAGCACACATATAGATGTGGTGGTTTGCCCTGATGGGCAGCTGAACTCCACCACCAGCTCTCTCACTCCCCCTCCTCAAAGAAAAATGGTGTGAAAATAAAATGGAAAGGGCTCAAGGATTGGGAGATCCCTCAACGATTATCATTATGGGCTAAACAGACTCAGCATATGGAGATTAATATAATTTATTGCCTAGAACAGTCAGAAACTAAAAGCAAACTAAACCCACCTTCCCCTCATCCACCCTCCTCCTCCCAAGCAGCACAGGGGAACAGGGGATGGGGGCTGCAGACAGTCCCTCGTGCTTCATTTCTGCCGCTCCTTCACGGTCCCTCTCTGCCCCTGCTCCACGTGGGGTCGTTCCTGAACTGAGCCTGCGGGGGCTGCCCACAGGCAGCAGCTCTTCAAGAACTGCTCCCACATGGCTCCGTACCACGGGGTCCATCCCCCAGGAGCAAACTGCTCCAGCACGGGTCCCCCACGGGCGGCAGCTCCCCCCAGACCCCCTGCTCCTGCGTGGGCTCCTCTCCACGGGCTGCAGCTCCGGCCCGGGGCCTGCTCCTGCGGGGGCTCTCCATGGGCCGCAGCCTCCTCCAGGCCACATCCACCTGCTCCACCGGGGGCTCCTCCACGGGCTGCAGCGTGGAGATCTGCTCCGTGTGGGACCCATGGGCTGCAGGGGGACAGCCTGCTCCACCAGGGGCCTCTCCACAAGCCGCAGGGGAACTTGTGCTGTGTGCCTGGAGCACCTCCTGCCCTCCTGCTGCACTCACCTGGGGCTCTGCAGGGCTGGTTCTCTCACATTTTCTCACCCCTCTCTCCAGCTGCTGTTGTGCAGCAGGATTGTTGTTGTTGTTTTGTTTTGTTTTGTTTTTCCCTCCATTTCTTAAATCTGCTCTCCCAGAGGCCCAACCAGTATCTCTCCCTGGCTTGGCTCTGGCCAGCAGTGGGTCCCTTTTGGAGCCGTCCGGAGCTGGCTCTGATCTGACCTGGGGCAGCTGCTGGGCTCTGCTCACAGAGGCCACCCCTGCCACACCCTCGCCATGTAAACCCAATAAAGTACAATAAAAGAGTCACATAGCCTCTAAAGAAACTTTGAGGTATATGTGGAGGGGAGATCATCTGGTATATGAATTACTTCTTTGTATTGTCAAATGTGTGTTTAATACTTTAGAAATAAAAAAGACAGTCCTGGCCCCCAGGAGCTGAGAGATAAATTCAAATTGAACAGCAGATACACACCTAGCTATGTGTGCCAAAACGTGATACATATATCTAAAAACGTCCCAAAATATAGTTTGAGATTAATGAGTGCCACCAGGGGCACTTATCTCATTGAGTCAAGTAATACAAGATTAGATTTCTGTTTAGATCTTGCAAAATATTTTTGAGCTATGTGAAAATTTCCTTAAACATTAGTTATGATAAATATTCACTGTATGTTTAAATGTGAATGAAAGTAAACGATCATACAACAGATATTTTAGTAAACTCATAGTAAAATAACATAAATCAAGGACTTAGAGTCACAGAGAAAGTAATGATGCTTTTGGAGGCATTAGGCAAAAACATAATACTTTATGAGAAGTATTATTAGAATTAAATTAGAAATCTCTTATTATAACCAACAGAGGGTCAAGAGCGTAAATTGTGTGATATTTAGGTTACGAGTCACAGATCAAAAGATTAAAATTTACTATGGGCATGTGCAGATGTCCATATATCTCCTATCTATATGTATATAACATATTTATATGATATATACACATACATAAATAAGTAAAGGCAAATTTATCTCCAAAGCAAAATGACTGCCAGTGACCAAAAAAAAAAAAAATCTATATAAACTGGAAGAAATGGTTGGCAAGTACTTACAAATTTGATCATAAAAGGGATTCATCTGTTCTGAATGGAAAATCTGTAAATAATTAGTCAGTTCTTATGAACTGATGAGTACTAAATTATGTAAAATCTTCATTTAATATTGTTTAACCTGATCTTTTGTCTTGTGATGATTTCCCTCCCAGCTTTTAACTATTATTCATAAATTTTATTCATAAAACATCAAACTTAAAATATATAATCTATCTAAAGCTCTTTTCTGTTCAAGTAACAGATCTCCTCAGTAACTAGCTAATTTTACCATCTTTTAAAATCTCTGATCTGATTCATAGATACTAATCTTCTTAACACATTTGTGCTATCTTACACAAAGCATATTTGACTGTGTTTAAAAGAAGGGGAAGTTTAATCATACTTGATATTCTCTAGTCAATGTAGTGTCTAAATATTCATTAAGAAAAAAAATCACGTAAGAAGGAAATGGCACCCTGAATAGAACTGACTGTAAGGTCAGGTTTAAGATCTCTGCACATAATAGAAATTCTAAACAAATGAGCTCTATGAATACCAGAAAACACTGATGCAAGCCTAGAAACCATTCTGACTAGCAAGGGATATGTGTTTCATTTTCAATGTGTGATTGTTAATATAAATATTTAATGAAAATATTATTTAAATATTCAGATATTGAAATAAATTAATGGAAGTACCACCAAAAGCAACTTGCTTAATGTTCACTAAATGAAATGGAATCATTTATCTTGAAAATTATTTTATTCTTTAAAGAAGTTGCGCACTTCGCACATTTTAGAACAATTTAATTATTACATCATTATTATGAATACTTGTTTTTTTGTTGGTGGTGGAGATGGTTTTTCCTAAATGAGATGATAGAATTTGGGGGGGAAGAAAAAACAATGTATGCCTAGGAAAGGAAAATGTACTTTATACAAAAGCTTGACTTATCTGTATTCAGACTCACCAGAACCTTGTATAAATGTTAACTTTTCTAGTATTAAAAAACAACAACAGTGTTTGCAGGTGTACTAGATAACTGAGCAGTCATACTTTCTAATGAGCATTTTGTTGTGACCCAGAATAAAATGAGAGAAAAGTGAGACCATAGGTCATCACCTACACCAGCTTCTGTCAGATGTTCATTTAGAGTAGTGCTTTAGCAATGTATCTTGACAGAGAAATAAAAGGAAAACTGGAAGTTTATAGCCAGTCACTAGAGATGAATATTTTAAAAGCTCTGTGCTGACTAAACTCTTCTTAAACCTGAGAAAGGATTGCATAACATGTCCCTCTTCCAACATTTTTTCAATCTTTGGTTATAAGATTTCCTTTGATTTAAAACTTGGCAGCAAATTAACCTTATTTTCTCCACACTCTTCCTCCTGTTGGCAAAAGGAGCATCCTCTAAGTTACTGTTGTAACTGCTGTAACAACTGGCTGAGGGGTGCCTGGTCTCTGTAGCTCCAGTCAGGGCCATATTCCAAGGCAGTGTTAGGCTGCTCTTTCTGTTCAACAGCACTAGTTACCAGGGAAATCCGTGCTCTTTAAGGTTTTAAGGAAGAAGTTACAAGAAACTTGCGTGTGCATTGCCCACATTCTTCATGAATATACTGAACTGAGAAAATACCCAGAACCAAGCCCAAGGCATGCTCTCTGGAGCCTGTTTAAATATCCCTGCAGACTGGTAGCAAAGCTTAATTAGCTAGTGTTGGAGAGCACTCTTTCAAGACATACATTCACATTTTACCATGCATTCATCTAAACTGTACTTTCCCAGTCAAATGCTGTGACAAAGTCAGGGTATTCAAATGACTTCCTGAAATCAAAATGCAGCTTTTCTTCTTATGCACTAGATGTGAAGGACACTAGATATTTTAGAAAAAGGTGGTACTCTGCTTTAGCAGGAGTTTTTTCTTGACAAATCCAAATTGGTTGTCTTTTTAGTTACCTTGCAATTTTCCGAGTGCTTATAAATTGATTGTTTTACAAGTTTTTTCCTCAAAATTTCCTGTGAGGTCAAAAGTAGGCAGCTTAGTTTTTATTCATTGTAAAGCCTTCTATCTTTCACTACAGAGATGGATAATATGCTTGTCCTTTTCCAGCCCTCTGGGATCTTCTCTGCCCTCTTTGAAATCTCAAAGGTAAATGTTGATGGTTAGTTCTTTAAGTATTGTAAGATGAATTTCATCAGATCATACTGACTTCAATATATCTGTCATCTAAATATTGTTTAAGCTCTTCCTGTTCTATTTCAGTGTATGTTCCTAGCATCCTTGCTAAAGTTAAGATTTATATACCTGTTCATTATTAATTGTTTGTGAAAACAGCCTTCAGTTTACCGTTGATCCAGTAGAACAGGAACAGCCACACATCAGTATGTCATAATTTAAACCGATGCCTATAGATGCAAAATTAAAATGTATGCTACAGAACCATATAGAAATATAAGCCAGACAGTAGAGGGAAATTATGTCAGAGAGTAATATCCAGTCAAGATGTTTCATTTTAGTTTGTTGGTGAAAATCTGAATGGAAGAAGTGTTGAGGAAGAAAAATAGTCACTTTAATGGTAAAATGTATTTACACAACTGCAGCGTCTTGGTGTCAGCTGCAGAGACTACTCCTGGAGCACTAGAGATTAGGGGTGCACAGGGAGGCTAGGGCTGTCTGACACTGCTGGCCTGCATCAGACACTTTTTCATAACTAGTAAATAGTGTTTGGGCTTGATTCTTTCTTTTCTTCATCTTCACAATGATAAGATCCATGACAGTGTCTGAGTCAAAATTAAAAGGAGGAATTGTCATTTCATGTTTTATTTGGATTCTGTGATAACCCCTCACATTCCTTGTGCCTGTGCTGCTGTTAGACTAGTCATTCTGCCTCTTATCTGTGCTGCTAATTAGTCCATCTTGCTTTGCATTTGTCCTCTTGAAATTACATTCTTTTTTTCCTGTTTTTTTTTTAATTCAACTTGTTCAAAATTAATGATATAAACTATTCTATCTTCTCACAGCCAATTTAGGGGAAACGCTAAAATGGTGGAAGACAACTAACACATCGGATCACATACAGACACTTTGCCTGAATAAGACATTTGAGAAGTTCTTAAATCACTATGGTTATTTTCTATCTATTTATACATTGAAAGGCTAGTGATGCCTTACCCACCCCCCCAAAACAAACAAACAAACAAACAAAAACAACAAAAATGCTGTATGACTAATTCATAAAGACCAAACCAATAATCTGTTGTAGGGATTTGTTTTAATGCCAGTGGTACAAGTTTATCAAAATTAACATTTTCTCCCCAACCCCAACTAGAAACAAATGTTTGTGACAAATACATCTGAAGTGCAGCAACATACTATGCAATTCCAAGTATGTTTTGCTGAACATATTAACTAGTAATATAATTTACTATTGACACATTTTGTCTTTGCAGTCAGCAACTATATATTTTCAACACAAAAGAAGCTATTTGTATGACTAAAGATTTTCTGAAAAAAGAAATCCATAATTAAATTGAGATGATGAGAGCATACTCATTGCCAGAGATTAATCATACCCATTTTGTTGAGAAAGCATTTACTTTTCTTTTCCAGTCTGTGCTGTTACTATATATCCAGTTCCTCACATAATCCATTTCTGCTTTCTAGAATTATAAAGCACCAGTGTTATAGTTAGCCTGCCTGATAAAGCAGCATTATTTTCAAAATAGGAAGCCAGAATGAAATGAAATGGTAACTACCACCCCAAAATGACTACTTTACTACCATGACTAGGTGTACAGAAAAATGACATTTATTAGTGCCTTTCCTTCCGGACTCTCATAGTCCTTTAAAAATACTGCAAAATTTCATCAGTGTGATACCACTGAAGCATAGCCACCAGTACAGTGGAGCAGATATTTTGCTCCCACTTGACAGTTGTTGGTTATTATGACCTACTTCTTTTTACATTTATTTTTTTCTGGAAAGCAGATGAGGGAGAAATCCACCTACCAGGAGATAGGCAAAGACCATCTGCAATGACTAATTTCACAGTTATTCCAGGCAGCATTTTTACCAAAATCCCAGAAATGAAAACCCAGTTGCTGTTATAACTTAAGCCAGTTGATGTAAAATGAAGCAATGTATTCAGTATCTTTCCATGATATTACAAATGAACACAGATCTGCATTAAGATCGTAAAGACTTTTGAATGCCTTTCTGAATTCAAGCCGAGTTCCTTTGAACCATTTAGATTGTTTAGTCACATAAGACTAGGTCCTACTTCCTTGACTAGTTAAATATACCTGAGCTCAGAAATCTGATTAGACAGATCTTTGTATTATACTGACATAGAGGAAACGAAATGGGAATGTGTGATCTACATACAGAAATTAAAGATTATTTTATCCTAAGGTACTACCTGAAGTACCTGTCTTACATTGATGAAATACTGCTAATTTCTCCTGCAGTCAATGGAAAGAGACAGATATTCCACAGAACAAATATGAATTATTCTCTGAAGCACATCTCCCTCTCCCTTTCTTACCTTACTGATCACAGAAGTACCATGGCATGGATATGTTCTTAACCTACTTTTTAGCTGATATATGTGCCTATGATCTAAACGTATGGAGAGCCAGACTGCTTAGCCTAGTGTTGTGCATAGACCTAAATAGGGCTACATGGGTCTGTCTACTTGGATGAATATCCCTTGACCCTGTGGATGAAATCCTGTCCTTTGGAAGTGATTGAGACTTCTTCCATTGCTTTTATCTAGACTCATAATTTTATGCTTTTTCTGTAAAAACAGATGAGGAATAGATCCCCATGAAAATAATTTTTATTTAAAAATGTACTTTTCCTGCCACATATTGAACAAAGTCCAAGTTTGCTTCTTTCTTATACAAGTTTACATATCAATACTCACCATCAGGTTGTAAGATAAATTAAACAAACAAACAAAAAAGTGTATTAGCTACTGAGTCCTTGACAATCTCACTATTTTTTGAAAGTTTCTATACTTTGAGTCAGTACATTTCTTGTATATGTATGTAAGAGAAAGTATTCTGAAGATATGACCTGAATCTTACACAGCAAATTAAGAATTGATCTATCTGTTTTCTAACACATTTTGCATGAAATAAATCAATTACAGCCAAACCATAATCCATTCTAAAAGCAGTAACTCAGCAGCTCAGATAATACATGACCAAATCAATAAGAACAAGGCAAAAATCTAAGTCAGGTTGAAAGGTTCAGGAAAAAAAAAAAGTGGATTAGAGAATAATCAGGTTAAGAAAAGTATGAAAGAAAGGAATGATCTTTACCATTCTTTTCAAAAAACAGATCTTCTATTTCAGTAAGAATTTGGTTAACAACATGAAAAAATGTTAGTAGAATTAGCCTTTTTTAAAAAATTATTTTTTATTTGTAACTAATTGGGCCAACATTTTTTAAGCTGCAGCTAAACTTCAGGCCTGGAATTCCACTGACTTAATACTGTCCCCCCAACCACAAAATCTACTCAGAAACTAGAAACCAACAGGAAACAGGAAGAAACTATACGGAGACTAGATTAGGAATGAATAGGTTTACATTCACAGGCAGGATTAACAAAAGAACCAAGGGTTGCAACTAAAAATATTTTGTTCCTTTTATTCCAGCCTTCCAGACTGAGCTTAGATATTTTCAGGATATCAGGCTAAGCTTTTCTTATATCTCAAGCTAGGCCTTGAATCAATTCACTGCAGATATAAAGATAAGAAGTCAGCAGCACCTGTCACACAATATTTCGGCTTTCTGCACTTCTACATCTGATTTTTATGTAGTTTTATAGTTAAGAGTTGAGATGGAAGGTATGGCAAGGTTGATTCTTGCTTGGTAAGGAAGCGGCAAATTTTAGGAAAAAATTCTAAGGACTGGCAAAGGACTTTTCAAGTGATTTGAGTTGCATGATGCTTAGGTTTATCTGGGTTGCTAGCACAGACAAAGAACACTAAATGATCTTAATTTCTGCAGCCAGTACCTGGTGTGCAGGAGGAAAGTAATCTTGAAGTTAGTCTATATTTTGTGCTTTCAGTTTCCTTTACTGACCACTGGAAACAAATCTGACTTGTATTCTAACTCTTTAATTTGCCTGCTCTTAGAGTGGTCTTTAGATTTGTTCAAGAGCACAACTACTTAAGAGGATTTTATGAGAAAGAGATAAACTTTAGAGAGAGAAACTCTAAACTTAGAGAAAACTATCAACATATCTCAAAAAGCTATCCAATTTATGTTGTTTAGAATGCCTGCCAGTGAAAGGTAATGGAGGTAAAGTTAAACATTGCCTTTTGTGAAGGAAAAATATATTAAATATTAAGTTTCGGTACCCCAAATGTCTATGAATACAATTAATAGTAAAGAAACAACAATAATAAAATATAAACCAACCTAAATCAGGTCCACACTCGACATGAATTGAGAAAAGTCTGTTAATTGCAGTGAAGCAAAATACATTTCAGGAGGTTATGAACCTGATGTCCTGATCATGACTTTTTAATTGCTTTGAGAATATATATATATATATATATATATATATATTTTTTCTGCATAGGCCTTGACTGATCAAATTTTCAAACTGCTGGTAGTTTGGTAGTCTTCCTCAATTTTAGTGGGAATATTTACAGGTCATAGCATTCATAGTATTGTCTGCCTTTTCTGGTAGAGGTCTGGGAGATTGTTTCTAAATAGAATGAGTCTCCCTGATAGCAGCAGTACTCCTGAAAAACTGACAAATAATATAAAATGAGCAAACTTATGAGGTGATATGTATGCTGACTTTAGAGCTTGAGAGGTGCAGAAAGAGGTAGTTTATATCATGCTTTATGTAATACCTGAAAGTGAAATCTCATTTATACATGTGAACAGTCTGTGGATCCCAAAGGGTTTTATTAACATTAACCATCGAAGTCTGTTTATAGAATAATAGAAGGAAGCAGTGTTAGGGATCCCATAAACATGGGAAAGAAGATATGGTTGACAGGAGGTACAACTAGCAAGCTAAAGCAAATTTCAGTTCCCAAGGACACATTAAATCAAGGTCATTAGATCTAAGAATATTCCTTAATCATCCATTAACTTTCACATTATTCTTTTCCCCTATAATAGGAAAGTACTGAGCTGACTAATTGTGCATGCAAGGTGAGTAACAGCATTAAGAGATATTCCAAACGCTTTCTGGAGGCATAATTTAAAGAGGAACAAATTCCCATTTAAAATACTTAGAAGGAATTGATCCTAGTCTGACTACAACAGTAGTGATTGCAGATTTGAATCTTCAATGAATATGGAAAATATGGAGATAAACCATAAGTTGTTGTTAATGCTAGTATGGATCTAATATTACTAACAGCCCCCAAATTTTGGGGGGTAAAATTCTTCTTTCAGACCAAGTTTCCTTTTAATATTACTAACAGTAACACCTGAAAGATATAAGAAACTACAAACCAAAAAAAACATAGTAGATCATTCGATACAGTGCAGGAAGTGACACCAGACAATCACTCTAATAAAATATTACATTCTATCTTAAACAAGCCACATCTTCACCAGAACTGAAAGGAATCTAGTCCAGGACTTTGCTTCTCTGATATGTCAGAAATTTTCTGACATGGGAAAGCTGTTCCTGGCCAGAATATACTGATTTTATTGAAAAGCTTAGTTCTCCTCTCTGACTTTTTTCATAAACAATTTTCATCAAAGCTTTATTTTTGTGCCTATTTCATAAATGAAAATATTAAAGATCTGTTGCTGGACTAGTATTTCCTATTATTCTTCCTCTAGTCTGATAGTTTTAACACTATTTTAGCCATTTTTCCTTCTCTCTGCATATCTTTGACTGTCTCACATGCCACTCTAACTAATCATTTCTCACAGTGAACAAGGTTGCTTGTTATTTTGAAATCCAGAAAAATCCACAGTATTTATATTTCCTAGAAATTCTGTCATATTAACAAATAAAACTGTGAGATTAGTCTAGCGTGATATAACATCGGTAATACCTTGTTACATTATATTTTTTTTTACCCACATCTTTAATTAGGTTTTCCTTTAAAATATTAAGTCTTTAATTCTATTGGTGAAAAATGGCTCAGTTTGATAATTAATTGCATCACTTCTCTTTTTGTTTCTTAGTGGTACTGTGCTAAGTACCATTCAATGGACAGTAGAAAAAGGAATATATTTGTGGCAAACTTTCAGGTTGAATAAGTTAAGAGACTGTGTTTACCCTGTATCTAGATAGAATATAGGAGTATAGTAAGTACCTGGAGTTTTAATTACACCTTGGTTTGAGTAGTCTAATAATTGCTATCATGTGTATACCCCATACTCAACATCCTTTCTTTAAACAGAGACAAAAGATTTACCCAATATTAGTCATGTTTAGATTATCTTGTCATGATGCTCTATTTATTATACAACCCCTATATTCTTTCCTTCTTCTCTTTACTTGTATGGGGGAAGAAACTTTGAGGTTTAATTTTCTCAAATGGTTTACCACAGATTTACAGTGAAAATTTCTGACTTTTTCCCATGCTTCTTGATGTATATGTTGATTTATTTTTTTCACTGTCCTTTATTACACGCTTTACCTCCTACAGCTTTTGCAAGACATTTTTTTTTCCTCAAGGTATCTCTAGTCTCCTCTTCTTTCTGTGGCCTTTATGCATTTTCTTTAGTGTTATACAAATATCTTTCGCACACAAGCAAAAAAGTCAGAAAACAAGTCTCCAATTGAGCTCATTAGTCCACACTTTCTTTTCTCAGTTTTAGTATTAAAAGCATGTGGGGTGCACCCAGGTCTTCATGCCTATCTGCATATCTCAAATACCTAACAATTTATCCTTGTCTTGCCTTGCCTTGTCTTGCCTTGCCTTGCCTTCCCTTCTTTTCACTTCTCTTCCCTTCCCTTCCCTCCCCTTCCCTTCCTCTCCCTCACCTCCCTTTCCCATGTATCTTGCAAAAACAAATAAATAAAAATAGATAAAAATTGCCAGACTATTATAGTGGGAGTATGCTGAATACCAAAGCAAAATCTAGTTAGGATTCAAATCTATGTCTTAAATTGAAGGCTGTAATAGAGAAAAGGCAATCTGGAACTCTACTTTAAATCTGAGATTTTAAGTCACTGCATTTCATAAACGGCTACTTTATTGCAAGTAAGTTAATTTAATCAATTAATCATGTCTAAACATACCCAAGTTAGTAAAACACTTTTGATAGAGTTATGATCTATTTAAATAGCATCATCTAAATTTCATTAATTTTTTAACCCTCATTAATTTCTAATTTTCAGGTTTCGGATGCTTTTTCACACTGCTGACATTTTGGAATTGTACTTGTCATCACATGCTTCCTACACTGGCACATGATATGAAACCAAATATATCCTTGTTCTCGTGTGCAATATAGAATCAGAAGACTGAAAGATTTAAAAAGTCTCTCTTTTCCATTTCATCTGATTTTCTGCTTAGTTGTGGATAATTTTTCAGGGCAATGTATTGGAATTTTTGCGTACTATTTTCCATGTTTATTTTGCAGACAAACATCTTCATATTCAAATGTTTTTATATGTATACAATAGGACGACACAGACAGAATGAGACAGAGGATTAAGTATTAAAATGTATTTTCCTGAAAGCTGGAGTGTAAGTATAAACAAATATTTTAACATCTCCAAAACTGTCAGCTTAAATGTTCTTAAATGGTCTGATTCTTTAGGAAATTAACAAATCTGTAGCAGAGACAGTATACTGGGAGAAAGAAATGTGTGAAAAGACAAATATGGAATGGACAACAGGTGGTTCACATGTGATTCATTCAACAATTCTCTATGCTCACTGTAGTATGGCTGATAAATGTGGAATTGTTATGTATTTCCTCTGGTTCTTCTGACGGTCATGTTTGCCTTTTAAATTGTTTTAATTTTAGCAGTCATGCATTTTCTTATCCATATAATGACTGTTTTGTTTTTTTTTCTTTTCAGAATTTGTGATATATTACGTTCAAGATTTTCTTTATGAGCAAAGATGAAGCACACCTTATATATAGGTAAAGCCAAGACTTTATATATAATACAAGTGACATCTTAAGATCTAATCATTATTAGTTCAAATCTAGTTATTAATAAGAAATAGTAATAAGAATGAAATTAAAATTGTTTTACCTACAGTTTTACCTACCTAAATTGTTTTCTAGCCCTTTTCATGGTGCTATTCTCACCCTTTCCATGCTCTCCTGGGTCCTAAGTTTTCATACTTAATGTCAGTGGCTGTGATGACAGGGGCACCAGTTAGCATTTGGCAGACCTCACCAGGACAAATATGATGTTGATGGTTTCTTCTTTCTCACTCTAGGATCCACTTGTGGTCATTTCTTTGTGTTTGCTAGTACCCTTTTGAGCCTTTGCTCTTTCTTCACTGGTTTGCAGCTCCAGGTAACACCCTAGTTTGCTGTAGATGGTGACTTTTACTTACATTAGATATTATTTCATTTTTCTCTTTGTTACCCAAAGAATCATCAAAAAATACCATTTTTATGCAGCTGTAGGTCTGCATTTCTCTAACTGACCATTGGTGAGTTGTCTGTAGCTGTGGAGGCTGCAGTGCAAAGGTTGGACCCCATCACTTACCAGCCTGCGCCTGCACTACTCTTCACTGCGTCCTGTGTCTCTGCTTCTCAAGGCTTCTGCCACCACACCGGGACTGTACCTCTCTACACTGCCATTGTGTTAGAGTCGTAAATACTTCATTCTGTCATTAGGTGTATAAAACTATATTGTGAGTTGTACCTCACAAAGTTACACAAAATGAAAACAAACTATTGATAGACACCTGGCCAACTAGAGTGCTGTCACAGCTTAGCCAAGTTTCAGACTTCAGGTCAAGAAAATTTCAGAAAGAGCAAGCCTGACAATCCTCAGTCCTGATGCCTACCTAACTTCCAAACAGAGCTTATAGCCTGTTATTAATAATGTCAGTACTTTGTCTGAGGATACATGGTTCTACTGCTTTTTGGTAAAATCTTCATTAATGGTACTTAAAATCTTGTTTTGACATCGTCAGAAAGCTGTCTATTGAATCTAAGTATAGGCACTTTCCCTTTCCATTTAATCATGAAACCATTTAAATCAACATGAAATCATATTAGATACAAATGCAAGGATGCTGGCACATTCTAGCTGCAGTATACAAAAATAATTCTGATTACACTGGCAGATAACAGCACTTCCCATGCACCTTAGTGGATGGAAATGAAACATTAAAAATGAATTTGTAACCCAGACCTCTGTATCTACTTATTTGGCATATTATCTTTAACATTTTCCACTTTATTTCCTCAATCTGATCAGTAGCTGGTCATCAAAACATATCTGGTACCACACACATCTGCAAAGTTCCCAAGTGGACCTTGCTCACTGGAGGTATGGCTCTCTCTGACCTGTATGTGTTTCTTGGCTTTTCACCCACACTCCCTCTCCAAAATATTCCACTTCATGGATGAAGATGATAGTCTGCATTTGCTGCAGATGGGCTGGGACCTATCTGGGTCCACTGGTGGGAAGATAGCTTTCCAATATTAAGAGTAATCCCTATTCACCTTTCTAAGGTAAAAATCTGTTTTCAGATTCCCGTTGACTTCTTTTTTTCTTTTTTTTCCAAAAAAGCATTTCAATATCTTTAACCGTAATTTAAAATCTTCTGCCCTAAGCATATGTGTTAACAGAATTAAATATTGCATAAAAAATCTCATGTAATCAAAGTGACATTCAGATGCCAGTAGTGGAATCAGAAATGTGAGCAATAAGCACGTGGATTTTCATCTCTGAAGTGCCAAATGTTCCCTCCCTTCCTCTGTCTTTTGTTCATCATCTATTTGGTGCTTCAGGTTCAGTTTGGTTGTATTGGAATGCAGCCTATTGTTCAAGGCTTCACAAGAGGACTGCAAAATGTTATGGGAGTTAGGAGCATCTGGCTGGTTTGGCTGAAACTCCCTAACAAGCTTAGTTACCGTAGAAGCTAAAATAAAACATGAAGCTGAAGCAAAAGATAATGTTAATGAAAAAACTTCTTGGCTTTTGCATTAGCAAAACAAAAATATAGCCAATTTCATACCGTTGCAAGTTTACCAAGCAAAATGATAAAATATCTCAGCAAGTAAGAAACAGTTATTGGATATATTACCAAAGCCACTGAGAACTATCAACCAAAAATATACATTCTTTAAACTTAAGAATTTGTCTGCAATAGTGAAAAGCTATCATTGTTTTTCCCTTTCTTTGTATAAAATATTTTTTTCTGTCTCATAAGTATTTTTAACCATAAATTTTATGTTTTCAGATTTTATCATTTTCAGGGAGTTGGCTGAATAAATAGCCATGGTTGCTAGGTATTGGTAGGTATCTCCATTTCAACCCAAAAGTGGACTTTTTGCTGCACAGTAGTGATCTCTGTGTATGTTTATTCATCTGTATTATCACCAGTGATCTCTGTGTATGTTGGCTAAATACACATTGGTATTATCAGCCTGAATGTGGGAAGGCGTGTAAGGGTGCCTGGAATTTATAATGTTGTAAAACTCTAAGCAAAATGTGCCTCTGCTGAGAAGGCTTCTGCTTTTTTGAGTCCTTTCAGCTGTGAGCTGAAATGCAGTCCTGTCTGTCTACAATAAACCAGGTTATCTTTGAGGTTTGCAAATATGGAATTAGTCTGTGACGTAGACCTGAGAGACACAGTCTGTCCTATTTCTTAACGGAGGAATAAATAAAACTCATACAGTAATTAGTGTGAAGATACTTCCCAGCTTACAAATTCAAATGACTCACAGTACCAAATAAAAAGGTTAAGTTTCTTTTTCTAACTTTCTTATAACAAAAAATGAATTCTGATGAGATATCCTGCTAATTTTAATGACAGGCTTAAGAACTTTAAGATGAGATTTCAACAATATTGACTTTCCTGAGTTGCAAAATCACTTTGTTTCCAGGGATCTGAGTGATTTTCACTCTTTATCTTTTCAGGGATTTCCATCCCCCTAAATATCTCGTTAGTAGAATAATGTTAGGTAAAACAAAAAATAATAATAAAAAAATATCGGTGTCACTTGAGATCAGATCTGAATTCAGATTAGTTCTGTAACCTGTAGGCACTAAGAACATCATAAACGTATATCCAGTGGGACAATATAAGTGTTCAGAAAAGGAAGAAAACTTCTAGTACTTTAAAGATCCCAATTTTCACCTTGAACCATGAATTTTAATATATGCCTATTGTAAGATTTATTATTATTAATGGTAGCTTCAAATACAGATGTTATCTGATCTATATTCTTGATCTCAGTCACTATATATAACAACACATTTCACTGTTCAGTTATATGGTTTGAGGTGTTTCACTTCTTTAATAAAGTTGCAAAGATAAAAATTGAAACTTCCTTCCTCTTAAAGTGTGTGAACCATGGAGCCTTACTCAGAATGGGCACTGTGCAGCCTCTGAGACAAAGCAAGACAAGGAACATGGGCATGGCTGTCAAAGAGAAGAGAGCAGAAGCATTCTTCAGGAAATGTAAGAACTGATGGTCCTGAGCTATTTCATATTTTATTATTTAATATATTTTATATACATATTTAATTATTTATTGTAATATATTTTAGTATTTATCACAGTGTTTAAAACACTGTTCATGTGTTTTCTTATTTGTCTCTTTTCTGAATGAAAATAAAAAAGCTAGACCTGCTATAAGCACTTTTAAGTATTTTTTATGGCCTTGTCACACTTCTCAGAGCCACTTCTATCACACAAACATATGTCTGATGAAAACTTGGTACACAATTACAGTGCAAGCAAGGCAGTGCAGCTGATTTCTGATAGCATTATAATACTTCTTTTTTAATACAACCTTATTTACATTTTTTTCCTAACAGTCTCACATTGAGCGGAAGTGAGATTTCCGCAGTTTTCCCAGATCCATTTTTAAAAGCAACAGATTTCTAAGGCATAGAAAGCTTCAGTTCCTAAGGCATATGGGCCCTTTATTTTTTCTCCTGTAGTGGGACATACTTAGAATTCATTCATACTAAATCTCTTTGTTATCCTGTGTAGATCTCTAAAATTCCCCAGGTTGTCTCTGGTTCCAGACTAATCCAAGCCACATTCATCTCCCTGCAGGCGTCTCTGCTTCTCTAATCACCTCCTTAAGATATTTAATAAATATCCAAAACAAGTCCCTTACTGAAGAATGTACTAACATACTTCTGGCAAATTTTTGCCTTGATGAAAATCAAACATTAACCCAAGTTTTTGTTTTCTGCCTTCTAGGCAACTTTGCTTTCTGCTTTTTGGTACGTTACAGGTGTTTAGAGAGAGTGCAGCGTGTTAGAAGCCTAGAAAACTTTTCTGCTATTCTGGACTTTATTGTAAGAGATTTCTAAAACAAATTTTCCCAACAGATCTGTGAGCAGGCTATATTTTGCCACAGGTATTTAGAAGTGGCACTAGCAGCGAGCCTCAGTGAGCTCTGGTTTGTCTGGCTTCTCAGGGAGCAGACACCAGCTCCATAATCAGCCACCTTCCACCAGAATGCAGATAAGGACCACTGATGTAGGTCACACACAAAAGGCACTTAATCACTGCTCTTCCTTGGAAATGCAGTTTAGCTCTCAGCAGTGACATTATGGGCACTTAAAACCATCTCTGAAAAGAAATGTCAAACAGTTTAATTAGTGTTTTCTTCAGCCAGGCTATCACCTCCTTAGTCAGACCTCTGCTCTTTTCCAGCTTTCCTCAGATTTTGCATGTCTCTCTTAAGGAAGTTAAGTTGTAACTCGATTACAACACAGCAACTTTAACCCAAACTTAACAGCAAAGGCCCTTTTCTGTAACTAAAAATTGTGAAAGGTGGGAATGAATATTCAATTAGTGGCTCCTTTGGCAGCAAAGAACCATGAAAGGCCCCTAAAAATGTCAAGTAGTAAACACCAAAAGTAGCTTTAAACACAGACATCTTGCCAAATGATTTTAACTTCAGATTGTATTTTCACAGAACAGTTGCTGTGAGAAGGAATAATACGAGCTTAGTCTAGTCAGAACATTAACTGGTGTACAATTTATAGCCATAGCCCTTCCTACAGAGTGAGCCAAGAAAAAGGGAAACTCAGAAGTGAGGAGTGCTTTATGCAGTCTTTTCTGAGTGCTTTGTACATCCAAGAATAAGTCGTCTGATCTCACCAGCAACCAGACACTGAAATTGAACAGCCTGAATAGAATCACATGCCATTGAAGAATTCCTGTTGTCACATATCACAGTGAAATGAAATGGCAGTTTTCCTGGTGCTTTTTAAAGTAAAGGAACCTGTTCCTTTATTGTCTGTTGGAAGGATCCTGTAGTCATGCAGAGTATATTTATATTGTCATGTATTCTACACCCAATTCTGCATTTCAACTTAGTCCCTCACCCGCCACCCTGCCATCAACACCCTCTACATGCTTGGCCACATTTGGATTTTGCACCAGTGCTTACCAGCTGTCTTCCTGAGTGTGGAAACTTGCATGCAGTGGAGAGATGAATAACACTCCAGTTCTACACCTACGTGGATAATAAGTACGTGTAGTATAACCTGTATAAAGGTTGGTAATATGGATATAACTCTGCCAGACCCAGCTCTATTTTACTTCCCAGGAATCTTGCAAAGCTGTCTAGCAAACCAGGCACTTTCTTCAATAGTTATCTCATGCTCAGTTCTGGCAGGCTACTGTGAAATGCCATGGCTGGTGATCTGTGAAACAGCCTTTGCATTCTCTGGATTAAATCCACATCAGTCATATCAGTTATTTTAGAGGCTCATATATAGTTGCCTATATAGCCAATCTGAGAAAGCTCATGTCATTTTGAACATTTGCAAAGAACAACCAAATTATTATTTAGTATTCAGGAAATTTTCTGTGCATTTACTGTATAGAAAACATAAAGAGTCATTCTAACAGTGGACTTGCATTGATTCAAATAAAAAAAAATAATAATAATATAAAAAAAACAGTGCTAGGTGGTTTACTGCAGGCCTCATATCAGAAATTACATTTGCCATACTTCACTGTGCTGCTAGAATCTCTCTCAAAAAGTTCACACTAAGTGTAAGCAAGGCCCCCTAGAGCCCAGAGTAGACGGTCACTGGTCTCCCAGATCATGCACATTGACTGTCTCCAGATGAGCTCTGGAGGCACCACTGAGACTTTCTGTCCAGATGCCATCTACAGCACTACCAAATGTCTTGCTGGAAGCAGTACAGGGGAAGACAGAGTGGTCAAAGTCCATATATATGTCTTCTAAACACAAGCCTCTTTAAAACTTACTTTGAATGGTGGATGGTCTCAGGTCAAGAGGACACAATGCCGAGGTGTAAACAGCATGCATCAGAAGCACATCTTATCTTGTCCCTCCTTTCAATATAGTTCACCAACCCATCTTCGCCAGCATGAAAGGGCTGCCAAACTTCCAACCAGAAGACTGAAATGTGCACTTTGTTTATAATAAACAACATTTGTCCAGCCTGGCATTTTTTACACAACACAATTTCAAAGCTAATGTCACTACTGGAACCATCATAATATTGTAGTACCTGCCGTAATTTTGCTGCACAATAATTTCCATGTGACTTAGAAATCCATAACCTTCCACAGTTGATTCACAATCCTCACTGTTCTGCTATAGCGCTCTTAGCAGGTGGTTCAGCAGTAGCTTCTGGATGTGCTCTGAATTCAGATGTGCTATGGACTTTTATGTACAATAGTTTAGGGAGGTCTGCATTCATTGTGCTTACATGGTCTGATCCTGGAAAAGAAAAAAGCCTGCTCTTCTTCCTCACAGGAGGAATCCCCTCTGCTGATTCTTATCTTCCTATCCTCAGCCTTCTTAAACCATAAGCTCACAAAGGCTCATGACAGCACTGCAGCCACCCATTTTGAGAAAATTCACTCAGCTTTTCTCAGGACATTCTAACAAGTTATTTGGGTCATAAATCATGCTTGTAATTTGACAGTGGTCACTCTAGCTGTAGATGAAACTGGAAAAATGTACTCCCAGCCAGGCACAGAATGATGAGACAAAATATGTTTGCTTCTTCATGTAAGGTAGGCTTCAGATACTCACTAAGACACATGATGAAGTCTTGCATTTGACCTTTGTCACTAAACTTCTTTCCTTCTCAAACAAACCAGTTCTTTTCTTCTCGTAGGTGCCTTGGTACAGCTCCAGCTTTTGCTCTTGCTTTTCCCTTCACTGCTCCCAGCAACATGTTCCTCCTTTCAAAATCAACATTATATTTCTGCCAACAAAGATATTGGATGCTATAATTTACCCTTACCTTTCCCTATAAGAAGGAAAATTTACCTTGGGAGGACAACTCTGGGACCCAGAGGAGAATTGGAAGAGTGAGGCTTGAGTATATCATTTTTCCTCTGTTATCGGGAATGAGTTGAAATAATTGGATAATTTGGTTTAGGAGTGTTATTATCAGTGGACCTAGACTAATAATTAATTGACCAGAACATCAAGACTAACAGTAAATTCTTGGCTTCATATATAAGGTGTATCTCTATAGACCACCTGAATTGGATGCGATATTTTCTCTGGACCCTATTCTTGTGGACTGACTGTTGAAATACAGATATAACAACTGGTGAAGAATACAGGTAGCCTAGTCTGTGATTTGCAGTGATGCAACTAGATCCTTGCCATCTGCAGATTACCCCAAGTATATCTACACTGTTTAAGACACAGTGTATTCTGAAACATTTTCATCATACCCTTGGCAAGATCCTTTTAGGACATCCCACACTTCATTTATATCCATTGAACTACTTCATTACCTAACACCAAAACCCTCATTAAACTGTTACATTCTTTACTCAGACTGAACTTACTGTAGCAGCAATTGAGACAAAGTGAGTGCTGCAAGTCTGAAAGCAAAGAAGGCAGACTAGACACACTCTGTATCATCAGAAGCGCATATATTGTTTTCACATTCAGCTTTGAAAACAGTGATTTGCAGTAATCCAGCTAAATGCATTCCCCTAGCACCCAAATAAAGGACAATAAACAATTGCTTTCAAAGGAAGTCAAGTTTCAAAAGTGAGAGGAGAAAGAGACTGCATCATCTACTAATGATTGTTAGGGATTTTACTTCACTCAGACAATTGTCTGATGGATGTCATTATACAGCTCTTACTATTCTAAAGGGATTGCAGCAGAGGGCTATTTTTTAGAATAGCAGTTTATTGTGGAGAAAAGGTCCTGAAAATGGAGACAAAAGGGGGACTTTTAATCAGAGCACTAATGTGGGCTGTCTGTGATGAAGCTCTTACCATTCTGCCACAAGAAGTGTTCGGCACTCAAAGACAGATTCTGTGCAACGGTAATAGAGGCTTTTAAATCATTATTTGCACTTTAAACATAGGGAGATGTTTGATTGATTCACAAAACATTACTCAGAAAGGAAAATAACTGGGAAGATGAATTATGACCTTTTTTTTTCTTTTTTCTTTTTCTTTTTTTTTTTTTTCCTGGACACAGTAGCCTGTGGTTATTTCTTACTAAAAGCAAATCTAGTAGTTCAGGCCCAGTTAATTTAAGTTCTGTCTGCAAGTAGCCTTCTAATTAGTGACAGTTTCATTGTTCCAATGACATGGATATATCTCTATAAAGGAAAATAATAGCATAAAGAGAAAGTGACTGATCTGGTAGGTAGGCTAATCCCATAATAGGTTTTGAATACCAGGATGAAAAAAAAAAAAAGCAGATAAGTAGGGGTCAGTTCAAGGGAAGCATAACAGTCAAGTGATACTCAAAGGTGAAGAAATACTTGGCAGCTCTGCCTGGTTCATAGGACTAGAATGTTTTCACTGAGACATTCTGAATTAGATTCATCACATTAAGAAAGAGATTATGGTAACTTTAATGAAGAATGAAATAACTTGCAGCTAGTAAAATAAGATGCCAGAAAATTGCATTTTGCCATATCAGGTACTTTTCAGATGCAGAAAAATCTTCAGGGTTTCACTCTGAAACACTATGGAAGCCCAACAGATTCCAAGCTGGAGTTCACATAACTTCACTGAAACTTCAGTGACCTTCACTGAAAGGTGTGTTACAGAGAATAAGTTTTTAAGCTGCTGCTTCATTTTTTTATGATTACCACATTAGGGCTCCAAGCTAGTGTGCTGCACACAGAAACTGAATGATGTTTTTTAGTTTGTTTGTTTTAATTTCAGTTGAATAGAACAGAAATGCAATGTTTGTGATTACCTGAAGAATTCTGCTTTTATTTTTCTAATAGGTCTTAAAACATTTTTTGTACAGCTTTGAATAATATGGAATTATACAGAATACAGCTGAATTCCACTGGTGATATTAGTAATTCTGTGCAAAACTGAAACAGAGTACAATATTTTGCATGTGCTAATATGCCAGTCAGGACTGTTCTTTCATATGTGTGGAAGTGCACAGGGGCAAAAAAAAGTACCATCTAATGCACCATTATGTAAATAAAGTTAATCATCCACACAAAATATCCCAAGAAACATAGACATAGAGAGTAAAAAGAAAGCAATTTAATAAGCTTATTTATCTTGCACTAAGAAAGTTATTACTCCATGATTTAATTTATTCTAAAAAGAAAGAAATACGAAAACATTCATTTAGTTACATAACTGCAAGCTTTCTGATTACTTGCTTTCTGATTACTTTCAGACAGACTGTATCATTGTTATTTTTGTCTTTGCCAAAAATATTGAAAAAAAATATAAGAGAAAAACTTGCAATCTAAGTGAAATATTGAAATGAAATATGAAATATTTTCAAAATGGTTATATTTCTTTAAAGAACAATAAACATCATTGTTTTATATGAAATTGCAAAACAATCAGTTTCTAACGTTGGTATCTTAAGATTTTATTTTACTTTTTTTTTTTTTTTTCAAATAGTCAATACACAAACGCATCAAAGTTATTGATAGTATTCAGAAAAACAAAGCTTTTTGTATAACATTAATTTCCTCTGTATTCACTGTCAGAACAATGAAAAGGAAACCACTTAAAAACATTTGCCACAATATATGAAATATTAAAATGTTTGCACAGAATGTTTCCATTTTTCCTAAACTTGTTTTTTATATTCAATAATCAGAGAAAATCATTTTTGTTATAATGTGAACAGAAGTAATCTCTGAGTGTGTCTAGATTCTCTTTGTTTGGGATTTCCAAGGAGGAAGAAGAGCCTGGGAAATGTTGCCTTTTAACCATGAGGAATAACGAAATCTTTGTTATGGGGTAAAAGGTAAAGACTGAACACACGTTGAACGCTCTTACCAATGGGTGTTCATCATTCTGAAAGATGAGTCCCTATCTTTCAAGTGCCCTACTTGAAAGTTGCCCTGTACTTCTGTCTTCAGTTCCCACCCCAGATGATTTCTGCATCTTGGCTGACAAGCATCCAAAACACACCATTTCCCTTTCACTTCTGTAGCTCATTATTTGGCCCATTTGCTTACTTTCCATATTCACCTATATTGGCTGTCTTTTCTAAGCACTGCGCTCTGCCAGGACTGTGATCAGATTTACCTCCTGCCCACTGAACAGCACCCAGCAACTCTCCTGTCCATTCTTCTCTCCCCACTACCCTGCCACCAGCAGTCCTGCCTCACCTTGTTTCCCAGCCCTTCTTGTCTTCATACCTTGTTCCCTCTGTCACTTGAAATCTCCCCTCCTCCATCTTCAGCTCTTTTTCCCCCTATATTCTCAACAGGTGTATACCTTGTCCCTTAAGTCCTTCTTTCCTCTTTTATTTTTCCCCTCTCACTCTAATTCTACTCTTTTAGTCCCTAGGTGTCTAGGTAGTTTCTAGTAATTAATCTGTTCTTCTTTTAATTCACTGCACTCTCCCCTTTTATTATAACCTTTTCTTGGCAGCTTTGCCCGTTCTCTCCATAAATATTATGTACCAAATGACACTGAGTTTTTTTCTAGTCATGCTTACATTTCTTTGATCTTTATGAATGACTTAAAAAAAAAAAAAAAGGAAAGAAAAAAAAAGATTAAATTCCCTTCACACATTCTTATCCTTATCCATCTTATAAACCTTAACCTGGCTCCAAAAATGTTTTGAGACTTCGGAGGCTTCAGTAAACAGCTCATGTCTGACTGTTTTTGCTGGACTACTACATGGGAAGAGCAGGTCTTTTATTTCCAGTGCATAACTCAACATGTCTCTATACAGGTGCATTATATTTGTTGAAGTTATGTAACAATAATAAAATCAACTTTGTTCTGAGACAATACATGAAAAATTACTGTTAGTGATATATATTTTTCTTTGTATGTAGAATTAGTGGTGTGTGAATGCAAGGAGATATAATGAACCATTTTATCACTTTTAGACTTTGATTAAATAAAGAGAGAAAAAAGGTAATTATGTGAAAAGATACATTTGGGGTGGTGGTGAGGATAAAACTAGGAAGTAATGGGTTAGAATTAACTCAAACCAAAGCAATCCTCAAAAAATATATATATTTTTACTCTTTGCAAGCAGGTATTGAAAGCTCATATTCAACAAGTAGTGTTTGTTTTGTACTGGGACAGGATATTACTTAATTAACACAGCAATGAGGGATTGATATGAACTGCAGACGTCTCCACATTCCAAAATAAATATAATAATCATTAATTGGCAAACGTACCCTACATAATAGTAACTACTTCACAAATGTAGAATAAGGGTAGCATTTCCAAACATAAATTCATTTTCCTAAATGTGGATTTAGTAATTTAAAAGTATAAGCAAGGCTTTCCAAAAGCTTCACCTATTTATGTGGACTTTAGTCTCCCTAGGTGTCTCACCTGAGATAAGTTGTTTAAACCTAGACTGGACAAAGTCACGGTAAACATAGTGAGGAAAAATAGCAGGAGAAATGACTAAATGTGTATGTTTCTGAACGTGTAAGAATGTATATATACCTCTATTCACATAGGTATGACCTATTATAAGTATTTCCATTCACACCTATATATATCCTATTTATAATTTCTATGCTATATCTAAAGCTCTTCAGATAGATGAAGTCCCATATTTATTTATTTGCGTGAGATGTCATAATATAATACAATTTAACACAACCCTTCTGGTAGACAGAAAATTATCAAAACTATATGACTTCTGTTTTTTTAGACAGTCAGAATCCTTATTACAGAATGTTTCAGAATAGCTAAATAAAAAATAAAGATATGAAAATAGCCTGGGATGCGCTAAAGAAAAAAAAAATAATTAAAAGATCTGCAAAGAAGGGAGAATATTTATTATCCCAAATTCTGTTGCTCTTTGTAACGTGTTCCCATTATTTTCATCATCTAGGTCTTAAAATGTTTTTTCTTTTGTTGCTTGTTTTTTGTTTGTTTGTTTGTTTTTTAATTGTCATTTATCACTGTCTGCAACAGCAGTTTGTGCGTTAGATGCTTACCACATTTTAAGTTTCATCCACATGTTCTTGCATTTCTAAATACATGTGTTGGATGATTCTGCCAATGGGACATGTTTAGCTCCATTTCAAAAAAAAAAAAAATCAATTAGTTGAGCCATATAATTCAGGGTAAATTTTCTGTCAGATCCTATGACTTGGTGGAGCTGGTTTGCAAATGCCTTCTAGCTTGTTGTATGACATCTTGAACGGACTTTTATTCTCTTGTCTCTCAATAAGAATCAACTCAATTTATACCTAATGAGTATGCATACAGGAATTTATACTTTTATCACATCTGGCAGTGTGCTGGACAGCTATCCCATCAATTTTCTTCAGAAACAGACAAATTAAAAAGCTTTGGATTAGGGGGACCTGAAGTTGTCATGCAGCTTGAGTGCCTTTACTGTAGTTTTATCATTAGTGTCTCTTCTTTGAAAGAGACTTAAAATAGTTGTTATCATAAACCATCTTTTCCTCCTCCACACTACTACTTCCTAACATTCTGATGCTCAACCATCTGGATGTGCCATGTTAATCTGTCTTATCTGGTCTAAGTTTATATTTACTGCCATTACTTAAGTCTCCATCATACTGGATCTTCTAACATTCAGCTTACAATATTATCTTAAACCATTTGCCTGTATTATTACCATAGTCAAATCCCCCTGCCTGGTCTTGCTTCCTCACTAACTCCATTTTAGCTAAGGAGTTGGCAGAAGCCTTCCTTCATCTTCAATTTTTATTGTACTGCCTAGATGTACCTTCACTCATCCTAACTTTTCAGAAACAATAGTTTACAGACTTGATTGTGTAATGACAAGCTTTCACTGCCTTTATTTACAGTGATTATTACATACAGCAAACCATGTTCTATGTCTCCTCCCTAGCACTGAACTTAGAAAAAAAATCCAAAATGAGACTAACAAAAGCAAATCAAATACAAATTTTGTGTGTTCCCACTCTTCTCTAGCTCCTGAAGGTCCTTTTCTATTTTCTGACTTTGTCTCTGTGTGTTTCTATTCTTATCCTGTATGGACAGAATGCGGTACCAACAAATAATCATGAATTACAGACATGCTTGGTGAGACGCTCTGGTGAGGCTGCACCTTAAGTACTGTGTTGAGTTTTGGGCTTCTCACTACAAGAAGGACATCAAGGTGCTGGAATGTGTCCAAAGAAGAGCAACAAATCTGATGGAGGGTCTAGAGAACAAGTCTTATGAGGAGCGGCTGAGGAAACTGACATTATTACACTAGAGAAAAGGAAGCTCAGGGGTGACCTTATTGCTTTCTACAACTACCCCAAAGGAGGTTGTAGCAGGGTGGGTGTCAGTCACATCTCCCAAGCAACAAGCAATAGGGCAAGAGGAAATAGCCTCAGGCTGTGCCCGGGAAGGTTGAGGTTGGATATTAGGAAAAAAAAAATTACTGAAAGGGTTGTGGAGCATTGGAACAGGCTGTCCAGGGAAGTGGTTGAGTCACCATCCCTGGAGGCATTCAAAAGATGTGCAGATGTGGTGCTTAGGGACAAGGTTTAGTAGTGGACTTGACAGTGCTAGGTTAAGGAGTGGACTTGATGGTCTTAGAGGTCTTTTCCAAGCTAAATAATTCTATGATTCTGTGACGTTCCTTGGGCTTTTTTTTTTTTTTTTTTTTTTTTTTTTTTGTAAGGGAAGAGAAGGACAAATAGCATTAAGATTTTTCTTAGGGAATTTAGTATTTTGAGTTTATATCCTGAGATATTTCATGTGTTTTTGTTTTTGTTTTTTCCTAAAAGAAAATGTTAATATCTGCAAATGGTATTTGAATTAGACACTGGATTGCTTTCTGTCTCCCAGACAGAATGATAGGGAAATTATTTTATAACATTTTTTTCCTCCACAAATTTTGCCACAGTAGATGGAATTATGCCCTTTCCCAGAATTAAAATTATGGAATTAAAAATACATACATATCAAATATAAATAATGTTTCTTCTCATTAGTTAGGTACAAGACTGCACGGTCAGTATGGCAGGGCTGTTAGAAACTTGTAAGCACATATCGTCCTCTATATATTCTTCCAGGTATGATGACATCATAAATTTTGTTATCTGTTTATCGTGGCTTATATTTAGTGACCCAATACCTAACATTCGGTGAAGCTAATAATTGTATTTTATGTAGTGATATTCCCTGCTGAAATACTCTCCTAATAAAAGGCATGCTGGGTAATGGTTTAACTTTTCTGTGTAGATAATAAAAAGGGCATTTCAGGACAACAACAAAATATTTTTCCTATTAGTTCTTTGGTCTTTGTTGTACATCTACTTTTCAATTCTGTGGAATGAAATGAAATAAAAAAGAAATTATTATTTTGAAGTTGGGCTTCCACTTACTATGTTTCGATATTACCATGAGTTTCGTGAAAAAGGCTCTCATTCATGTTCCCACCTCCCTCTTTACAAAGTGATATGAGGATCCTTTTACATAACTTACCTATTAAGATTTTATGTTTACTGAGCTGCAACAGAGAGCTTAACATAGGCATGAAACTACAATGTCTGGACAGAAACAACTGTTTTAGCTGTCTCCAAAGAGTAAAAGCTATTTTCTGCAAATTTAAGAGCTCCTAAAGTGGGTTGGTACTGAATTGAGTCATGCAGAGGCTACCTGAGACCTCTCTAGCAAGGGGAACTTTTAATCTGTCCTGTGTCTGAGACTAACAAGCCTCAACAAGCCTAAAGATATTTTGGACTGTCCCACTACATCTCTGACTAGGGAAAGTGAAACTGTATTCACCCCAGGAAGAAGAAAGGTAAATGATTATTTATTTTAGCCTTGAACAGAAGGCATAGCTTCTTTATTTGCCTATATTAGAAACCACGGGGAAAAAAGGGAGGGATTCAATCTGAAATCAAGATATGTAATTAAAAATGTCAACATGTAAACTAGGTGTCTGAACTTCCATTACAGTCAAAAGCTAGACTATGTAGAGCATGATTTGAGTAGATAACATAAGTATCTGGTACCATCTGATATACTCTGGGGTTTCTTGTCTGGTATCTACCTGATGTCTGTGTTCAAGCAACACACAAAGATATGAAGAAAAGCACAGTTGATATAATCTAGCTCTAATGCTATCTTCAAGTTATATGGAACAAGATAACAGAAAGTCCTAAAAAGGAAAAATAGAGAATAAGAGATCATGATCCTCCCATTGTTTGAAAATGATAGGATGTCTCTTCCCTTTTTTACCCCTTTGGTTCAGATTAGACCCACTTCTGCAATTCCCCAAAAGGAGTTCTGGACAGATTGATTCAAATATAATACCAAAATATGTATCAGCTTTTATACTATGTAAAATATATTTTAAAAATTATATTCTCTGCAGTAAAATACAAAGTGAGGATCAAAAAATACAAGCATAAGAGGCAGTTGCTGACAGAGGATGTCACAGATTGCTGAGTTGCACTGTGAAGACACTAACCACTGACTAGCATGAACTTCCTTCAAGATATCTTCAGTTCAAGGACCATTCATTGTTTGGAATATAGGCTGCATGGAGAACATTCTGATTTTTCCTTTGCTCTTGTAGAATGCATATCTTCAAATCATAAAATGTTATTTCATTATCAATAGTTCCTATTGACATGCTTAGCATTTCTCATAGCAGATACAAATAAACCCAGAAACTCAGCTTTTGTTATTTTCATTCTACAGTTGTATTTGACTTACTCAGAAAACAAACAAATACAGCAGGTACATAAGAAATAATTAAATGATAGAACCTCAGCTGGACTTCAGTCCCAAGGGCTTGGTCCAATGTCTGAAGATATTTTATTCCACTACAAACAAGAACTACTGTGCTTATCCCCCTGGAATGCAGCATTTATTACTTACCTGGCAGGTGTGAAGTGTTGCATGCTAAAAGGATTATCTCCCCCTCCTTCTCTCCACCTCCTGTTTTGTTCAGGCAAAGCAGAAGAAGAGAGGGAGGAGATAATCCTCTTCAAATAGAGCATTTGTTACCTTAGTTGCGAGCATGAAGCCCTGCTTTCCAAGAAGAGTTATCACAGGACAGTCTCCTTATACAAGTATTAAACCCCATTGTAAGCAAACTAAATATTCGTATCAATCTGACAGCTGCTTTCTTGAGAAAGTTCAAGACTTTTTACCATTCTTTACAACACCATATTGAAACCACGTTCTTCTTATTGGATTATTGGTATAGAGATTTTTAGCCAACAGATACAATCAGTTACAGTGATTGTAAAGCAACGATTATTAATATTTTATTTTGCATTTCCTTGCCTTTTTTTTCTTTTTATTTCAGACAAAAGCCTCCAAAACAAACAAATAAACAAACAAACAAACAAATAAATAAATAATCTCTTTACATGTTGTTAGAGGTTTGTGTTGGATGGATTTGCTCATTTCAAAAGCATCAATTCTTTGTTTCACAGACAACTGCCTTTGTGAGCAGTTCAGCAACGCAGCTGCTTGCTACAGATCTGCTGGAGGAGTTTCTCTTGCTGGAGGTGAGTTCCTCCTTCTTTCAGTTAAAATTAGCTGAGTCAGTGCTGAGCCATAGCAATCTGAGGCATTCTAAATAAACTTGACTACCGCATCCACCCTGGACCTTGCCATGTAGTCCTCGCCTCCCTGCTACAAGAACTAGTGCTACTCTATGCTCATTCTGACCCAGTTTGGCTTGAAAAAAATTACAAATATAGAAAGAGTGTCACACAGGCTTGAGTACCACCACAAAGTAAAGAGAACACCCATGTGGCTATAGGGCAAGAGAGGGAAAAGGCACCACAGGGGTTTCAATTTAGCTTGGTTAATGCTGTTGTGGAGCTGCAGTGTGAATGAAAACACCCTTCCATTTAACTTAGGCCCATTTTGCTGTAGTGGGTTACTGAGCAAACGGAAGAGTCTCAAGTCAACAAATTAGGAATTCATGAATTTCCTGCAGGAACAGGGAACTAAAGTGGTGAAGGAAAGTGTTAGTTGATGTAGACAAGGAGAAGTGGGAGAGCAAGCCTGCCCACTTTCTTGGAGCAGACAGAATAACAATTATAATCACACCAAAGGCTGTGATTTGCAATTACAGTATTTTTTATCTAGACATGTGGAATATAGTGAAAAGGGATTGGTACAAGTAGGAAAGAAAAGATTCTAATAAAAATTGTTCCTTGAAGCAAAGAGGTTGATAATTCTGTGGAAGCTACATTGGGGGACATATCTCTGGCTTTTTCTTTGTAGCTTCATGCAATTTCATTGAGTCCTAAAATTTCCTATAAGACATTCAGGGTATCTGTATTGCCAGAATAATTCTTCAAGGAAAAAGGTACCATTAAGCAAGTTTTCATGCAAATTGATCTGCAGGAGCAGGTTTGCCAGTTAGGAAAACAGTGCAGACTCCAATATATGCTTTACCTAGGCTTCCTTACAGAAAGATTTAAGGACAAAGTCCCAACATGTCTACTCCTATTTTTAACTGTCATTCAGAAGTAGAAAATGCAAAGGGCACAGCATGTGTTTCCAAAGTAAGAAGAAACAAAGAAAAAGAAAATTGCCACACGGACAATATTTCCTTGTACATATGCCAGCTGGCAATGTAGCTGTTTGGTTACACTGACATTGATTAAATCACTCCCTTGTGCAGAACCTCTGATATTTTGTACTTTCCATCTCTCTCTTAACTGTGTGAAAACTTTTGTGTGCGATTTGCTTCTGTTATCCTTTCTTTTGAGAGAATTTCTAATTCGTTTGCAGCACTACCAGCTTTTCAGGATTCATGTAGAGGTTCGGTAACTATGCTTGCCTTTATTTTCAGCCATTGACAGCATGCTATAGAAGAGGAGAATTGAGGATAAATGATGTGCTTAGTATTAAACTGCCTAAAACACCCACTTTGTTCCAAGAATGCTGTTGCTCTCTCTCAGTGCAGCTTTTTCAACCAATTCTGAGGAAAAAAAAAAAAAACAAACCTCCAAGCTAAATTAATGTTTGCACCTATTTGTTTTACACAATAAAATAATGTTGTCAGGGAAAATATTTTTCCAAAGTGTACTTCTTTGAAGAACCAGAACATTCAAGAAGCTAATACTGTTAATGCAGAAATAGTTTAGAATATATGTAAACACATTGACAATGGCAATACACATCTGGATTTTCTGTGTAGGGCATTACTCTCTATGTTTTGCTGAGTCACAGGATCTATTTAAATGACAAGGTGATTCAATGAGGAGAGGATACTGTTTGAATTCTGTTCTTTTTTAAATAAAAAGGGCTTGATATTGTACATCCAAATACTGTGTGACTAAATACCTAGGGCTCATTATGCTTTCAGTAGTTATTTTGTGAAACCAGAAATTTCATTAGTGTATTATTTGCTATTTTTTCACTTACTGGTCTCCTGCTAATAAATTTGTCAGGCAGTAAAGGAACAGAAATACTGTAAGATCGTTTGAATTGAACAGCCAATATAAACAATCTGTCATCTCTGTGTAACACATACTGAACATTCAGAAAATGCTTATGTATTCTAAGTATGTTCACAGCCAATCTGCTTGCCTCATAAATGTTTTTCAAATTAATGAAAAACTAACATTTGTCAAATTTCTCTGATTAATATTATTCAGTCTATATTTGTTTCTTCTCCAGCCTGTAATTTTTTTTCTTGCCTGTCAAGACAAGAGGAAATTGTGATAAGATCTGAAACATATAACTGAAGACATGAGAAGGATCTCGTTATATATCTGTATTTAACAACAGAGTTGGTAGGTCATTATGTATTCCTTTGCTAGTGTCACATGTTGCCCCTGTGGGCCAAAATGGCTTTTATTTGGTGTACTAATAATTTGGTATGCCAAGAATCTTCTGAAAAGCAGAATGACTTATATGGGTGGTACACAGAGTTTAGTGATGACTAGACACACTATATATATATATATATTTAAATAGATAGCAACAAGACAAGTCTCCTCTGAGCATTCCATATGAGATCACCAACCCAACTTTAGCACCCTTGATACTATTACTCCTTTGTTGCAATCAGCTTATAATGTAGTGGGATCCTGCATAGTTTGTATGAGATTCTGGTAAAAAAAAGTGATAGGCTGACCGTATGATGATAAATATGTTATAGGACACTGGTGTGAAAAAGGATGATGAAGATGCAAAAATTTGAAGAGTCCCATTTTTTTTTTTTTCTTTTTTCCTCCTTTCTATCATTTTTTTCCTGGGTTATTGTTACCTATTATCTTTGAAAAAAAAAATATGGAGGACAGAGATGGGTAAACATCCTTGATCTATTACCCGAATGAAGATGCTTTCCTTCTGTTCTGTTTAAAAGCCTAGCTTGTAATTTTTTTGTGCAGGTATACTGCAAACATCATTGTGACTTTTTTTTTCCTTTTTTCTTTTTCCCACCAAAAATACATTAAAAAGCAAATACCCAACATTATTTTCCAGATTTCTACAGTAAAAAAAAAAAAAAAAAAAAAAAAAAAAAGTGTTTTAGGAGATCAATATGTTTGGCTTAATTTCTCAGCACCTGACACGTTTCTCATACAAAATATTCAATCAATAATCATTCGTCATGAATTTGGTGCTCTTTCTGTATAGTTGTTTTTTATTATTATTTCAATACAGAAAAAGGTCTTTCTGTGTTTCATGGCAGAGGATTTTATTCTGTTTCTAATACATTTACGTATGATGAAAGCTAGCTAAAAGAAAAGCAAATCCTTAGTCATTCTGATGCCACAGCAGCACCAGCAGTGAAAATGAACAGGCTACAGCTGGATTGCTGCAGTGGAAAGTAGTTGAATAGAACTAGACTGGACACTTTATGGAGGCTGGAGATTTCATATATCCATCCATAAAAGTATCACAGTACAAAATGCACCTAGAGAGATGTAAAATAATAATAATAATAATAATAAAAAGTATCTGTTCATGCTCTTACAGATCCATTGGTCAATATGGTTTCTTTACCCCTTTCAGTGTACGAAAACACAGTAATTCTTAGTACAGCCATACTCAGCAATCCATCACATTCATGAAGAGTGTGACAGTTAGTAATTCAACAGCAGCAAAGCAATTTTTCCCATAAGAATCAATGTAATATGGGGGGTAAGAGGGTATTTTTTTTTTTTTTAGAGAGAAATCTGAGAAATACACCCAATCTAAATGCACAAGTGGAGTTTATGTGTTTTAAAGGGGGGGGGGGGGGGGGGGGGGGGAAGGTAGGAACACTGTCATTAGGACTGTCAAACACAGGAGATATAAGACTTTTGGCATCTGGCTTTTTGAGAAGAGACCACTGTTAAAAGGATCTCAGCTGCTTTGTCTGTAGAAGTCCATGTAAATTTTGTAGCTTAGGCATTTTTGTGGCATCTCTCTGTGTTGTCATTATCTTCCTCAGACAAATCAAGGTCAATCAAATCAACTAGGGGTAAAGGAAAGAAAAATGGGGTGGGGATGTTGATCAGGATTTATATATTAATAATGGAACTCAAACATGAAATTGTAAGGGAATGACTATATCAGCTCAACTTTCGTAGGTCCATGGTGGTGATGGGGGAAAGGGGGGGAGGGGAAGGAGGGGAGCAGATGGAATTCACCCCAGAATATTGAAGGAATTAATAGATGTTGTAGCTGGACCTCTCTCAACAATTTACCAAAGGTCATGGGAATCTGGAAAGGCTGCTGCTGACTGGAAACTTGCCAATGTTATACCCACCTACAAAAAGGGCATTGGAGAATGCCCCCAGTAATATGCTCAGCTTCTGTTTAGCCCTGAAGTGATCAGGCAGTTGGACTAGATGATCTTTAATGATCCTTTCTAACTGAACTACTCTACTATGATGTCTAGAAAAGCAACAAATTTCTAAACTGAATTATGTTGTGATCTGAAACTGGTAAAGACAACTGACTGAATTTAACTCTAGAATATTTGTTGGCAAGAAGTGGCAGAATTTATAGCAAATGCTAAAGAAAGTAACAGCATTTTTTTTTTCCCAGCTCTGGAGTAATAGACTTGTGTGCCAGGAGAACTGCATGCAAAATGTGAAGTGTATCAAATGTTTCTTATTAAACAAATTGTAGTGTACGGAGGATGTCCTTCAAACATTTTCAGAGGCAGGATTCATGAAATATCCCTTGGCATCCCTTTATAACAAAGCCTATTTCCAAAATGAGAAGAAGGGAACATCCAATATGAAGAATGATCCAGAATGGTCCAATTAAAGAGCTGAAAAAATGAAATAAAAGCAGGGTGTTCAACTGTATATACCTGTTGACATTTACATGACAATACTTGACGTTTATTGTGGCCTACCTCACTTGCTCCCAAAGACCCACTCTTATATCCATGCAAAAGAAACAGAAGGAATAGGAGGCATTTTCCTACAGCAGTTGGCATGGCCTGCTATTTTTATTTGTTGTCCAGTGCTATAATCCTTGAGAGTGGTTCTGACCCTGACAGTTAGTATTTGCTGCTAACAACATTATCCTAGTTTACATCAGAATGACTCTATAAGCACAGATAGGGAAAGTGTTTCCAGGAACAATAAATTCACAGAATTCACAATGAAGAAAATATCATAATTACAATACTTTTGATGTATATAGAAAATAGAATCTTTATAATGGCTCCAGTGTTTCCTTTTTTCTTGGTCAGTTCTACCAGTGAGAAGTACTAGGATTACTACTGTTATATTCCCAAACCAAGATTTACCTGAGGTTTTCTAGGGGAGTAGGAACATAGCTACCTGCTATCTGGGTGATATTTTCCTTCTGCTTAGCTTGTTTATCTAATCCTGAGTACAAAGTGTTTTGAGAAAAGAAAGTACTATGTACATTGGCTAATATAAATTTATTTACTCTGAGACATACCTCTGGATGTAGTATTTTAATTTTGTAACTGAAAACCGAACACAGCCGATATGTACAAATAATGGTGCCAGTGACTTCACCATTTCACCACTAATTGCAGACAGCTAGATCAACTCCTTTTTCAGAAAAGCCACAACTGGTGAAAGTTTACATAAAAATGAACTCATCTGGACCCAGACATTTTCTGTCCTTTCTCCAACCCCTAGGGTATAAGCTTCCAGGCTGCTGGCAAGAAAGTGTATACAAAAATTTTCTTAGGAACACATTAGGTCAGAGAACGTATGGGACAAAGAGAACAAGAGAAATCTGAGCACTTTGCAGATGCTGATTCACAGCCATACAGATACATCCATATGCATATTCAGAAGGTTCATGCAGGTCAGAGCAGGGGTGCACTGTGTGCATAATTTTTCTGTGCAAGGAAGAGTTGTAAGAACCAGACACAGAGTGTAGACTCTCTGACTAGGTGAGTCATAAGCCTCTCACAGAGCCACGGTCCACAAACAGCACTGGTTAGCCATTATTCCAGATGAGACTACCATTTCACGTGCCTGATGTAAGGACAACTTCATCAAGAAATTCATTCAGTTTGCCAGGAGATGTATGTAGAGCTCCAGCTGTCCAGACAGCAGTTGCTCTCAAGTCTGCTTAGAGGTCCCTATTACATAGTGTTCATATACAAGATTTTTTTTAGTCTCGGAGAAGGGACAGAGATAATACTTCATTGACTCTTCTGTGTGTCTCCAATTTTTTTTTGAATGCTGTTTTAATTGTGTTTAATTTTGCCTCTTTACACAGTGTCTAGCCAGGAAGATAAAACAGTTCTTTGTTATGCAGAAATAAGGAATCTCTTATGCCTGCCTTATCTTTAAGCTGATCACACTTGTTCTGAAAAAGGAACATAAGGTCTGAGGATTTAGGGTTTGGTGATGACATTTATCTAAACAGCCATACCTGCCTGAGAGTAATCCACAATCAGTATGTGAACTTCCTTATAACCTCAAAACTGAAGTGGAAAGTGAACAGTCTTCTTTTTTTTTTTTTTTAATGTTTAAATCCTTCTTTTATATTCATTCTGATATCACTGATTTAAGTCAATAACAGTATCCAGTACAGCACAGAGAAAATACTTCCCACCTAAAGTTTAGTCATAGAATCATAGAATCATTTCAGTTGGAAAAGACCTTCAAGTTCATCAAGTCCAACCATCAACCTAGCACTACCAAGTCTACCACAAAACCATGTCCCTAAGTGTCACATTCACGCATTTCTTAAATACCAGCAGGGATGGGGACTCCACCACTTCCTTGGAGGGCCTGTTCCAGTGCCTAATCACCCTTTCCATGAAGTTGTTTCTGATATCCAATTTAAACCTCCCCTGGTGCAATTTGAGGCCTTTTCCTGTCATCCTATACTTGTCGCCTGAGAAAAGAGACGGATAGCCTCCTTGCTGCAACCTCCTTTTAGAAAGTTGTAGAGAGTGATAAGGTCTCCTCCCAGCCTCCTCTACTCCAGAGTAAATAAACCCAGTTCCCTCAGCCAGCTTCTGACATTCCTTTTTTTTTTTTTCCTTTGCTTGTTTGTGTCTAGAGAACCCATCTTTCTGTGCCTCTGAATTTATCTATTTCTATTTAGAAAAGATTAAAATGTTTAAGCATTTTGTGAAAACACTTGAATGCAGAACTGTAGAGAGGGAGTATTTATCTGACTAGGTGAAATGAATATTTTAGATGTTTTCTTATCTATTATTTCCTTCTTTTTCCAAAATCAAGTTTTGATTGAAATCAGAAGTAATTCTGCAAAAGAAAGCAAGTGCCAAAGTACATGTCAGTCATTTCATAAATGAAAACAAAACCAAAACCCATAAGTTTTATACATTTATGTGAAGTAGCTGAAGATATATGTTGTAATTCATAAAATAATATTTCATTAAAAATCATTAAATGATCTCAGGCTCTATAATAATAAATAAATTTAGAATGGCAATTTTTTTTAACAGTTTCTAGAGTTCCAAATAGTTGTCCAAAATGCTTTGGATTGAGACATTATCTAGGTTATAGTAAGAACAGGATTTTTCTGAACTTCACAGGAAAAAAAAAAAAAGGCTTAAAAGGCTTCCAACTCCCAGATATTATCTCCCTTAAATAAATAAATAAATAAATAAATAAATAAATAAATAAATAAATAAAAATTAAAATTGCATGCAGAGAGATGTGGTAGGCATTGTTGAAGCAAACACAGGACTTCTAAGAGAAGAGAGGGTAAAAAATTAATTTTACTATCAGAAAAATGTAGCAAAGGCAAAACCAGGTGTTCCTCAGTTTAGAAGATTCTGACCTTGAGTATTGTTAAACTGCTCTCCAATGAGAGGCCTCGGGTACTCTTAAGTAGTTGATAGTTTATCTTGCCTACCCACAAGCTGAAGAAATGACAGAAGAGCAAACAAACTGAAGAACAAATGTTCTGTAATGATTACATCTAAGTTTTCATTTACAAATATCTGATTAAATAAATATGAAAATAGAAATTTTTATTTTAATGAGTTTGGTTGGAAATGACCATAAAAAGTAGTAGAAGGTATTAAATGGCATCACTGAACATTATAAATGAATGAAGAGTATCTCTGTCACATGAAGTTGCATTTGAGAACTTGACAAGGACACTGAAAATCAGCATTTCTGATCTTACCAAAAGTTTCATTAGAGTTTAGAATCAATACATCCAGTAAAAATGTAAGACAGCGATTAAGCTCATTGTAACGTATCTGAAATACATCAGGTGAACCTCATGCTAAAAGTATCTATTTTTCCCTCTTGTCTATTAAGGGAGCCTCTGGAGATTTACTTAGCCTGATGCATCTGTACTGTAGATGTTAAAGCGGGTAAGATGAATGTTACCCTTACCATATAATTGCATCCAAGGTATGTCATGGAACCCCAGAGAACAAGTCGTTTGATTTAATCATATGTCAGAAAAAAGAAAGTCACCTTCTAAACTATAAACAGCACTTCCCAGAAACATCTACATGTTCTTTCAAGTAGTCTTATTCAAATATTGGCCTGGTCTGACCCTTGACAGTTTTTAAAAACTGACAAATTTGTTGTAACTTAGAAGAAGCTTCCCGTTTCCCCTATCCTCACAGTTAGACTTGTATGGAGAAAAAAATTCTACAGCTGAAGATTTGTAAAAGTTCTCATCCATAAGATTCACTGTATCACTTTCTAAAAATTTCCCCCAAATAGTTATGATTTTCTGTCCTCTTACTTAAAATAACTATTCTCAGAACTGTCTTTTAGAACCACAGTAAAATACTGGATTTTTTTTTTCCTGAAAACAGAGATGCTGAATAAAATTTCAGCTAGTGTAATACTCGATGGCACATTTTCAGCATGTTCAGTGAAGTTTTATAACTGTAAGTCCTTATGCGGTAAGATAATACAAACTCACTAGGTACTTATTTAGATTATTCGCTTCTTGTTTATGAGAGTATTAAAAATTCAGCATGCCAGTGGGACTTTTGAAGTATCATTGGTATTATTATTATATTTATAACAACTTGAGACTTCTCGGATTTTCTTTAAAAGTTGTAGAGAATCCTGTCAATATGGAATCTTCAGATATATCTTCTGTCAAATTTCAGGCCAAGCTATTTCTTAAACCAGGATGAAAAAGCCGTGTTGTTTCAAAACAAACCTTCAAATATCCAGATGAAATTTGGGGCAGAAATGAGGCAATCTTAGGCAGCAAGGCAATTATATGCAAACTGTATTTTTGCAGTATTATTACACTGCTTATAGAGACCATGAAAACTAATATTCTGTAGCTATTATTTTTCTGTTTTAGTTACAGTTTCTAACTCTTTCTTACTGCAAAAAATCATAGGTGAGAACCACTAATGAGACAGCACAGAAAAGGCTTTAAACCTGTTTAGTTTCCATCTCCCTGTGGCCTCTGTTTTATTGACAGAATAGGCCAGTGTTTCACTCCCTGAGTAAAAGCAAGTAAATCCATTAGCCACACTCTCTGAAAATAAAATAAATAAATAAATAAATAAATAAATAAATAAAGTCACATGAGGTGTAGTTAATACCCTCTTAAAAATCTATATAGCCTTATTATCAGAGGTATATGAGATATGTTATCAGATCCCAAAACAAATTAACACAATGGGATAAAGGAATATCCCTAGATGATTTCACAGCAGCTGTTTTCTGGTACTTCTGAGGCCAAATATATGTATATATATATATATATATATATTATCACTAATTTCAACTCTGGTTTGTATTGGTTCAGGTTAACTCCTGAAATAAGTGAAAAGTCAAAGACTCCAAGAATAATCTGATTTTTTTCCTAATTTATTATTAATCCCCTGTGTAGTCAGATGACCTGACTTTTGGACATTATGTCCAAAAGAAAACTCTTAACAATTTATCATGTCCCTTTCCATATAGACTAACAAATACTTCTATGTTTTATTAGGAACTATTGATTGTTTTTTCTGCTGTTCCTGTGAAATGCTACACCAACACTCTCTAAATAACCCATGCTAAATAAAGGTGTTGAGGAAAATGTGATGTGTAATAAAAGATACTCCAAATAGTTGGAAATTAGCAAAATTAATGAGTTTTTCTGGAATCCACTGATGAACTATGCACACTTTTTAGATTTTTACTGAGTGGTAAATTTTTATACTGAGTCTAAATTATTCTTAAATTATCAGTGTCTTTTTATCTGTACACACTGCCTATGTACACACTTTAACTCGTCATTATTCCACAGCTGGTTACCTAGTTGTTGTCTAATGCCATAGTGACTGCTGTGAATGTTTTGGTTCACGTCTGTATTCTTGTTCATTGGCAAAAGAAACTAAATATTCATATTTTGTTCATTCTTCACATTTTAGATGGTTGCAGCTGCAATTTCTGTAGAGTGGCTTTGTCAATTTTCAGACAGCTATAAGAATTTGACTGGATAAATAAATTTCAGCAGGAGTTAGTCTCTGATCAGGGAATATGTTATGAAAATACCTGAAAATCTCCTTCTTCTGAAGAAGAAATCAAATGCAACCTTCAAAGCTGGGGGGATAAAACATCCAGGATCAGGAAAACAACAGGCAGAAGATGGAATTTATGAAAACTTAATGAGTATATTTATTTCAAATGATAATGAATACACAAAATAAAGTCAGGGCTGATAACTGATCTAACAGCCTTAGAACAGTGCTTCCTAAATACAAACATTTTATACATTTTAAAAAAGTTTCAGAAAAATGCAAAAGAAATACTTTAAAGCAGCTATATAGCTCACAGCCAGGATACATACATAAATGTCTATTTGTGTTTAACTTTAATGGGTTTACACAGTGGGGAGCATTGATTAAGTTTATACAAGTTAACTCAGTTTGCATCTTGTGGTACAAACTCCAGGTTATAGACAGCTGTTATCATTTTTATGTGGTTGTGTTCAGTATACAGGGAAATCTACAAGTGCCATATTTACAGAGAGGTTAACTGTGTTATAAGCTTCATATCATTAAACTGGTGTAACAGAAAGTCTAAAACACAGGGCAGAATGCTTACATGATGATGTAAAGATGTGCAAGCACCTGTACTGCTGGATGCTTACCTTAAAGCATTCAGCTTTGGATTGCTTAAATCCAAACTCAAAAACATTAATTGAACCAACAGAAGGGGTGTTAACACTTATAACTTTTAACTGATACTTTAGCATATAGAAAAATGATTAATAGCGCTCTTTGCACTCCAAAGGGAAGTACACAGCTCACATATGATTCATTTAGACTGTCTTCTGACAAATTAGTCAAAAGACTATTTATTATGCCTTACTAGTAGGGTTTAGAATATTTGCAAATTTTTGAACATTGGTATATTTAGTGTACAGTGATAATCAATTCATGTACTAATAGGCTATTACTTGAATTATCTGGGATTCTGGTATTTTCCCTTTGTTATCCAGACTTTTGTTTAAATCATACCATGTGTACAATTTCCATAGCCAGGGCTCACTCATTTGTTTAGTCTGTCACAAATGCTATTCCAGATTCTGAATTGGCTCCAGTAAAATGATTCAGATCATTTCTACACCCGGTATACCTTTAATCTTCCAAGCTAGGATTAAGATAGAGGTAAACCTTATGAACTAGCCCTTAACACTTTTTGCAGGCACTGCGATAGCAAGGACAGCATAATGTTTCTGGAAGATGTTACAGATGGACATTTTGCTCACCTTTTTTTGTGATCTGTAGGCAAGTTAGATTTTGAATTCTAGTAGGTAATTCACAAGGGGTCCATTTGTCTGTCAGAAGAAGTGATATGTTTCTCTAATTCTGGTGGTACAACATGTTGCAGTTCATTTGTTTAAATTCTGCTTTTGATCGTTGTAAATACTGTTACATTTCTCTAGTATAACTCAAATTTTCAAAATTGCTATTTGGTTACTAATAAAAATATAGTTAAAAGGCTAGGAAAACAATTTCTGTAATTTCGCTATAAATTTGGATCACATTGCATTTGTTATTCAATTATCTGAGGGATCTCTAAAGGTCTTACAGGGAAAATTATATTTATGGTTTCACAGGGTCTGTTGCTGAGTACTAAGTATAATAGCAATGTATTTGCAGTAACAGATATGCAAGTGAAAACATTGTGAAAGCTTTTTTTTTTTTTTTTTTTTCCCTTTAATATCTCAATGTTATTAAGCTACTCTGCATTGTGATCCCTCATGGTACCACTGTAAACAGAGACGAGGACAATATTGATTAGGCTGAGTATACGGGAAGGAATACAAAGAGGAAATATACCCATTGAATTTTCTATAACTTTTTGAGAAAGTAGATGGCTTTCATAACCATCAATGAAACCATTTTATTTCTAGACATTCTGTGCCTTTGCAGAACTGGATTTTGCAATTGATTGAACCATCCTTTTAAAGATACAACTTTCATGTTTAGACAAACAGTTGGCATATTGCAACTCAATAAAGCCTACAATCTTGATTGTCAGTCTTATGTAACCATGGAAGCAAGTGAGGAAACTTCACCAGAGCAAAACATTTGATAGGAAAGGGAGATGAATTCTGTGTTTTAAATTAATTGGTAAAAGCAATTTTAAGAAAATGAGAAACAGAACAAAACAAACAATCAAACAAAAAAAACTGAGCAAGCTGGCTTAAAGAATATTTTTACTCTATATTTAATTCAATTATACCATAATCACCTGATATTCCTGCCCCTAGCAGAGATAGGAATATTCTACCCATTAGTATTTCTACTGGAGTTTTCTCCTGAAATGATTGTATTGAAGTCAACTAGGAGTTGCCTAGAAGCCAGATGAGAGTCATGAAACATCCAATTGGAATGGCAAGATCTAGGCAGCACAAGTCTTTGTCCTGACATCTAATTTGGCTGAGGTGTAATAACAAATCCATAACCTTTTTCAAGGATGAAAAAATTGCTTTTACAGTAAATGACTTTCCTTTATTTATTAAATCCCACCTTCTTAAATATTTTTCAGTTGATTTTTTCCAGTAAGTACTGCGGGGAGTGCTTATGCAATGTCACAAACTTGGGTTGGATTAAATTGATTTTTTTACTATTATTAAATATCAGATAGATGTCTATAATGCTCTGCTTTGAGTTAGCATGCCACTGAACAAGTCACTGAGCAAACACAGAGGTAGACAGTCCTTCTCATTTAGGTAAACAAGAAGCCTCTAAATAAAATGAAGATTGTGAGGAGTGTTATATACAATGAAATATAAACAGATGTTTCATTTCCTTGTGATTATTTTCTTTTTTTGGACATATAAACATAACTGGGGAAGGTACAAAAATGGGTATGCCCGTAGAGGTAGTGGAGTCTCCCTCCTTGGAGATCTTCAAAAACAACCTGGATATGGTCCTGAGCAACCTGCTGTGGATGTCCCTGCTTGAGCAGGGGGGTTCGACCAGATGACCTCTGAAAGTTTTTCCAACATTAATCATTCTGTGATTCTGTGAACCTTGGGATTTCTCTTCTGTAGTCATATACTAGTTTCTGAATTTGCCTTCCAGCCTAGCCATTAAAATATGTGATAAAGATGTGACAGAATACTGGGGTATTTTAAAGCATTAAGAAGAGAAAGTGTTTATTTTCTGTGTTAATTTGGGCAATGAATGTTAGTTGAAAAAAAGAAAAATGAACATTCAGCACTTGTAGGAGAAATAGAAAGATGCTTGTTACGGCTGGACAAGTGTAGAAAAGAAAAGGAAGTCTGGTGAAGATCTAATAGCAAGAGTATTTTATATGTGCATAGAAAATTCATAGAGGAGTCCAATATTTGGGGACCTAATAAGTGTAATGACTGAGGGATAATGAACAATTAATTTATGGGAACTAAAACATTACCATATATGTCTTAACTTGACTTATACAGTTAATGTTTCCATAGCCACATACAGAACACACACTTTTGTTTATCCACACTCTAAAGTCTTATTTATGCATACAGTGAGACTATGGATTAGAAAAATGGCCAGTACAGAAAAGCTCCCTTCCCTTCTTCCCTTCCCTTCCCTTCCCTTCCCTTCCCTTCCCTTCCCTTCCCTTCCCTTCCCTTCCCTTCCCTTCCCTTCCCTTCCCTTCCCTTCCCTTCCCTTCCCTTCCCTTCCCTTCCCTTCCCTTCCCTTCCCTTCCCTTCCCTTCCCTTCCCTTCCCTTCCCTTCCCTTCCCTTCCCTTCCCTTCCCTTCCCTTCCCTTCCCTTCCCTTCCCTTCCCTTCCCTTCCCTTCCCTTCCCTTCCCTTCCCTTCCCTTTTTTTTTTTTTTTTAAGGAAACGTTAGGTTGTTTTCGTTGTTTTCATATTCCAAGCAATTTTTATGCACATTTCTGTATTATTTTGCTCATGCAATGCACATGGAAATTTTCAAAGTAGCTGCTTTCTGTAATTGCTGACTTTAGCTCCAGCATGGAAAGCACTAAAATCCGGGCCTACCTAGCATTACCAAGATACCAAGTATCTGTATTCAAAAATTGAATCAAACAGGAAACTAAGCCATCTTTTTACTAATAACCTAGATATTCAATGACTGTAATATAAATTTCATGGTTGTAAGTATTTAATTTACATGACCTTCCAGATAAAGCATTCAGAAATGTTACATTTTCATTTTTGATAATGACAGGTCCTAGGACAGGTAGCATTAATGTTTGGAATTGCCATCTTATAAGTCTGCAATCAACTTCACAAAATAGCTACGCAAACACTAGAAATTTGAGCTCTGGTTTTCAGTGATTATAAATGTATTCTTAAATGCATTAAGTTTGCTATAGGCTTCTGAGAGTGTTCTGTGATTTACTTTTTTACAGAAATTATTCAATAGGTTAGCAAATCTTTAGAAGAAATATTAATCTATAGAACCTGTGAAATTCAAAGATTAAGAATGTGACTTCATCTTAAAATAAATTTTGTATTCACCTATGCCTTATCTCTGTAGCCAGAAGACCTCTGTACCACAATGTACCAAGGAACATTTTCATCCAAGAAATTACATGTTTTAAGTAGTTCTGAAACTCACATAGTAGCTGGCAAACACACTTTAAATTAGACTTTTATGGCCTACACACCAAATTTATATCTGGAGGTTGTACAAAATGTTATGTAACTTCTAATTTGGTTATTGGCTTGTGTAAAATGTGTGCATCATTCTTTTTAAACAGAAGAAGACATGATCTTCAGAAGTCCATTAAAAATGGATGTAACATGATTTCATATTTATATGTATGCTTTGAAAAATAATGCATTTCTATTTTAGAAAATAATGGTATATATTTTCAGAAAGAATGTGAGAGATGTATGAATTGAAGATGTCTTTAAAAAGTCTAAATTCTCCATTTTTTCAGAATTTTATCTTTTAAAGAAATTTTGAATATCTTTTTATCTTTATATTCTGTAGTTCATAACAAACACATGTTAATTGACAGCTTTTCATTAAAGAAGACTGCGCTAAACAGGTGTGTGTTCCAGTCAATAAATGTTGTGTAATACACCATCCCTGGACCGGTTACTGTACTTATGTTTACATTGCTGTATTCTTACTTAAAAATAAATAATTCGCAGAATCCATGTAGCTTCTGTTTCTATCAGAGTTCTACACGATGAAAGAAGTCTCAGAAACAAACAAACAAACAAACAAACAAACTTACATTTGAACGAATTTGAAAGTTTCCTCTGTGGTAATTCCAGTGTATTGTGGGAGAAAATGTAAAAGTGTTTTCCAGGCAATCTGGTTCTTTCTTTACCAGGACTGTTTTTCCTGGGCCCAAATTTCTGTGTCATGTATAACAGCAACATAATAGAGACTCCACATTACAGAGCCCAGCTTTTCCTGTTGTGACTCAGAGATTTAAGATGGAGTACTCAGACTGCAGGTAGACAATGCAGTGGAACACAGGCCTGTCTCTGTATTAAGGCAGAGGATGCTCTGTGACTCTTCATCTATGCACCTCCAGCACTGACACCATTACACTAAATAAAGGTCAGAAATGTGGGAACCTGCACAACTTGTAACACCTTTCTCACACTACATTATGTCCCTCTTGGAAGAAACCTGGTATAGTGGTTTTACCTTGCTAGGCAGCTGAATTCCACAACTTCTCTCTCCCTCCTAAGAAGAGGAGGGGAAGAAGAAAAGGAAGAAACCTCACATGTTGTGATAAGGATGATTTAAGTAAAGAAAAAATAATTATTAAGAGAAAATTATTATTAATTAAATAATTTAACTAAAGGGAAAAGGAAGGGGGGGCAGGGGAGGGAACAAGCAAAGACTGTGTGGAAGCACAGAGAGAGAGGAAAGAAATTACTCTCTACTGCCCATCAATGAGCGATGCTTGACCACGTTCTTGAAGCAGGGCCCCAATACGCATGGCCGTTGTTCGAGAGGACAGATGTTTTCACAATGAGAGCCCACCCCTCCCCTCTCCTTCCTTTTTTCCACCTTCTATTTCTGAGTATGACATCATAGGATATGGAATATCCCTCTGGTTAGGTTAAGTCAGCTGTCATAGTGATGTTCCTTCCTCACCTCTTGTCCACCCCCAGCCTGCTGGCTCTGGAGGGGTTAGAGGGAGTCCAGATGCTGAGCCAGTATTTCTCAGCAGAACAATGGTGTAATACCAATGCTGTTCTAGCTACACGTGCAGAGAATAGCACTGTATGGGCTGCTGCAGGGAAAATTAAGTCCATGCCAGCCAGACGCGGTATAACTGGGCAGACCCGTCTTCCCTAGAAGAGTTAACTAAAAAAAATAAAAAAGTAAAAAAAATCTTCACCTATTTTGCTAGTGCAAAAATGATTCAAAAGGCACAGTAAATGCAATTGCAATTCTATATCTCTAAGCAGCAAGCACTATTGGTTAAACAGGTAGTAGTGGCCTCCTATTTTCTGAAGTCATTCAAAGTAGCCAGTGTATTCATGGCTTTATATTTACTAAAATTAAGACAAAGACAGAATTTAGAAACTCTTTCCTCAGACAGGTTCAGCTTAGATATACCGTATCTGGAACAAGGTGTTCCTTATAGCTGCTTTTCAGGAACTGTAATTTATTGGCAAAGTGTTGTGATCCATAAATTGAATTTTACAAGGATGAAATGTTTGTCTTGAGATACAACAAGGAAAGTATTTACAAACTTCTTGCTTTTAACCAGTTCTCTGGGGCTTCCTATGAATGTTTTTGACATGTACAATATTGAGCCTGCAGTGATACAGTTTTGTCAATAAATGTATAATGTTTTGGACCACACAAACTTGTTTTTTCATTCTCTATCCATCATACAAAGATAATTCTTATTTAGTAACCCTCAACTCATTATGTTCAAATCAAAATAACACAGAAAAAATATTATATTGAATTGATATATTGCCATGCTTGGGTATTTAAAGCTCAGTAACAAGTTAGAACATTCAATAACACAAAAATAAGTACTGACAAGTAAAACAAATACTTTCCATACTGCCACCATTTCAGTACTCTAAAACGCCCACAGGAGTTTCTTTGCCCCCCGTTTATTCAAGGACTCACATGTTTCTATATCTTACTGTAAATACCATGGTAAAAAAGAAACACTGAAGGTCAGAAAGAACTCAGTTCCAGGTCTAAGCCTTGCTAATGCAACCATGTAGATCTGACTGACATTTTTCAGGAACCATTATTGTCAAGGATGTCAGCATTATACAGGAAAAAAAAAAATGACAACATGCTATTTCTGTGATATGTTTCATATATTAGGTGGTGGTTTGGACAGACTTCCCCCACACACACTTTTTTTTTTTTTTTTGACATTATCTTGTTTTATGCAGAGCTTTTGGTTTCTGGATAGATATCCCATAATGCCAAAAATATCTTTCCAGGAGCATGACATCAGGTTTTACTTGATCTCCATTTTCTTGTCTGACATGTTGTGTCATTGCCAAGACTATAGCTATCCTACTTTATTTCCACTTTTACGGTGCTTAGACCTAACCTTGTCAGCAGAGTTCTTATCCGATTATCAAGGCTTGAGGTTTTTTTGAATGTTAGTAACTTATCTCACTGCAGACAGAGCTTCCAAACTGTGAACCTTCTTATAAATTTGAGTCTTACTGATTTAAGTTACCTCCAGTTTTCCTGAGTGTCAAACTGAGAAAATATTTAGTAAGCTTGAGAGAAAATAGACTCTTTCCTTCAGGATGTTAACCTAGTTCCCATTATTTTTATCACTAATTAAACTTGTCATATAAATATTATGATATTATAGTTTCCATAGTATAATTGCATAAAGGAACTAGGAGGCATTTTACATGATTTTCAAGAAGAAGATGTTGTTTTCCACCAATTCTTTTGGCCAGTTCAAAAACATATTTTTACCATGCATCTTATTCCTTCTTTCCCTAATATCACATCAGCTTTTACCTTCTGTCCTCTACCTGCTACTCATCTGTTCTAACGAGCTGTTTTTTCACTTAATATACGTGTTTTTGTCAAATATGAAAGTAATGTTTAAAAATGTATTAAAAAAAATGTTTTTGGAGTACTAGGGCTAACAGTGCAAGTGTGGGAAAACACTTCATGAAAACACATGAACAGAAACATTTGACAAAGAAAATATCCTCTGTAGAAGTAGATGAGTGAGAATAATAATAATAAAAAACATACTGCAGAATATGTTGAAGAACTTGATTTAAATACATTTTACACCTCACTTTCTTTGTTAGTAAAAAAAAAACAAACAAACAAAAAAAACAAAACAAAACCAAAAACCACTAATGGCAACATTTGTACTATACTACGTTTATATCACTTACAGGATGTCAAGCTCTTTTTACACTTGATTTTATTTATTTGAAGGTTGTTCTGCATGAAGGTAGGGGTGAGAAGGGCAGGAGATGGTGCATATTTTTTTCCTGGATCTCAATAAGAAAGGCCTGGAAAAAAATGGCTTAATGAAAGATCTGTTTTAATAAGATAAAGTAAAAAGAGGAAAATTCATGATAAGTACATCCCTTCAGATAGTGGAGACCCTGATTTCATGCAACACTGGATGAGCTCCAAGTGGATTTTCCAACAGCAATCCCTTTCTCACTTTAATACCACAGAGGAAATCTCCTCCATTTTGACCATTGTAGTTGTTATGTGATTTTAATCCGGATCAGGGTCACTTCATTCACCCCTTGATCCACATACAGCTTGCCTTTACCAAAGGTATTATAAATTACAGGTTATGTTAATAATGGAGTTTCTCAAACTCTAAGTACAAGACCTAATAGAGCACACATGGCTGGTTCAAGGTCACTCGCTCCTCGAATATAAGGTCTTCTGCAAGGCTCCAAACACACTGATGCATTCTGATCCTTGTCTACTGTATTGTATGTCAGACCAACTCCAGGAAAAAAAAAAATACACAGGTTTTGCTAATTATTTATATGTTACAGGACAAGAGCTAAATTCTTACTATAGATTTACTATAAATAAAATGAATGTTAAGACTAATAAGAGCTGATTTAATTATAATTCTATTAAGGTCAGGGCTCAAACGCTGCAGTTCTTTGTCAGACAACTTCTTACTGAAATTAATGGTATAAATCAACCTGAATATCATTAAATAGAAATGATTCAACATCCTTAAGGGGATACTTCAAGTTTATATCCATACATGAAACTAAAATTAAAATATTTACAACACTGACTCTTGTTGTGGTACTACAGACCATCAACTTTTCTTAATTTTATATTATTTCATCTTATTTTGTCCTTCTTTCCGTAAGATATTTCCAATTTCTTCACCCATTCTCTCTATAGTAATTTTTATGTTCTTTTCCATACCTCATAAACACGATGCTCTTCCCAAGCTGCAGCTTTGCAATGTTAATTCCCTCCACCAGATTTAGAGGCTTTGATCCAGCCTACTAAACCCACATACTTGAGAGGCACCAGTAAAGATAATGTTATATAAGTTTGGTTATGGTGGGTGAAATCATCTGCAGTGTACAACACTGTGGTGCTGTAAAATCATAAAGCTGTGCCGTCTTAGACATTATATTGTCTGGTGTATATAAAAACAAGTCCATGTAGATGGGAGTTGGAAAGATAAAGGAAGAGTAATCCAAAACAAAAGAAAAATCTTCAAGTTATCATCTTTTCAAAATAGGTGAATCAGGAAATACAGAAAAATTATGGTTATAACATTAATGGCTAAGAGTAGTAGTTATACATCTGTTATGCATCTCACCTCCCTTTTCTCCTTCTGCAGTGACAGAAGGATATGGAGCAGAGATCTGTGGAAGCAGATAATGGAAACTGGAGAGCAAGGCTTTGCTTACTATTGGAGTAGCCAGAAACAAAGAGAGCTCTGTCTAATTAAGGTATTTACCATCTTGGCAGAGCTTCATGACTTGTCTGCTGTTTTCAAATAGATATACCTTACAAATGGAAAAGGAGGACTATGTTCAGTAGTTGTAGGAAAAGTCATTTTAAAGTGACTAGCCTATTTAAGATCTTACAAAATGTTTAGTATTCTGAGTAGTATTCTGAACTGGCTGTACTTTGTTGCTTTAGTTATGTGGAAGAAAAAAATATCCTGATAGAAACAACAGATCGATCTCAAAATAATGAAATAAATCAAGAAAACTGTGATTTTGCAACAAATTAAAATTTATAAGTCTAGATATGCTTCTTATTTTCAATCAGGGTGTATCCTCCAAGGATAGTGGTATCACAGTCCCTGTGACTGGGAAATAAATCTGGATCCCTATTCTATCTAGGTCCCAGATCTGTAAAAGCAAAATGCTCAGAAAGCTAGAATATGGGGTAGGAAAGTCTCACTTGCTATTAGTAGTTATATGTCACTTGCAATATTCCTTTAAATACATCCAGCAATCCATTAATTATCTTCCAAGGCAAACTGATAATTCTGTCTTTTCTATGTCTTGAATAGTAAAATGTGAATGCAGTAATTAAAAGCATTCTACCCTGACTCTTCAATTATTTCTTGAACTAAATATAACCAAATGACAAATTTAAGTTTATATTGTGGAAACTATAGATTATATATATTAAAATCTTGGTAATAAAGGTGAACTGCTGGACTCAATATAAGTGGTATATATTTTAATCCAAAGTCCAATGATATAAAACTATTAATGATGTGATGACAGGAATTCTGAATGATGGATACTTTATGACAATCATGTATGTAGATATGTGTAAAAGTAACATGTGAAAGTGTGTGCGTTGGAGGATTGGAAAATAATCTCAAGAACTTGACTACAAAAAATCTCAACCAACCATTCAGTCTCCAAAACTGGCTAATTTAACAGAAAATGTAAGGTATATAAATTAGTGTGTAGAAAACACATTATGGATCTGGCACTGTAAAACTTTCAATTTACCAATGTTAGTCTTCTTTTTAGAGTTAATATTTCAATTTGTTTCAATGATTCATCATGTATCCTCCAAGAATAATACAAAGTACACTGAGAAATTAATAAAGGAATAGAAGAATGAAAAAATAGGATAATGGGTAGATACAAAAGATAAAATAGCAGATGATGAAGAAATGACAAGAGATTACTTTAGATAAACTGGTACATTTGTATAGTGAGACATACAGGAACCAGTAGATTGCAAAACATCAAGATACATACAGAGATTTCTGTTACATTTGACTATTTTTAAGTCAACTGATTTCATCTTCCAGGGTCTGGGAAAGGCTGAAGATGTCAGAAGAAAAGCAAATGCAGACCAAAGGCAATTGTAACTCTATGACTATATTTATGCCTGTAAACTAAGGAATGGCAAGGCCCATCCTTTTATCCTAACACCAAGCAGCAAAGTCCTGTCTAATATATCCAGTTAATTTCCCTTATTCCCTATAGAGGCTGGCCTCATGAAAATGACCCATTGGGAATAAGCATTGGTTCATACAAAGACTCATGCAAAGCCCAAACATTTGGGGAGTAAAATGGTACTTGGCCCATGCCAAAAACAGGCCACAGTAATTAATACACAATACAACAAGATGGCCGGTGGAGTTGCAGTGCATGGGCCTTGGTCCCCACCCTCTTTAACTTACTTGTATGAATGTAGCTTGTGTTCTTAATCATGAAATATTCTGCAAAATACATTTTACCATGCTTGAACCTTATTTAGCTTGTGGCTAGTTTTCATTTTAGAATAATTACTTTAATTTCTGTCTTGCTAAAGTGTTCTTGAAAAATTGCTTGATATCTGGAATTAGCCACAGAATAACAAAATATTGGCCAAATTCCTTGTTTCTGCTTCTCCAGTATGTTCTAACACAGTGTGGAATGAGTTAATCTATCTTCATGCTTCTGGAATATTTCTTTTCATGCATGTATGGCATGTCTGACACCCTAAAATCCAAACTCACCTCAAATTTCTATCTTTGTTTAAATAAGTTAAGAAAACAGAAAATGATTTATGAAAAGCTAGGGGAGCCATGACATTAACTGTGAAGAACAGCTGCAACAAACCTCTAGTAGAAAAGGAGTGAGGATGGCTAAGTGGCTTAAAAATTGAAACGTTTAAACATGGATAATATTTTAGAAAAGGCACTAGAAGATAAATCCTGAAAAAGCAGATAATTGATTGCATACTTGTTTCTTATCTGTAATCTGGAAATGCTTTTTCTAGAAAACCTCTATTCTCCTGGATTTTTTTATTGGTCTTAAAGTCACCAACAAAAATATATTCAGACTTCAGACTTCATAAATAGTTATCTATATTAGAAACAGACCTGGAACAAAAGGTCACTATGGTCCAGCACACAGCTTTCAGCAAGATTGCTTTTACTCTTGATGCATTTTGATATTTATCTTTGGATACTGATCAGACTTTTTGTTTAACTGAGAACATATCACTAAAATCAAAATCACCTATATACTTAGTTTCACATTTTCTAGAAACTACTAATAATATAGAAGGCCACAATAAGCCATTATTGCACATGTGTAATGTTGTGCTTGATGCACCCCTCGGTAGGATTGGACCTTTTGGCTTTCAGGGAACACTGTTGACTCATATTCAACTTGCCATTGACAAAACACCCCAGATTCCTTTCCATGGGGCTGCTCTCCAGCCTCTTATCCCCCAGCCTCTATGTAAAGGTATGTCTCAGGTGCAGAATCGCTGGTACTTGCTCTCATTAAACTTCATATTGTTAATGATTGCCTAGCCCACTAAATTGTCAAGATCTCTTTTCAAGGTCTCTCTGCCATTGAGGACGTCTTGAGCTCCTTCTAATTTACTGTTGTGTTCAAACTTAGTATATATTTGAGTCCTGCATCCAAGCCATTTATGAAAACATTTAAGTGAAGTGGCCCTAAAATGCAGCCCTATAGAACCCCACTGATGACTAGCCACCAGCCTGATGTAACCCCATTTACTATAACTTTTGAACCTGACTTGCCAGCCAATTGTTCACACATTCTATTACGTATTTATCCAGTTGTATCCTGAACATTTTGTCCAGAAGGATACTGTGAGAAACAATATCAAAAGCTTTGCTGAAATACAAAAAGATTACATCAACTGGCTTCCCTTGGTCAACTGGGTGGAAGGAATTTAAGTTCATTAAACAGGACTTTCTCCTCATGAACCTCTGTTGGCTGTGACCAATGAGAGCTTTGTCTTTCGGGTGTTTTTCAATAACGGCTAGAACAATCTTCTCCATAATTTTATCAGGCACTCAAGTGAAACTGACAGGCCTGTAATTACCAGAGTCTTCTTTCTTGTCCTTCTTGAAAATTGGGACAATATTTGTCAGATTCCCAAGGCCATTGAAAACTAATGGAGAGAGGTCCCATGATGATGTTGGCCAGTTCTTTGAGTACCCTGGAATGAAACTCATTGGGCCCCAAAGACTTATATGTACCCAGCTGGAGCAGCTGGCATTTTAACATTCCTGCACTCATGGTCCTCCAGCTCAGGGCTCTGAGGATTCCAGGGTCCCCATCAATGTTGAAGACGGGTGAACAAGGCATTAAACTTCCCTGTTTTATCTATGTCATGATTTGTGAGATGAACATCCCCATTAAGTAACAGACCAATGTTCTCTCTGGTCCTCCTTTGCTGTTAGCATATTTTTAAAAGTCCTTTTTGTTGTGCCCCTAAACGCCCCCCCCCCCCCCCCCCTTTCCCCCAGTGTTGGTCAGCTTCAAATCTAATTGAGCTTTGGCTGAATGAACTTTTTCCATATCATGGTGAACAGCATCTCTGTGGTCCCCAGGTCACCCAACCTTGCTTCCAGTGGCCATACACTAACACAATAGGACATGACTATGTGATGTACCAATCCAAATCTCTCTCCTATATGTACAATTCAGAAAATTTCACACCTATGCTTTAATGAAAAATAATATCTGATTTTTACAAACTAAGCACTTCAAAATGGCAATGTGACCTTTCCTACTATGCAATTTCTGTAAAACAATCACTTTTTAAAACACCTTGTTATTGAATCCTTAGAGAAAGCAACTCCATCAAAATAATAGTAAAGGGATAGCATATTTTCTTTGACAAGATATTCGATATCTAGGAATAATGATAATTTCATTGTAGAGCAGGAAAACATTCAGTTAAAGCACTGCTAAATAAATGAGAGGAAAAACAAGTAAGAGTTATTAGACGTTTTTCAAGGTTATAAATTACAGAGTGTTTCTATCAAAACTGATATTGGATTCAATGTATACTTCACACTGTGCTAAGGATTTTAACATATTTTTAACCACAATGACATTAATAATTTTTACAAGAGACTGAAAAAGATAGAGAAATGGGCTGTTATAATGAAAATTAAAACTGACATTTATCAACATCTTTGTACTAAATTCAAAGTACTTGAAATACTTATTCAGTGAATTGAAACACTTATTCAATGAATATGTAAATTTAAGTAAAAAATATTAATCCCTTTCAGACTTGAGCTTTTGTGCTATCACGAAATCCTGTGTTGTTGTTATCTATAAACCCTCCTGCCTAGCCTGAATTTTCATCAATTATTTCACCCTCTGAATGTTAATCTTAGATGAACAATACATCTGCAAAGTTTCATATTTTTTTTCCCCCATCTTATGAACATGAATTAGCAGTGTGCCCAAGTGACCAAGAAGGCCAATGGCATCCTGGCCTTCATCGGAATATACTGTGGCCAGCAGAACTAGGGAAGTGACTGTCCTCCTGCACACAGCACTGGTAAGACTGCACATCAGGTACTGTGTTTAGTTTTGGGCCCCTCACTACAAGAAGGCTACTGGGTTGCTCAAGCATTTGCAGAGAAGAACAATAAAGCTGGTGAAAGGACTAACAAACAAGACTTATAAGTACTGACTGAAGGAATTGGATTTGTTTAGTCTGGAGAAAAAGAGACTGAAGGGAGACCTCATCACTCTGTACAACTACCTGAAAGTAGGTTGTGGTGAGGAGAGTGTCAGTCTCTTTTCCCAGGTGACAGGTGCTAGGATGCAAGGAAATGGTTTCAAGTTGCCCCAAGGGGAGGTTTAGATTGGACATTAGAAATAATTTTTTTATAAAGAAGGTTGTCAAGCATTGGAATGATCTGCCTAGGGAAGTGGTGTAGTCACCACCCCTGGAGGTATTTGAAGGATGTCTAGATGTGACACTAAGACATATGGTTTAGTGATGGGACTTGGTAGGTCAGTTTGACAGTTGGACCTGATGATCATAGAACCACAGAATGGTTTGGGTTGCAAGGGAACTTAAAGATCATCTTTTAGCTCTTCAGTTTCATCAGGTGGTTTTGAACCTGCTCTTTGCTTATAGTGGGAGGGACTTTGCTCCCCCAGACTCGATCTATGTGTTTAAGGAAACCAAAGACTTGTGAAGCCTGACTGGCAGTGAAGGCTGAGGCAAAGAAGTTGTTGAGTACCTCAGCCTTATCTATGTCTGTCGTTACCAGTTCACCTCCTCATCCATCAGAGGGGCTCTCCTTGGTCTTTCTTTTATGACCTGTGGAATCCCTTCCTGTTATTTTTTGCATTCCTTGCCAAGCTCAGTCCCATCTGTGCCTTGACTTTCCTGATCTCATTCCTACACATCCAGATGGCATCCCTGTACTCTTCCCAGGCCATATGGCCCTGCTTCCACTGCCTGTGCGTTTTTTTCTTACACCTGAGTTTGCCCAGCAGGTCCTTGCTCAGCCATGCCAGTTTCCAGCCCTCCCGGCTCACTTTATTACACATGGGGATGGAGAGCTCTTGCACTCTTAGAAAAGCATCCTTAAAGAGTTCCCAGCTCTGATCTGCTCTCCTGTTCCTAAGGACAGTGTCCCAGGGGATTTTATCCACTAATTCTTTAAGCAGCTGGAAGCTTGCTCTTCAGAATTTCAGGGTCCTGACTTTGCTCTTTGCCAAGACCATATTCCTCCAGATCACAAACTCAGCCAGGGCATGATTGCTGCAGCCCAGATTGCCTCCAATCTTAACTTCTTTAATGAGTTCATCTGCATTGGTGAGTACCAGGTGCAGTAGTGCTTCTCCTTTGGTTAATTTGCCTAATACCTGGACCAGGAAGTTATCCTTGATGCACTCTGGGAGTCTCCTGGATTGCTTACAGCCTGCTGTGTAGCTTTCCCAGAAGATCACAGAATCACTGAATCACAGAATCATCTAGGTTGGAAGAGACCTCCAAGAACACCTAATCCAACCTCTGACCTAACACTAACAAGTCCTTCACTAAACCATATCACTAAGCTCTACATCTAAACGTCTTTTAAAGACCTCCAGGGATGGTGACTCAACCACTTCCCTGGGCAGCCCATTCCAATGCCTAACAACCCTTTCAGTAAAGAAGATCTTCCTAATATCCAACCTAAACCTCCCCTGGTGCAACTTTAGCCCATTCCCCCTTGTCCTGTCACCAGGCACTTGGGAGAATAGACCAATCCCCACCTTGATACAGCCTCCTTTAATGTACCTATAGAGAGCGATAAGGTCACCCCTGAGTCGCCTCCAGGCTGAACAATCCCAGCTCCCTCAGCTGCTCCTCGTAAGACTTGTTCTCCAGACCCCTCATCGGCTTTGTTGCCCTTCTCTGGACTCGCTCAAGAACCTCCATGTCCTTCTTATAGTGAGGGGCCCAAAACTGAACACAGTACTCGAGGTGCGGCCTCACCAGAGCCGAGTACAGGGGGACAATATCAGGGTGGTTGAAATCCCCCATCAGGATGAGAACCTGCAAGTGCGATGCTTCCTGTAGCTGGAGCAAGAAGGCCTCATCAACAGGCTCCTCTTGATCTGGCGGCCTGTAGTAGACACCAACCACAAGGTGTCCTTTTTCTTAACATAGAGGGCAACACCCCCCCTCTTCCTTCCCCACTTCTCTCTTTGTAATCCTTTTGATATTTCAGAGTCTACTTGTTGCAAACTCATTTGACCCTACATAAAAGAGTAGGAATGGGTGGTAGTCTTCTGACTTTAACAAGCTTGGTATTCTTTTTGTGATATCAGAAATGCAGGCCCTTGAAAGACAGCAAACCTCTTTAGAGAGGTTGTCTGGATGGTAAATGGGTACTTCAGTGCCTCACAGTGAGGAATCTCCAAATACTAACATCCTTTTTGCTTTTTTTGGTGGCATCAGTTCTAATACAGGTGGTAGGTTGGACCAACTTTGTATGGTTGTCATTTCCTGGGTCTTGACCATTACTAAGCATTGTATTTGTTGTGTAGGGGCACTTTGGAGTCTAGGGGGAAATTTCTCCTTCTGCTCTGAGCAGAGAGGAAGGTCCAGTCTCCCTTGTCTTGTGAGTCAGTCAAGTCCATCAGCTCAGAGTTAGAAGCTAGCTTACCTTCCCCTTGCAAGGACTTAAGGCAGGTCTCCTGTTCAGTCCATGTCAGCACACAACACCATGCATTAATCTCTTGCTCAGATTCCTGGATACTACACTACGTGCTGAGCTCCTCTTGAAACACACTAACTTGCTTGAAAAGTTCATCCAACTGGGCACAGTTGCACCCACAACACCCACCTCTGCCTTCAGGCCCTGGGGAACTTCCAGATTCTGGAGTTCCCTGCAACTGAAGGCCTGTGCAGCTCTTTCAGACCTCGAGGGGTCTGTTCGGGTGTAGGAGTCTGCCTGGGGAGGTTGTGGCCTCTTTGTCTGGGCTTCAGCCTCAGCCTAGCAGTTGTGGTGAGTGGGTACCATTTTTTCTTTCAGTAGAAGGCTGTTTCTCATTGCTTCCAGAATAGAAGAAAGGAGCCCACTTTCTGCAAAGTGTCACACCACATCCTGCTCACTGTGCTCCCTAGGGGCTGCCTATGTATGTGTGTGGGCTGCTGCTGCTGCTCCTGGCCCTGCCCAAGCCCACATCTTAGGGCTGCCAGCTCCTGGTGGCTCCCTCTGCTCCCTGGGATTGCCTTGATGCAGGAATCTTCCTGCACACTGCAATACCCAGCTCTGCTGCAGAGCATGCCTGCCCAGAGCTGATCGTCTCGGGGAGTCCTTCTACATTCTGTCCAGTTCTTCTATGGCAGGTATGATTTTTCCAGTATGTTTCTGCACAAGTGAAGCTGTCTTTCAATTCCCTATTTAGGGATTTGTATTGCTGTTAATACAGCTAAGAACAGAATTCAGCACCATGTATCTGTGTCTACAACTGAATACAAGAAATGCACACAATAGGATCACTCCTTACCCTTTGCTCTCTGCCTCCTGACAAGCAAACTTATAAGGGTTATTCTTTGGGGCATCGTTCATCTCCACAAGGTTTCTTGATAATATTCTGCTTGAAAATTCACCCTTCCATTCTGACACCTTTACCTTGACTGATTCATTAAGATCTGAAGGAAGATAGACATATACTGGGTCAAATAAAGGAAAAAAGTGAAATTTTCTATTATGGCTTAACAATAGCTACTGCTGGGCCTGGGACCAGAGCACAATGTCATCTACTGGTTTCCTTCTAAAGTCTGTGAAAGATTAAAGGATGCTGCATATTTCTTACAGTGCTCCGCATTTTAAATACTGGGAATCATCCCACAGAATAGCCAAAGCTGTCATAAAAAGCCTTTAAAAAAAACTGATCAGAAACATTACATGTTTCAGGCCTGAAAGAAAGTATATCAGCATTTGTTATAACCCTTCCTCATATAAATTAATAGATTAGTTAGACCTGGTTTTAACCCTAGTGATCTCATTTGTTTCCTTGTTATTTATATCAAGATGTCCCTCTTTTGTGTATGGGAAGGGAAGGGAAGGGAAGGGAAGGGAAGGGAAGGGAAGGGAAGGGAAGGGAAGGGAAGGGAAGGGAAGGGAAGGGAAGGGAAGGGAAGGGAAGGGAAGGGAAGGGAAGGGAAGGGAAGGGAAGGGAAGGGAAGGGAAGGGAAGGGAAGGGAAGGGAAGGGAAGGGAAGGGAAGGGAAGGGAAGGGAAGGGAAGGGAAGGGAAGGGAAGGGAAGGGAAGGGAAGGGAAGGGAAGGGAAGGGAAGGGAAGGGAAGGGAAGGGAAGGGAAGGGAAGGGAAGGGAAGCAACACACTGTATTCGTTGCATTCACCTTGAACCTAATTCAGCAGCACTTCTCCCTCACAATCCTTACTCCAGAAAGTTGGATTGCATTTTCAGACAGCTGTCTGCCTCTTGCTAGGTAGATAAAGATCTTTTAAACTTATTTGGGACACTGTTCACTTTGATACAGTGCAGTAGGAATAACTTTCCTGAAAATTCACTTCCTTAGTGTTGCAACTTTTCATGGAGCATATAAAACTGCAGAAGTACAATGCTCCCTTTAGAGTATCAATACAAACAAGGTCTCTGAATATATAGCATATGCAGCCCTGTGGCATCTCCTTAGCCACAGAGTAAGAGCAGGGTGCAGGGAGAGACGTGATCTCTACTGCTGCAATGGGCAATATGCTAACTCTGACAAAAATATGTGCCAAATGTCTCTCTTAGGTCCTTTTGCCTCTGTCACAAAGACAAAAAGCACAACACAGCTTCTAGGTACTTCTGGGCAGAAATAATATGCATTCTGGAAAGGATTGTTTTTGAAATAAGATGTGGGGGGACTCTGGACTTCAGAATTTCTTAACTTGCTTTGTGTGTGTGTGCGCGCACGTGCGTGCACACTACATTGTTATCTATACACAATTTTTGGTGTAAATAATTAAATTATTGGAAAGTAACCCATTGGATTCTGGGAAATAATATCTACAACCTAAATAACTGATTGCCAGAAAATTGTATTACATTGTTCTTCAAAAAGGGAGACAATAATTGCATTGAAGAAGCCCTGGATAGCTAATAAAGGGGGTGGCTTGATAATTCCTGTCACAGTATATATAGTTAGAAGAGGTCTAGCTTTTCTCTACAGCTTCTTAGGCATAATGATATCATGACATACTTATGATATGACATCATGACATATGATGAACATTTTCCTGCTTTTCTAAGAACTGGGCACCTGTGTCCTACCTGCTTAGAATTTTATGCTTCAGAGTTTTTGTCATTGTATTTTTGAAACTTTAGATAGTTTTGGTTCATATACTTTGAGAACTCTTACTCTGAAGTGTTTTAACATGTAGTTTATAATGTAAGGTAGTTCTGCCCTACTTGCATTGCTGTTATGTTTGCATAAAGGAAAATATTGCTCTGTGATTGCATAAGATATGAATTTCAGTGTATAACTTATCACTTATGTCACTCCAGAAAATATATCGTGTCTTCCATGTTAGCAAAGACAATTTTTATTCATTGTAGTTAAATGGTTTCTAGCCCAAATCCAATATTGAGTCTGTTATTCCTGTTTAAATCCCATTCAGTGAGTGATTTTTTTGCAGTCATGTACATACTAGTCCTAGCTGAGTTCACATAATGTCTAGGGTTGTTTCAAAGACAACTGTATGTAACAGACAGTGAAGCTGTGGCAAACAGCACAGAAGTTTTGAGTTAAGTTGAATGAGTAACATCAATTCTCAGAACTTGTATTGTTCAGCCTAGAGAAGAGGTAACTGAGCATTATAATTTATGTTTCTGTTTATGGAAAGCCAAGTTAAAGAATGGCTTGTCTGGAGGCCTGGAGTTGAGACTGGGGGTTATGTGAATCATCTTGGGAATTAACTGATTTTGAACGTTTGCTGGCAGAATGAAACAGATTACCTTCAATTTAAGGGAGAGTAGGTATAGATATAAGGTGCATAATTACTTAACATTTTTATGTCTTTCCCCTTCCCAAAGTTCTATTTTGAACATAAATATTACTTTTATCCTGAAGGTTTTCTAGGAGCTAAAAATGATTACAAGTTTTCTACATTTCCTTAGGAATAAAATTTCTCAGACAATGATGAATTTTTTAAGAGAGTATGTCCCTCTCTGAGTTAAAGACTCAACAGAAAGTGAGGGTCCTCAGTGGACCACCCATCCACAAATCTGGAGAGGCCTTTTTGGGACTAGTGACATGACTAGAAAGGGAATGGATCTATTAGCAGATAGCTGCTTGGTTCAGTTCCAGTGAGAAACTGTAAAACCTAGGGGTTTATCTCATAGCTTTGGTATTCCTTTTATCTACTTGGACCTTACTTCCCAAATACAGCCTAAAATCTGTAAATCAGGATTCTTGACATTTATTTTCTTGTTACAATTTCCTATTTGAATTGTTCCCTTTTTAACATATCTGATTAGCATATTTTGCTTTCGCTATCTAAAAATCTCTTCTACTTAGGATAGATTGATTTGCATTATTTGACTTCACTTGATTTTATTTCTATAATATTCCATATGGAAATGATCCAAGCCAAAGCTTATAGATTATTACACCTTGTTTATCTAGAGTAAAGGATGATAGATAATACTTACACCCTTCACATATCAGAGCCAGAATAACTTCAGTGGATTTCCATGATGCTATACCCGATTACATGATCTGAGGGTTTGAACTCTTCTTCAGACTGTTCTTGCTGACAGTAGGCAATTTGTGACCCAGAGTATTGATCCTAGCACAACCAGGAAAGAGTTCTGGACAATGATACCAGAAATACGACAGTTTCCATGCAGCCATATACAAGCACCTATATGTTGACATTATCTCTAATGTATCATGTTCTCACTTATGCTTTGTTTGCACAGACTTTGAGGAAGTCTAGGAGCTCACCAGCACATCAGGAAAAATGAATACAAGGTTTTCTAAACAAATGAGAAGAAGGAGAGTATTTCTACAAAACAGAATAGAAATTTGTGTAGAGAGGGCCTTAAGTGAAGAAACACTACCACCTGGAAGTAGCAAAAAAACCACTTTTTGCACTGTTCTGACTTGGCTTATTGTTGTGGGTGAAAATAAATAAATAAAAAAAATGTGCTTTTCACTTGGAAGAGGGAAGTAGCAATATGACTTATCAATAGCAAAGCTTATGTGACTTAACCAAGATTCGGTGAAGGCAAAGTACACCTGATTATAATTGGAAAATACACTTAATTACACACTGTATAAGAGATGTTATATACTACTCAAATACACTGAAAGAAAGACATTGTATACTACATAAAGACCACATTAAAAGCTGGGTTAGGTGACATAACATCAAGGAAGCCCTCTTGTTGACTTGTGAGGTTCAGAGTAGGCCCCCTTGCTTTCTAAACCCCTTAAACTGAGGAGAGAAGGAGCCTAAGTGCAGACAAATCCTCTCCCAGTCCCAGATTTGGTCAACAGTTTATGCCTAAAGGATTATATGCGTTACATGAATCCTTTATGCTACTGATGATGACTGACTTATGTACACAGTCACACTTACTTATCCTGCCTGTTTTCAAGCTCAGTAAATACTGTAGGTATCTCATTTCAGAGCAGCTATGTTCAAAACTAGCTGCAGTATAGCTGTGTGGCCTTGCATTATACCAGAGCTCAAAGGCTTACAAATGCACTTCTCCATAACGTTGCTATTTGTGAATGAAGCAAGTAATGTAACATGAGGGAAATTAAAATGCACTCTCAAACCTCATCTGACCTCACTAGGAAAGTTAGAGCTTAGAAAAGTTCAGCTGCTGTGATTTTCTAAATGAGAGCACTGCAGTGAATTAGAAATAAAGTGCTGTAACAAGATGGTGTGATTTTGGTGGCTTTCTTTTCAGTAATCAGGGAATGAGGCAATAGGGGTAGTTAAGGCTGGAGAGAGAACATTTGCTGCTATACTCACATATATTTAGTGATACCTTTTATACAGTTTCTTGGTAATTATCCCAGATAGAATGATGTTATTTCTACATAAGCCCAATTTCTCCATCCCCTTTCATTTTGTTCTTTGAAATGCTGGTACATAGCCCTTTGTACACAGCATTCTCATTGTTACTGTAATTACTTTCTATGTTGTCAGAAAGACAAGCAGATAAGAGACAATATTTCACCTTTCTGTCTTCCCCACATTGGTCACTGCTGTTGCTTTTTGGACTCAGGTGGAAAACATTCTGCACCCAATGTAGAGCTGCTATGAGAAAATTACTTTTCTTTTGACTTCATTGGTATTTTTCTGCCCTAGAAATTTGGGAGCAAAAAAAGAATTGTGATTCTGAGCTATATTTTTCTCCTCCTTTGATGATTCTCATTACTCAAAGCTTTGGATAAATGCCAGTTTATAGCCCACAGTACACTAAAATATCTGATAGGTTTCCCTTAATACATATACACATATATATATATATTTAATCAAGCAAGGAAAAAAAAAGACTTTACTGAGCTTACTGTTGAATAAGCTATTTAGAAAAAAAAGCAAAAATCTAGTAAGTATCGGCTATAGAGGTTAGTATACGTGGCTTCAAATTTGAAGATAATCTTCAGATATTAGTCATGAATCTCGGTTTTTTTTTTCATGCTTTAACACTGGAACAATATTTCATTTCTAAAAATATTGTTGTAATATTGCAATCTGTTATGAACTGCTTACTTGTTTTCATGTCTTCCAATGTGCTAAATCCTAGAAAACAGGAAAGGCTCAGGGTTGCCTTCCTTATTCTTCATTTGAATCAGAGAAACTTTTGGTAAGACAAGCTCCAAGTAAATTTGAACAAAAGCCCTTACCTGCAACATCAATATTATATCGATCTCTGGCACACATATGAAAGACCTGACTGTTACTATTTTTGCTTTTCTCTATTTTTCTTTATTTTTTGATAGCAAGATGTTATGTTTTTGAAGATGGAACAGAATTTTAAAGGTCATATATACTCTTACATTTTACCAAAGTACAGAAATACTTAAAAGAGTATTTGAATTCCTGAGCTCTCTCTTAAAATAATCCAATATTAATTGTGTTTAAAAAAAGATTTTTCTGTATTATTCTATCTTTGTACATCTTAAAATGCCACCGACCATATTAAATTTCAGTGGATATTAAAAGCTGATTAACAGTTACAAATGAAAAGTAGACCATATTCCTAACAGAGAAACACAAAATTTCCCTGAGTCTTTGTACATGGGATAACAAATATTTTTGTTGCTTTTATAGGTCCTTTATGATTGTCATTCCCATTTAAAGCCTAGAAATAAAAGGTGGAAATCAATAAAGCCATTGTGTGTGAGGCAATAGTGTGCTAAGATTTCGTACTCTCTGTGGCTTTCCTTACAAATAAACGGCATGTTCAGTTGCTTCCTAAATAATGTAGGTCTCATCTTGACACACACTCACACAAAATCATAAAATGTTTGCTTCACTTCATAGATTAAAATGGAGAGCATAATCTACATTACTAAAATATTTCCACTAGATTCATTTGAATTAACAGTAGCCAAATAAAATTCTGACACTTAATTTAAAGCTACATGTACAGGCCTTTTCTATAACCACCAAAAAGAGATGTGATTCTTCAGGCAATTATCCATAAGGCAGATGCCACGTGGAGCTGTTCTTCCAGTAACCATGGAATGTATAGTTTAGATTATACATCTGATGTTTAGAAAAATAGATTAGATGAGACAAATGCTAACCATCAAATACCCCTCATTTAACAGATCTCCTAGCTTTATATTTAACTACACATAAAAGGATTTCATTATATGAGATCCAAAGTGCAGGAAAAAAAAAAAAAAAAAGATGGAGCACTGTAAGCCAGGAGAATGACATCATCTCTGTACTTGCATTATTCACAATTTGTTTGGCACAGCACTTACCTGAGTTTCCTATTAACATCTGAACCACTTTGGTATCCGTGTGAGGACTGAGAAGAATATAAGACTTGTGAAAGGGGATAATGAGAAACCTCAAAAGCATGAATGACATGTACTTATTTCCCCTAGCTGCCATCCAATTATCTCCATTTCTTTACCATTATTTCTATAACACCTTTACTGACACCGGAAACAAGCATGAAAAATTCTTATTTCATACTGAAATGGTTAAAAAAATAAAACAGCCACTTTTTAAAAGTTGCAATAAGAATAAAACATAGTCCTGGGAGCAGCGAAATACATGAAGATATTTCTTCTGTTTTTGCATCTTGTGATTTGATTCTTTCTAATAAATTAAAACATCAGACTAATGCCCTTCCAGTATTTGGTATGTTGGTGTCTTCCATGTGTTTTATCTAAAGATAAACAGACATACCCTGAGCTTTTCCAGCCAGCATAATGGATAATTTCTCTTGATTTTTATCAGGTCATTTATTTTCACAAACAAATATATTATCAAGCAGCTTCATTGGGATAGAAATCCTGTGACAAAGTGTGAATAAAATTGCCAATGTATTTGAAAAAAATGGATTGAAATAGTTAAATGGACTCCATTTAACAATGGAATCATGTTAAAAGTACTTTGGATGTATCAAGACTTATTGTACACAGCTACTGAAGTTAACATAGCCATTCACTATGTCTGATTATTGATATTAGAGATAATTGTCGTAAAGATGCAAAGAAAATTAACACAGTTTGATACAACATCAAGGTGGGAGAATAAAGTAGGAAAACAGAACAAAACAAAACAAAACAAAATCTCACAAACCTTTATATATTAAGTGTGGATAAGTCTCTCTCATAGATCAGGTGCAGAAAAGAGGGTCAATGAAGCTGCAACTGCAACTGCTGCTTAGGTATTTCATCTAAGTCACAGAATCCACTGCATTGTTTCAGCTCTTTTATGTCCTCTGACACCATTAAATCCATTTGCTCATACTGTCCATCCAGCTGCATGAATGTTATTGTGGAGCAGACCTGAAAGAACATTGCAATGGAAATTGGTTCACTCAGAAGTCACATTTGCAGTACAGATACTGTAATGAGGTAAAGAAATATCTAACCTAGGATGCAGCAGTCCTTGAAAATTTTCCAGAACATTTACTGGCCTTATTGCACCCAATGATTGACAAGGAGGCTGCAGCCAAAACAAAACAAAACAAACAAAAACCACGCCAAAAACAATCAAACAAACAAACAAAAAAAAAACACAGCAAAACCAACCCCACCCTTTATGAGCAAACAAGCAAGCAAACCACCCAATAAGATTAATAATAGAAAATACACGAGAGTCAAAAGAGTAACACAAATTAGATGTTAGAGAAACCCTTATACTTTGACAAATTCCTAAACTTGACCATAAATTATATTTTAATGTATTGTTTCTCAAGTGAGTCTTTAATTAAAACTTTATCACTTTTTCTGAGCATTGAAAAATGTGCTTGTTAGAAAAGAGGCTAAAAGTAGATTCAT